>NC_057739.1:18512438-18545676 GCF_004010195.1 Chiloscyllium plagiosum | reverse complement strand
CCTGGGGTCGGGGAGTCCAGAACTAGAGGGCATAGGTTTAGGGTGAGAGGGGAAAGATATAAAAGACCTAAGGGGCAACATTTTCACGCAGAGAGTGGTACGTGTATGGAATGAGCTGCCAGAGGATGTGGTGGAGGCTGGTACAATTGCAACATTTAAGAGGCATTGGATGGGCATATGAATAGGAAGGGTTTGGAGGGATATGGGCCGGGTGCTGGCAGGTGGGACTAGATTGGTTTGGGATATCTGGTCGGCACGGACAGGTAGGACTGAAGGGTCTGTTTCCATGCTGTACATCTCTATGACTCTATAAATGATGATTGAAACTTACATAATACAGAGAAGCCTGGATAGAGGGAATGTGGAGAAGATATTTCCGATTGTGGGTGAAGCCAGGACCTGTGGACACAACCACAGAGTGAGTGGATGATCATTTAGAACTGAGTTGAGGAGGAATTTCTTCAGCCAGTGGATGGTGTATTTGTGGAACTGATTGCCACAGAAGGCTAAGTCATTGAGTGTATTTAAAACAGAGATAGATAAATTTTTGATTAGAAAGGGGATCGAGGATTACAGAGAGAAGGCAGGAGAATGGAACTGAGAAACATATCAGCCATGATCGAATGGCAGAGCAGGCTTGATGGGCTGAGTGGCCTAATCTTGCTCCTTTATCTTGACATCTTATGGCCTTACATTGGAGAATTACAAATTTGCAGAATTGTAAGTAGTATTATAGGGTGTACAGCTAGATGTGGTTGTTAAAGAAAAACAGATGTATGTTAAATCTCCATTCTGAAGTTTCAATATTGGAATGTAAAGAAGGTACAGTGAAATACGTACATAAAACCATGACAGAACATACTGCAATGTTTTTGGGAGTGAGAATGAATCTTGATTTTATAAAGGACAAGCCATATTTTTATGTTTTGAAATTAAGAGTCAGCATGCAAAAGGCAGACTGATCTAGGATCTTAGGTAAACTTACAGAGTCTGAAATTACAACACACTGTAAGATTATTTTATTAACAGTCTGGGTCTTAAATCATTATACATTTTTATGTAAGCTGAACATTTCATACCATTTCAAAAAAAATTACCTGGTCTGTCTACAGGATGAAAGAGAATCAGTCTGTCCATTGATCTGATTTGTAAGGAAGTCAGAGAAAGCGCAGAGCAACCTGACTAAAGATACTTTTTTTTGTGTTTGTAGTTTCCACCATGTTCAGTGTCAACTTTAAATGTTAACAAATAAAGTCAATGGACTGAATTTTATTTGAGTCTGGAGTGATGTGGGCAGTGGTGAAATGTGTGAAAGAATTAGGCCATGTCAGGCCAGGCCTATCTTGATGTCAAGATCAATCGTTGCATCTTCATAATTTTTCACAGGAGGTGTGGCGGGATTCTTGCTAGGCTTACAGATAGTGGTATGGAGGTGGAGGTCTGTCAGTCAATGGGAGTTCACACTTGTTAAGTGTCTTGTTCAAAGCACAAGTTGCCTTATTAATATTCAGCCTCCCACCTTGTCAAAGTTGCCAACCAAGCTAGACATCCGACACATTCAACAAGGAAACCTGACCAAATGCCTGGGGGATTCAGACCACCACTTTCTCCAAAGGATTTCCGTGTTGGTAACGTGGGAACCAACACCTCAGGGCATGTGTCAGGGCCACAGGCCACACATACTGCACATCCACAGACATTGCCACCCTGACATGTGCAATCCCTATGGATCCTCATGGAGTATCTGTGAACCCTCATAGAATATTTCTGTTCTTCTTACAGGACACTTCGGGACTTCAGTGCAGCATCTCAGGCTGCACCAGCAATGATCAGTGTAACGCTGCAGCAAGGACACTGCCCTCAGGCACAACCCCATTCCCCCCCACTACAGCAGCTCATGGACTGCACTACGCTGCATCTCCAGTCTGTTCACTTCTTATAGCATTCACTCACTGGGAACCTACCTGGATGCTCACATCACCACAGCTTTGCCTTTGTAAGCTCTTCCCCCTCAGCTAGAGATGCAAGGCTCATGTTACTGCTGCTATGCCCATGCCATTTAGCATGACACAAAACCTATAAACATACCCTGGTCATCAGCAAGGCTCAGTCAGGTCAAGAGGACTGGCCTTCCCTGGGGATATCAGCACAGTAAGTCCAGGGCAGCCTCCGACATGAGTCCAAGCTTCACCCAGGTGGTCAGAGTCAAGATCCTCTCCACATAAAGGGTGAGAATCCAATGTTGGGTAGCCCCTCACCCATCTTTACTCTTTCTGCTCTACTCTTTTTCCTCCTGGAATGAGAGAGATTAAGGTGTTGATGGAGATAAAAATGGTGACACAGCAATCCCTGGTTGGTGTAAGTGGAGAAGTGTCCTGAGCAATTGGGAAGCAGCGCAGAGGGCATGGTGGTGTTGGATCTTGTGGTGAGTCAGAGCTTTTGGGGAAGATGTTACAGGAGATAGTGAGAATGATCGAGCATGAGTCTTAATGGGAGGTTGGGCACACCAGCAGAGAAAGGGCAAGTGTGATGTATGAGAGAGGAGATAGTAGCACTTACCCTGACAGAGTGGTGACGCCCATTGACTTTCTTCCTGAAGTCCCGGGCAATTCTCCTAATGGCTGAGACTGCCTTAATGCTGGTGCAAGTTTCAGACCAGGCTGGCATGGCTTGGTGTCATGGCTTCTTGTGCTGGTCTGCAGAGGAGAAAGTCACGCCTCAACACCACCCAGTCCAGCAGGACCCCTGGGGTCTTGCACACAAAGTGGGATGCCAGGACAAATGACAGGAATGTTGGAGGGCTGCTCTGGACAGATGGAGTTTGTCTGGGTGCAATACAAGCTTTTAAAGATGGTGCAGGCACAAAGGATGCCCCTATATTTCTGTAGATATCTGCTGAGATGTATGCTATTCCAGGAATGGTGAATCATGAGATGGGACAGGTGGGACAACATGAGAGACATCATCAGGGTGTTGTAGGCCATTAATGAGATGAACATGGCAAGATAGGACAAGAAGACACTCTAGCCTCATGGCAAAAAACATTTAGCACAAAGAAACGTAGGATTCAGCTCCATGTGTATTCCATTTGTGTATTGCAACAATAGTTGAGGAAAAATTAATGCCTTACCGTCTCTATAAAAGGAAACTATCATCCAGAAAATGAAGGAAGGGTGATGTTGAGTATTTCGGGTATGGAATGCCTCAATTGAACCTGCTTTGAGGAAAAATGGAAGCAAGTTCAATTAAGGCATTCAGGAGGGTATTGGATGATTATTTAAATAGAAAGAATACGCAGGGATGTGGGAGAAAGGAGATTGGTATTTGAACTCGTGCAATGGGTCTAATGGCTTCCTTCTGCATTGTAAAAATCCTGTGATTATTTTAAAAAGACAATTTCATTTTTAGAGGAGAGGAAACTGAGCAGCAGTGAGGCAGTGATTTGGAGATAATCCACTGTATAATCTTTACCATGCCTGTTAAACAAAGCCTACAGAAATATTCTGTATACTACATCTTCAAACCAGCTAACTTCATTGTTTTTGTTCTGTCACGTGCTTTATTCAAATTAATATTGAAGATTGTCCTGAAAACCACAATCACTGCAGGTCAGACAGCATCAATGGAGAGAAAGCAAGCTAACAGTTTGAGTCTAGATGACTCAGAGCTGAAGATTGTCCTTGTGTTTTCTTGAGGAGAAAGTGAGGTCTGCAGATGCTGGAGATCAGAGCTGAAAATGTGTTGCTGGAAAAGCGCAGCAGGTCAGGCAGCATCCAGGGAACAGGAGAATCGACGTTTCGGGCATTCCTGAAGAAGGGCTTCTGCCCGAAACGTCGATTCTCCTGTTCCCTGGATGCTGCCTGACCTGCTGCGCTTTTCCAGCAACACATTTTCAGCTCTTGTGTTTTCTTGAAGCAACCAACTGGGTCACCCAACCGTAGTGTTTCCTGTATCACTCATATTTACTCCATGTGAAAAACTTGCAGCATTCAAATGTCTTCTGGACATCAAATGCAATAAAGTTTAAATCAGACATCACAAAAGCTTTTTTTAAGCATGTAAAATCCACCATGTAAAGGTAAAGCTGCAGATTACCTCCCATCATCAGCATCATGCCAGTTTTATTTCCACTGAGATCATAAATATTCATCAAAAAAAGCAAACACTTAGGAGAAAAACATTGTCAGGTTAGGTGAATTGGCCAAGCTAAATTGCCCGCAGTGTTAGGTGCATTAGTCAGGGGCGAATGGAGGGGAATGGGTCTGGGTGGGTTGCTCTTCGGAGGGTCGATGTGGACTTGTTGGGCCGAAGGGCCTGTTTCCACACTGTAAGTAATCTAAGTCTAAATCTAATCTTATCATGTGTGTGTTGGCAAGCAGCAGCTCATCAATAACAGAGTATTAACTTTTTTTTGGTAGTTAAAGAATCCTTACTTCTTGTTATGGTCTCAATCTTGATTAGCTCTCTTAGTTGTTCTGAAATCTTACCTTGCTTGTCTCTTCATGTAATTATTTTTGTCTTACTGTTTATTGTGTTTTGTTCTTGGCTTGTTGCTAATAACTGTGCAGAGTGGCATGGTGCGAGGCTGTTTTCTGTTGAGGAACATTATAACACTCCAAGATGGCGGTGATGGGGTCAGCAGTGTTTGGCTGCTGTGCACGGGGTACGGTCACTTATGATTCATGTGGTGTGTTCTGCCGCATCCATGTGGCTTCATCATTGTCATTCCTGCACGGTAGCTTGGTTTTTTGTTTTGGCTGCTCTGGGACATCCTCCTGATGTCCTTTACGGGAAGGCGGGCCCCCGTGAATCTCCATCCCTACTCCAACTTGGATGGCAGCATCAGAAGACAAGTCAATACCAGGTCAGTTGACTTGGAGCCAGGACCCCACTTGGTCGATGTCCAGTGTCAAAGGAGGTGCGAAACCCATGCAGCATGACCCTGTCCAGCTCGGTGACAGTGGGTACGGATGCTATGGTGCAGGTGGAGGCTGATAAAGAGCACATTGCCAGGATCCCGAGGATGATGTCAAACAGAGGCAACTGGAAGAGCAGAGAGGGTGAGGTTTATGAGGAGGGAAAGGTATGCTTTTGAAGCTGTTTCAGTTTTAGTCATATCAGATTATTCAGTGTTTTAACATTTACAAAATTTATCCAGTAATTTATTATGTAATCCAAAATAGCACCAGAAAGTGGCGACGTTAACTGTATCTAGGTACAAGTCACAATATATTAAATAAATAAATAAATTTACTGAATCATTCAGTCACAAACATAATAGTTCTGATACCTTTGATGGCACAGAGTTCTAGGTGTGATACAGATAGGGAAGAGAGCTAAATTGGACTCAACATACTCTTTAGGTTTAAGTCAGAAGTATGGTTTATTCATGCATTCAAACCTGGGCGATGTGGATCACAACACTGGCACACATAGAAGTATAAGGAAGTTTTAAAAAAAGCGTACAATGAGAAATACCTTAAAATGAAACATATTCATTAATGTGATTTTGAATTCTTGCTGACCCATCCCAGCTGGCTTTATCACGTATGCACAACAATGAAACAGTTTCAACAATTTCAATGACAGCTTCAATGATTCATGTAATTGAGCCACTCCAGAAAGATAGGAGGGAGAAAAGGAGAAAGGGGAGAGGAATTGGATGGGGTCATCAGTATCAGTTACTTTTATACAAGTGATCATTTATTTTAGATTATCCTCGATTTGTGTTAAGGAATAACAAATTTGCATTTATATAGCACTTTCAACATCTCCCACTGAGCTTTATAGCCATTGAACCTTATTGTTATGAATGAGAATTAATTGGAATAACTTATTTGTTGGGATCAAAGTAAATTATCATGCTGAGTGATAACAAATGTTTCGTTTTCCAGACACAATAATAAGTATAATCATCTTCAAGACCCAACCATAAAAGGATGTGCAGGAGTTATTATAATTATATTCATTTGACGTTATTATGTTGCAATTGTTCGCAGATGTTGTTAACTCATAGTGAGAACAGATGTTTATCATATTGTCAGTCCCTTTAGAAATTTCACCTTCTGACCCCTAAATTTGCTTCCCCCTTGGAAATCTAGAGATGGCAAGGATGAGTGAATTTGAGTGTGCATTTTTTTAAACATTGTTTCAATTTTATTTTGCCAGAAATGCTGACATTGTCTCATGTTCAACCCAGTCTGCACGTACACAGCTAATCTCAATGAGGCAGAGAGTGCACAATTGTCCCCGAGGTTTAGGAGGAGAGAATTAGCTGGAGTTGACACTGCTGATTGCCATACATGACTGCAGATAAAAAGCACACGTAAGGACAGATGTGGCTTTGACATGCGTCCTCCCCACTGTTCAACCCCTCACCCCCTGTCCCCCCAATACATACTTAACACGCACATGTCTCAAGGTAAAAATCATGGTACTGTGCTGATTTATTTTAAACTTAGTCACAAGCTCTGTTACTTGACAATAGTATCATTTTGAATCAATGCATCACCTCAGTTGTTTTCTCATAACTAACATGCAGTGTAATAGGTTGCTAAACGTCTGCAGATGTTGCTTCATAAAGTGGTGGAGAATTTCTAATCAGATTTTTGTTAAATGAAGTGCTTGAGTAGGTTTGTCTGGTCCTTGCACAGTGTTTGATCGCTTTAGGCTATGTGTGTATGTGGGGGTTGGATAGCTCACTTGGCTGAACAGCTGGTTTCTAATGCAGAGTGACACTAACTGTATAGGTTTAACTCCCCTACTGGCTGAGGTCACCACAGAGGCCCC
Organism: Chiloscyllium plagiosum; assembly: GCF_004010195.1. NCBI lineage: Eukaryota > Metazoa > Chordata > Chondrichthyes > Orectolobiformes > Hemiscylliidae > Chiloscyllium > Chiloscyllium plagiosum. The sequence continues at coordinate 18,538,887 of NC_057739.1, read as the reverse complement.
GCCTCATTGTTGGGCTCAAGCCTTTGTCTGAGGTGTGGTGATCCTCGAGTTAAACTCACCACCAATTGACTCCTTGTCTCTGATGGGAGAGCATCCTCTGGGACTAAGGCAACTTTCCCCTTTTGTGAATGGAACTAATGAGTCAAATGATTGACTCCTGACTCTCAATGAGAAAATTGCAGAGAGACTAGACATACTGCTCCTGGCTCTGACTGTATGTTTATTGAAAGTCCTGTAAAGTTCAAAGAGGTTTTAAGACATGTATATAAACTGTTCGAAATTAGAACTATGTCTTCATTACGCTGAAATAAATAAGATATACTGCAATTAAGTTCAAAGACAATATTGAATGTACTAACTTTATCATTTAGATGGAAGGTCGTGATGAGGACATTTAATGTTGAGACTTTAATTTTCTGGTTTAGCTCAAGTGTATAATGTGTCAATATTCTGAAAATTGTATTTTATATTAAGCTACATTCTAAATGTTAGGGTGAAGGGCTCCATGTGAATTATTTTTGCCAGTAAATAGTTCAGTTTACTAACTTATTTTTCCAAACAACCTGGTCAGTGATGTTAATACACATCACTGGAGCAGGTGGGAACACAGGCCTTCCAGTTCAAGGTTATGGACACAAAGCAGGCCTTCAGTGTACTAACAAGACCTCATGCCTAAACTGCAATTGCACAACATCCATTTGACCCATTAATCCCAACTGACCTAAGGGACACGATTGCTAATTTGTTCATGATGCTTAAGTGTTATGAACGGCCTCATATCACTGTGGAACAATTTATAATGGTATTTAGATCAGATATGCAATTGGACTGACATATTGCGAGCATTTGTTAATGGTTCAAGAGATGCAGGAGTCACTTCACTTACCCAAAGGGTAAGAGTCAACCATATTGTCATACAAAGATGGGAGTGGGTAATGATGTCAGATTTCTTTCCCTAAAGAACATTAGTGAACCTGATGGGTTTTTACAACAATCAACTGTTGTTATATTAGGCTAGCTCTTTTATTCCATATTTTTATTGAAATCGCATTTTACCATTTGTCACGGTGGATTGCAAATCCATGTCCTCAAACATCAGACTGATCCTCTGGATTACATACCTAGTGACAGTTCCACCATGTCACATTCAAGGACATGTATATATATAATATATGATTGAGATTAAGTTGGCAAAAAAGAGACTTGGAATAATCCTCAGGCAACAAAACACTGGGCAACCTTTGGAATTAGAATGAGGTTTTATTTGTCACACGTACTCAAGCACAGGGATACAGGAGTACGGTGGAAAGTTTCCATTCTCCGGCGCAAAGGTACTGAGGTACAAAATCTGAGGTATAAAGTAGAAAATAAATAAAATTAAGCTTAACTCATTGCCACCAATGCCATCCTAGAATGAGAGGTAAGTAGAAAGGAAAAAGAAAACAAGAAAAGGGGAAAAAATAAATAAATAGACGGAGGGACGTGCACCAATTCTGCAGCCCTACTCCATTGCCATCTTGACTGTTACTTTAGCAATCAATACAGCAAAAGTCTTCAAAGGTTATCTGAGTGTCTGTATGAACTTGAGATCACAATTCGAACATTGCAATTCTGATCATATCATACCTCACTACAAGACATCTCCAAAAATCAGAAAGGATATTGAGCAAAGCAAGAACAATATAGCTATAACAGGAATGAGATGTCATGAAAGATTAGAAAAGTTCAAGCTTTGCAATCCCATCAGAAAATATCCAAAGGGTGGTCCTTTAATGAGGTATATTCAAATGTTAAAAACATTTCAACAGTAGATATTGAGATGTACATTCAAAGATCACTGCTGACACATAGCTATCAGGCCTAATAAATTTTAAAGCCTGAGTAACGCTTTGAATAGTCTCCCATTCTTGGATAGTACAAGAAAAGACATCAGGGATGCTGCAAGCAAAGTGACTCAATAGACAGAGCCCCAGTCTCTGAGTCAGCAGTCTCAGGTGTGAGTCCCAATCCAGGCCTAAAAGTCCATGGAATGAGTGTTCATAACATTATTCAGTAGCTGCTAATCAGGCTTACTATTCCTTCCAACATTTCTCCATGATTCTCCTCAGGGAATTAAGTGTCTATGAAGATATGTGGCAAACTAATACAGTGCACGTAAAGATAATTAGAACTTTCACAATTCAGCTGAATGGGATGTTAAAATAGTGGAGACTGAATAGGTAAGCATGAGTTGCTAAATGTTTGTTTCTGATATTTGACCCTGTACTCTGATGACTAAAGTTGTTTGGAAATCATGGTTGCAATGCTATATGATAGCTCGGCCAGTTAACTTAGCAACTATCATTGGCAAAATGTTAGAATTGCAAAGAGATCGGATGTCCTTATACATTAATGTAAAATGTTAAGACAACAAGTAATTTGGAACATGAATAGAATATTATCATTTATTGCAAGGAGATTTAAATGCAAAAGTAGGGAAATATGCTTCAATTATACAGGCACTAGTGAGACCACATCTGGAGCACTGTGCACGGTATTCATCATCACCTTACTTAAGGAATGTTGTGAATGTTTTTGAGACAATACAGACTTTACTAGACTAATACCTAGAATGGGATACTTTACTTCTCGGAAAGGCAGTGACAGCTAGGCTCGCATCTGCTGGAGGTTAACAGAGTGACTTGATTGAAACATATAAAATCCTGAGGAGTCTTCAGGCTAGATCGTAGAAAATCATATCAGCATAGAATCCCTACAGTTTGGAAGTAGGCTATTTGACCCATCAAGACCAGACTTACCCTATAACTCCACATTTCCCATGGATAACCCACCTAACTAGACACTGTGGGCAATTTAGCATGACCAATGCACCTAACCTGCATGTCTTTAGAGTGTGGGAGGGAACTGGAGCAAACCCACACAAACCGAGGGAGAACATACAAACTCCACACAAGCATTTGTCCAAGACTGGAATGAACCCAAGTCCCTGGTGCTGTGAGGCAGCCATGCTAACCACTGAGCCACAGTGCCACCCACAATGCAGCAAGGATGTTTCCTCTTATGAGAGAATCTTGAACTCGGGGTCACACTGATCAACAATTAGACATTGTGCATCTAAAATAGACATCAGGGAAGCTTTTTTTTCTCTCAGAGTTTGTGAGACCTTGACATTTTCTCCCTGAAAATGGAAATGGATTTCTTGAATATTTTAAGGCAGAGGTAAGTAGATTCTTATTAAACAAGGGGTTGAAAAAGTATTGGGGAAGGGTGAATTTGGATTTGAGGTTACAATCAGTGCAGCCATGGTGTTATGGAAAAATGAACTGTCTCAAAGTGCTAATGGCCTACTTACACTCCTTGATAGTATGAAGATTTTTACTCTTGGAAGGGTGCATGTATTGTGTATTCAGAATGTGAAGCAAATGCTTAGTCTAGGAATAGTTCTGGCTAATGCTTCAATCCATGTGTATCATTTACATAAATATTAATTATCAATTGACAAGTGTTTTTAATTGAATTGATCCTTTAAAACTCACAAATCTCATCATATTATATACATCCTTACTATTTAATTTCTAGGTTGTATTTCCACTACAAATTCAAAAATTCTGAAAGGATAGTCAAGTTAAAGTAAATGTATTTAAATGGCATGTTACAATATTGGTCCTATTAAGGACTGAAGGCAATATTGACTTGCAAAAGTGGACCATGACTAAGAGAGGTAATGAACATAGGGAGTATGCATAGGTGGAGCAAACGATTAGGGTATATCAATGCTTCGATCAAAGATGAGTAGGGATGATGCAGTACACGTGTTTGAGTGTTGATTGTTGATTTAGTTGATTCCAGCCAGTGGAAAGTTTCCTCATGATTCCCTTAGATTTCAATTTTGCTATGCTGCTTGATGTTACAGTCACTTGCTATCTTGGTGTCAAGGTTGATCACTTCCACCTCACCACTGGAGTTCGACTTTTTTGTTCATGTTGGGACGGAGCCTGCGATGGGATCTGAAGCTCAGTGACTCGAGCTGAACTTATTGAACAGATTATTGTTATTTATGCAAAAGCAAAGTATTGCAAATGCTGGAAATCTGAAACAAACACAGAAAGTGTTGGAGAAACTCAGCAGTTCTGGCAGATCAGTGGAGAGAAAAACAGAGTTAACATTTTGAGTCCAGTAACCTAGCACATATTTCTTTACTCACTACACAGTCTTGAGATTACTGGGGAGAATTTGGGAGAAGGGGGATGTAGGTTTTGTTCCTTGAGGGAGCCTGATCTGAGGAATCTTTAAATTTTAAACAATCTAAGACTAATTAGGAGAGGTGATGGTCTAGTGGAACTGTTGCTAGACTATTACTCTAGCAATTTAACTGACGGTCTGAGTACCTGGGTTCAAATCCCACTATGACAGATTGGAGTCTGTTAAATTTTTTAAAAAACAATCTGGAATTAAGAATCTCCTAATGACTATGAAACCATTGCCAATTGCTGGGGTAAATCCATCTGGCTCACTAATGTCCTTTAGGGAAGGAAATCTGCCCCCCCTCACCTGCTCTGGTCTACATGCAATCCAGGACCCACAGCAATGTGGTTAACTCTAAACTGCCCACTGAATTGGCCAAGCCAGCCACTCAGTTCAAGGGTAGCTAGGGATGGGCAATAAATGGTGGCCAGTCAGTGACACCCATATCCGACAAGTGAATTTAAAAAACAAATTACAAAATATCATTGTGTCATTCATGGATTTCAGTTATCAGTTCCACTCTGCCAATTCCTCACAGATGGAAGGGGTATTTCTTTTTAGATGGCAAGCAAAAAAGTCCCATGTTCTAAATTTAAAGATCAAATCAGTTCTTCACATTGTGGTGAATGTATGTTGTGCAACTGGTTTTAACGCTTACAGGTCTATTTGTATTCAGTAAGCATTGGCAGATTATGCTTTTATTTATCCATTCGATTCAGTAGGAGATGTGTGAATCCTTCCAGGGCCTGAGATTCTTTTTTTTCCCTTCCAAACTTTGTGTGTGTGTTTAGTACAATGAGCAACAGAGATTCCTTTGGGGTAAAGAACAGGTGCTCATGATAACATCTTGAATTGTGGACTCCAAAAACAAAATTAACCTAATAAAGGCTTTTGATCAAATCTTTGGTTCTGGTTTTGCTAAAAAGTGAGTCCTACTTCAAACCGAATGTAAGTAGCAAACTGGGGCACTGAGTGTTTGATGTTAAATGAAATTATGCAATTTAAAATGGTTTCCTTAGGCGTTTGCTCTTGTATAATAGGGCCTTATTTGAAATTGCTTTAAATGGTAAAAGTGAATCTCTGAACTTGGCAATCCTTTCAGTACTGCAAGTTTCTTCCTATATGTAGCAGTTGTCATCTGCTTCAGTGTATTCATTTTATTGCTAACAGCCACGCATCACATCCTGACCATGTAAAACTATCCTTAAGCAATGTCATACTTGCAGTTATCAAAAGACAACATTCCTTTATTTATGGGACAAAGAATATCTTTGTGGTTACACAATATATCATGTTTATTATCCCCAGCACAGTTACCTGGTTTAGTATAATTTATTAAATGAAGAAATAACTAAAGAGTGGCTTTTCCTCATACTATTTTTTGTCCGGGTGTCTGGAGATACATTAAAATGGAAAAAGATTCCTGGATTTCCACCGCCTGGCAAGTATTGAAATCGATCTGGCAACTGAGCTTAAAACCTGCGACTTCATAATTCCATGTCAAATCCCTAAGAAACAGAATACAACTTCTTTGATATCAATATGATGGCATATAGCCCTTAAACGTAAAACTGCTAAGTGATAGATATTTAATATTCAATTGTCTGACGAATTGTTCACTCCCCGCTTTAGGAGAACGATGTCAGTAAAATAAGCAAAAAAAAACTTTTAACCTTTACCTCGTGGGATATTCTCAGCAAAGAAACAACTGTTAAGAAAATGCTTCTTGTATTTTTTACTTGTTATAAATTTTTTGTATGTTTTGTCTGGTTTTTAAAATTCATGGCATTTCATAGAGTCTTTCCCATGCAGCTTATTTTCATTTAAAACCCCCATTGTAGCTTCAGAAAAAAAAATTGTCTGACTTTACATCTTAATAAATGTGCCCTGAATGTGAATACCTGTCTACTGCCGTTCTTGTGGTACCATATAATTTTCCACAATTATCATTGTGACAAATTCTGCTGTTGAACAGCAACTTTAGTGTTTCAGTTTTTGGAAGGAAAATTAAGAGTACATCTCTCACAGTCCACCATATGTACATAAGCACACACACACCACCTCCTCCACCCTGTAAGATACCTATTATAAGAGTTGGATACAAGTAGATTAAGGCAGCCTTCCTTCCTAAGTTAAAAATCACACAACACCAGGTTATCGTCCAACAGGTTTAATTGGAAGCACTAGCTTTCGGTTGGAAGCACTAGCTTTCGGAGCTACCTGATGAAGGAGCAGTGCTCCGAAAGCTAGTGCTTCCAACTAAACCTGTTGAACTATAACCTGGTATTATGTGATTTTTAACTTTGTACACCCCAGTCCAACACCGGCATCTCCAAATCATTCCTTCCTAAGAATTGTTTCCATATTATTTGTTCCTGGGATGTGAATTTCACCAGTATACAGTAAATGGAATTTGTTGCCTATCTCAAATTGTCCATTGAGAAGGTGATGGTGAACTATGTGGTGTAAGCATATTCTGTTAGGAAGGGAATTTTGCAGTGACAATGAGAAAATGCATCAGAGTGCTTCCTGCTGCATCTATAGTTTTTTATTCTTGTGTTTCTATTCAGGTAAGCATAAAAGAAAAGCTTCAAATTTGTGTCTCTTTGTAGTAATGTTTAAATGCTGTTTACTAAGCAATTATTAGGCTTATGTATTTGGACAGTTTTTTTCAATAGTTTTTGTTGTTTATTTTGACAGTTTTATGAGCAATTGCGAATTAAATTTTCTTTAAGTGGAGCTGAATGGCTGCATTTGACAGTTTTATGGGCTGTTTCGAGAATGAAACTTTTTCGAAGAGGTTTTGAATGGCTTTTGTTTATCTTGGTGTTTTCATTAGCTAATCAGAGACATCCTACAAAGGCTGTTGAGAGGTGTGGTGAATAGTCAAGGTCTTTGTCCCAGGGTAGGGGAGTCCAAAATGAGAGGGCAAAGGTTTAAGGTGAGAGTGGAAACATTTAAAAGGGACATAAGGGGCAACTTTTTCATGCAGAGGGTAGTGTGTGTATGAAATGAGTTTTCAGAGGAAGTGGTGGAGGTTGGTACAATTGCAACATTTAAAGGACAGCTGGATGAGTATCTGAATAGGAAGGGTCAAGAGGGATATGATTCAAATGCCAGTAAATGGGACAAGATTAATTTGGAATATCTGGTCGGTGTGAACAAGTTGGACTGAAGGATCTGTTTCTGCGCTGTACATTTTATGACTCTATGACTCTTGAGTTGTGATCATTGTGAATACTGGCCAAGTAGGATAGGGGACAGTGGGGAGGGTGGTCTTTAGGGGTAGAATATCTAATAATATTTACAGAGCTGGGCCAATGACCCAATGAATGGAGGTGGGCCTTTAAACCTGACTGCTCAGAACCCCCTTTCTCCCATCCTGGCCTTGAGCCTATTTCAGGAGGTGATAGTTTTGATTCTTGTCTGTCCCCCATCAACCCACCATTGAAATAGCTTGAACAGGCATTACTGGGGAGGAAGCAGTATTGTGATTTCAGAAATGGGTGAGCATCAGAAGTCTCACCCATGAGGATGGAAATCTGAACTCTCATCTTTACTCTGTCTCTCCTTATGATGCCATGTAAAAGGTGCAGTACTGCCTGTGTAACATTACAGTTATAAACCTAAACCATTCCACTCTGTGTTGTTATGTACTGTGGCTTATTTTGAGGAGAAAGTGAGGTCTGCAGATGCTGGAGATCAGAGCTGGAAATGTGTTGCTGGAGAAGGGCTTATGCCCGAAACGTCGATTCTCCTGTTCCCTGGATGCTGCCTGACCTGCTGTGCTTTTCCAGCAACACATTTCCAGCTCTGTGGCTTATTTTGCTTTCTTGTGTATGTTTTCAGAGTGCCAGCATTTTGCTTTGCCCAACTGTAGCACAAATTACACTCATTGGTAAAAGTTGTGAATTGTGAGTGCCAATAGTTGATGGCTGAGTTGTTGGCAGTTGGATTTGTGCCTTTTCTCATTCCACATCTGACAAAAATGTGAAGCTGAAGCAGGGAGAGACAACTTCTTCGAGTCACTTTACAATCAATGCCAAGACCCAAATAGATACCAGTTTGACAACATTTCCCATCACACCAATGTTGAAACATTTCAGGCACAAATGCATAATAAAGCAGTAACATTACAAATATAAGCTACTGTGCTTTAATGTAGAGGTGGCATTTCAGTACTATGTATTAATTTCGTTGTGTCAAATTTCACTCAGAAGAAAATTGGAAGCCTGGAATGAGAACTGCTTTAAGCTATATTTATGCATTTTGCTGCATCATATTCTGGATTAAAGCTCACATTTTCATTAAAGCAAAATATGATATTGTAGAACCATCCAGTCGTTTGATGTAATTTCAATTTGCTTTATATGGGCGTGACCCTGAATATAACTTCAAATACCTTCTCGTCTTTCCATATATGTATTCCAGAAGGAAAACTAATAATTTGCAAGATTAGCAAAATTTGACTTTTCTTAGCACTTGTAGTTTTTCTTAATATTCAGAATAAAAATAAATTATTAGGTTTTCTTCTACATTGTGAATCTCCATCATGTGTTGAGAATTTTAACCATAGAGTGTTGAGAATTTGTGACACGAAAGGTCAGGGAAGTGTGTGGTAGAAATATGACAGTGCTTATAAACATAAAGCTTGTGAACTGATAGCATAGACAGTCATTCAAGATTGCAGTCATTCAATAGCTGCTGACATTCTAAAGGGATCATTGTTGATGAAGTCAAGACTGATAGATTTACAAGAATATGTGTATGGATTGAATATTCAGTTAAAGTTGCACTGTACCTTCTTTCATCATCCATTTCTAAATTGTGCAAAAAAACACTGGAGTTGAATTTTGTTTCTGTGCTTCACTGCCAGCTGCCCAATAAATTTTACTTAATTCCTTGCTGGAATATTTCCATTGAGAGTTCCACAGTATAAGTCAGTTTTCATCTCAACTGTCACTGGAATATATAAACCCTTATCTTAATGTTTAAAACCATTCTCTGTTGACATAAGGGTATTTTCAACCAAGTCTGGCATTGCTTCCTTTTTTTTGTAGACAAATGCGTAAGAAACAGTAACAAAGACAACATGGCAAACTGGCTTGATCTGATAAAGCAATTAGCCTGCTGTGTAGAGTGTAATCATCCATCAATGAGCGAGCTTGTCAGACATACATCCTCTGGGGACATACATATTGTAGCAACAATTTAATATGGTCCCTGTTGTTAAGCCTGTCCATAGATTGTAGAAAGCAAGCTTTCAAATTTAAACTCCAAGGACTTTTTAAAAAATTACTTGCACTAGATCAAGTATAATTTTGTTTTGTCCCTGTCCCCTAAAAGAAATCATACTGGTAATCCCAGAGTTACAAATCACACAACACCAGGTTATAGTCCAACAGGTTTAATTGGAAGCATTAGATTTCGGAGCGCCGCTCCTTCATCAGGTGGTTGTTGATGAAGGAGCGGCGCTCCGAAAGCTAGTGCTTCCAATTAAACCTGTTGGACTATAACCTGGTGTTGTATGATTTGTAACTTTGTACACCGCAGTCCAACACCGGCATCTCCAAATCACAGTAATCCCAGAGATATTTATTTATTTATTTCCAGCTATCAAATGCCATCTGGTCTTTGCCTTCAGCAATCTTGCATTACTTTTGAATAGTGGGTGGCATGATGGCACAGTGGTTAGCACTGCTGCCTCACAGCGCCAGAGACCCGGGTTCAATTCCCGCCTCAGGTGACTGACTGTGTGGAGTTTGCACGTTCTCCCTGTGTCTGCGTAGGTTTCCTCCAGGTGCTCCGGTTTCCTCCCACAGTCCAAAGATGTGCAGCTCAGGTGAATTGGCCATGCTAAATTGCCCGTAGTGTTAGGTAAGGGGTAAATGTAGGGGTAGGGGTTTGGGTGGGTTGCGCTTCGGCGGGTCGGTGTGGACTTGTTGGGCCGAAGGGCCTGTTTCCACACTGTAATGTAATCTAATCTAAAATAATCTAATCTAGGTTTGTCCATTTGTGAACAGAGTTAGGACTGCTGGAAAAGACAATCTTCTTTAGTATAAAATTTCTGCTTGTTGTTCATCAACTATTTCATTTTGAGACTCTCAGAATGTGGGATGGTATTTAGAAATTGAACATAGTGTGGCTCATTCTGAGAGAGGCCAACCCTTCCCTGGTTTTGACACACTGTTTGTGAAACTAAAATTAAGGGTAACTACCAAAGTAAGAATTGGTACTGAATAGAAATTCTGCTTAGTTTCTCATGGTAACAGAGACGTGGAGAATGAAGATAATTTTGCATTAGTATACTGAGATTTAAACATTTTTCATGAAATATATCTTGCTGTGCACTCAGATTTCTTGTGTATCTTTTTCTTTATATTTGAATCTTTCAAGGCAATGGACAAACATTTTAATGAAGAATTATTTCAAACAATAATCTGAACTAGGTAACATATTAGAAATCTTTGAGGAGAAAGTGAGGTCTGCAGATGCTGGAGATCAGAGCCGGAGATGTGTTGCTGGAAAAGCGCAGCAGGTCAGGCAGCATCCAGGGAACAGGAGAATCGATGTTTCGGGCATAAGCCCGAAATTCCTGAAGAATTTCCAGCAACACATCTCCGGAACATATTAGAAATGTCTATTTTATGAGATTTGATGGTTGAACCATGTAGTTGCAGTGACAAAGAAAGTATTAATGAATCATTTTAAATGCAGTCCCTATTGTTACATTGGCACTCCCTGCATTCACAAGTTGCACCTCGAACAATGCAGAATTCTGTCAGCCTGTAGTTGAAGTCCTGCTTCACAACATTGTATATGTAAGTGAATGGATTTTGAATTAGCTAAAATCTCAGTGTTAGATTGGGGCTAAATCCAAAATGCCAGAATCAGGTGGGAATGTTACTTGTTGAGCAAATCTTCTGCTTATTACTTTGTTCTATTCAGATTTAGTTAGTACAGTTAAACTGCCTCTTGTACATCAGGGAGAAACTGTTCAGGTGCCATCCAATGTTTGGGGAAAGTGGATACTCTTGTCTACTGTGAGACACACGCAGACAAAGTTTCTCTGTGGCTGACCTTTGTGATGCATATTCAGCTATAAAAGCTGGCTCTGTCAAAGGTTCTTTGTACCCCACGGATATCAGGCTGAGACTGTTAAGGAACTATAACTTCAGTTCAGGTTTACTTCAGAAAGCTTCCAGATTTGGCATAGCCATAAAAACAAAGGAATTGATCTGTACACTGTCGAAAGATTACTTGGTGGATCATTGGTGCAGTACAGTGGTACATTTGACTTAATTTAACCCTGCACTAGAAATGGGAAATATCAGCCAAATTTGGAGTTCTTCATCACAATGCAGTGACTTCTTGATGTACCAAGTGTGAGTGTTGCCATATGATCATGCAATGCCAATCACTGCCCATTGTATGGTTTGGTAAGTACTGCCATTTTCTGACTGGGTTTATGAGACCTACCTGGTCTAAAATGGTCAAAGAATTCCACCAGGTTTTCTAATGAGAAGAGGCACTTGTCTTAAGATAAAGTCCATTAAGTGAATAGCAATCAAAAACAAGTCATATTAGTTAGATAAACATTTTTACAAAGGGTATTGGGATACTGAAGATAATAGGTCTGTCCATTTCAAATTCTGAAGATGTTTTGTTTATTCCCATCCAAAACCTTCTGATATAATTACATTGGGTGAGTCTTAAAATAGTTCTTCAGCATTAACCTTTGCAGAGCCACTACTTTCAGTCAGAAGTGTGCACATGTGTGTATGTATGCTTCTGCAGACTTTTCATTTCTATTCAGGCTCATGCAGTGAATAACTACCTCATCAAGACAGCATAAGTCACAAAATTTATGAAACAAAGTGTGCTCAAAGTTTGTGCGAAGATTTGTAGCTCGGGTGCTCGTTGCTGTGGTTCTGTTCGCTGAGCTGGAAGTTTTTATTGCAAACGTTTCGTCCCCTGGCTAGGCGACATCATCAGTGCTTGGGAGCCTCCTGCGAAGCGCTTCTTTGATGTTTCCTCCGGTGATTATAGTGGTCTGTCCCTGCCGCTTCCGGTTGTCAGTTTCAGCTGTCCGCTGTAGTGGTTGGTATATTGGGTCCAGGTCGATGTGTTTGTTGATGGAGTTTGTGGATGAATGCCACAAACCAACAGCCACGCTCAGACAACAACTCACCAGAACGAAGGACCCGATACCCAACATGAGCAAAACTAATGTAGTGTACAAAATACCATGCAAGGACTGCACAAAACACTATATAGGACAAACAGGAAGACAGCTAACAATCCGCATACATGAACATCAACTAGCCACGAAACGACATGACCAGCTATCCTTCGTAGCCACACACGCAGACAACAAGCAACATGAATTTGACTGGGACAACACTACTATCATAGGGCAAGCCAGACAGAGAACAGCCAGGGAATTCCTAGAGGCATGGCATTCATCCACAAACTCCATCAACAAACACATCGACCTGGACCCAATATACCAACCACTACAGCGGACAGCTGAAACTGACAACCGGAAGCGGCAGGGACAAACCACTATAAACACCGGAGGAAACATCAAAGAAGCGCTTCGCAGGAGGCTCCCAAGCACTGATGATGTCGCCTAGCCAGGGGACGAAACGTTTGCAACAAAAACTTCCAGCTCGGCGAACAGAACCACAGCACAAAGTGTGCTTTGTGGAGGGAAGTTTATTATTATTAATGCAGAAATGTTTTCACTGATTTTTCTACAACCTCCTTAGTATGCTCTATAATGTCAGCGGGTGTAGTTTCTGAATTGTTACCGAACACTTGTTGGATATTTTCTCTCAATTCATAGATCTTTCTCCTTACCTATTACGGTTACAAATTCTGTATATGACAGCTCATACTGACACATTGCAAACTGACAGTCTTGTACACAATAATGCTTTGACTTTGTATGCATTAAAACAGACAGATTTTGTACCTTTCATGATCTCACGACAGTCCAAAACACTTTACCACCAAAAAGAATTACAACTTGCCCTATTCTGTCTGACCAAATAAAGCATAGAATTGGATGAAAAATGATTGCCTTGTCTGTCATGCAAACATCCCAAGAAATATTCATTTATTTAAAAAAGTTCTGTTTAAAGTTTACTTGATTTCTTTCAGCTCTGTCACGGTGACGTGATGAAATAAAAACTATTTTACTATCACAGCTATGTTTTTACTCTTAATTGCATTCCCTTGCACAAAAATCCCTCACTTTGGCTGGAAAATTAAGTGTCAGAAGTACTAATCCACTTAACTCACATAAATATTTGGGCGGGATTTGTTCAAAGTTTGTTTAAATTCAACATGAGTTGCTAATCACTTTTTAACAAGGAGGCCCAGTTAATTTTTCAAGGGTATACATCAGTCTTCTTATCAGAGGGTCTGTCTGCAAGCTTTACAGAATGCCTGTTTGGCATCTCTGAAGAAAATTAGCTCTGTGAGAAAGCTGCTTTGGTACATGAGGAAAGGATAAAGAGAGTGTTGCTAATTTCAGACTGGAGCAAGTATCCATGTTGGTTTAGTAGTATCTGCTAGTCATAACAAAAATTTGGCTGCCTGCTTTTTTAAAGCAGGGATTGGCCTCTTCTGCCCTGTCTCTCCTGGTACAGTAGTCAGACCCAAAAGCTTTACATTGAAACAACTTGTGATTTTGAAGTCATCTCCATGTCTTAAGCGTGTGCACACCTTTCATCTTTCAGGTACTGGACTAAGTTAACATTAGGTGTGGTATCATTTGTTTCAGTTTGAACGTTATTATTGTTCCACTGACAAAACCTATATGATATCAAGACAAGTTCGATTTACATTTGCTTCTTTTCCCCTTTTTTCTGGTTTCTTTTGCAGCTCTTCTGACTTTCGATCAATAAAAAGTCTCTCTCCCGAGTCCAAACATTGTAAAAAAATGAACACATTGAAACAATGTCCCTGTCAGAAAAATGTTTCCCAACTGCAATTAAATCAACATTTAGCCATGTCTGGAAGTGTCTGTTCAAGAAAGTTGGATGAGATGCATAAATGACAGCTGAAATGATGTCTCTATTTTTATACCATACCTCTTGATGTTCCAGGATCAAACGCAGTGAATGGCCATGTAATCCTGAACCATGACAAAATCACAAAGTGATAACTAAACACAGCTTGGGGAGAGAGTTGCAAACTACAAATTTTCTGCCTTGAGAACTTTTGATGCACAATATACATGCTGTGCTGCAGTTGCAATTTTTTAAACTGAATTACTTTATAATAATTTTTCAGTAAAGCTTAAAATGAGTCTAAGTAGGTGAGTTTTTACGAAAGAGGATTTTTCACTGAATATTTTACTGAGACACCAGACTGAGTAGAAACCGTCTTGAGGATTGGTCGTCTGGGATACACGTACATGGCTTGGCTTTACTGCTTCAATTCCATAGAATATCAATGGTATATGACTTGGTATTGTGTACAGTTTTGTCCCCTTTACCTAAGGAAGGAAGGAAATGCAACAAAGATTCACCAAACTGATCCCTGCTATGTCATCAAAACAGATTGAGGACACAAGGTCTGCATTCTCTAGATTTTAGGAGAATGAGGGGTGATCTCATTAAAAGCACAGAATTCTTCTAGACTTCAACAGAGTGGATGCAGGAAGGATGTTTCTCCTGGCCGTAGGCTTGAGAAGCAGGGGACATTGAGGTAAGTCATTTGTCACTGAGGTGAAAAGGAATTTCTTCACTCAAAGGGGTAATAAATTCTTGAAACTCTTTATCCCAGCGTCCTGTGGAGGCTCAGTCATTGAGTAAATTTAAAATTGATAGATTTCTTGGATATTGTAGATTTAAAGGGATATGGGGATAATGTGGGAAATGGCTTTGGTGTAGAAGATTAGCTATAAGTTAAATGATGATGGAAAATGCTTGAGGGACTGATGGCATTCTCCTGCTCCTATTTCCGATGTTCCTATAAGAGAGTACAATGTATATTTACAGGAGTACTCACCCTGATATCAATAAATGTAAATACAATAAAGACTTGAAAATTGGAATAATTTTTATGAGAATAGAGGGACTAAGAGTCCCTTAAGTATTTGTATTGGGAGACATAAAGTTGGGTTAAATAGGTTATTTTCAGGTTGGCAAAATGTAACAAGTGGAGTGCAATGGGGTTTCACCTATTTACAACCTCTATTCATGACTTGGATAAAGAAACAAAATTTGCTGAGTGTACAAAGAAAGGAAAGCAAGCTGTGAAGAGGATACAAAATAAGACATGGACATTGACACGTTAAGTGAAAGGGGAACAATCTGGCAGATGAAGTATAATGTGGGAAAAAAGTAGAAAGAACTGGAAAAGTAAAATGCTATTTATATGGAGACAGACTGCAGAATGCTGACTTACAGACAGAACTGAGTGGCCTTCCACAAGTGCTACAAAAGAATAGCAGTACAGTAAATCATTCAGTGAGTGAATGAAGTGTTTGTCATTATTGTAAGAAGTAATTCAGTATCAACATCGGGAAGTCTTGCTGCAACTATTGATTTCATTAATGAAGCCACAAGTCGAGTAATATGTCCAGTTTTGATGTCCTTGTGTAAGGAGTGATAGATTTGAAAGCAGTTCAGGAAATGTTCAATCACTTCTTCCTGGAATGAAGGGATTGTTTTATGAGGAAAATTTGAGCAACTTTGGCCTGTTTTCATTGGAATTTATGATATGAGAGGGGATTTTATTGAAGCATGTAATATTTTGAGGGGGCTTAACACGAGATGCAGAGAGGTTGTTTCTTCATAGGATAAACTAGAAGTAGGGGCAACAGTTTAAAAATAATGATTCTCCTGTTTAAGACTACTCTCAGAAAATCATTAGTCTTTAGAAATTGTTTCCACAGAAAGTCAGTTAGGTCACGGAAAATTATTGAGACTTATGTTAGACAGATTTTTTGAGCTTTCAGAGAGTCCAGGATTATGAGAGATCAGGGAGAAGTCCATCATTTGATGATTCCTCTTCCAGTGCTTCTGAGATAGAACATTGCAAAATATTATAACTGTCTGGGAGAAAAAAATTCCACAGCTCTGTCGTAAAAATATGCCCCTGATTTTTTTAAACAAAGCCCTCTCATTCTGGATTCACCCAAGGAGGAAACATCTTTCCCATATCCCCACATTTTCAAGATCATTCAGGATCTTATACACTTCAATCAAATACCAGTTGTCTCATTTTATTTAGCCTTTTTAATTACATCCAGTACCTACATGCTAACTTTGTATGATTCATGTGTGAGAACATTTGGCAGTGGTTTTGCATTTTTGTGATACTGTTCTTTTTTTATTCTTCCTGTTAAAGTGAACACTTTCACATTTTCAACAAAAAACTCACTTGCTATCCCTGAACCACTGAATTTTTTCTTATTTATTGTGTTTCATTCCTTCATAATTTTCAACATCTCAATCAAGTTGCCTCTCAATGACACCTGCTATAACTATGTCCAATTGTCACATCCTTATCAATTTCACACTCTCATACCAAACAGCATCTTCATAAATCTGCACTGTGGGGAGTTCAGAACTGCATACAGTGGGCTTAAGTTTTATACTGACCATTAAAGATAAAATTGCCATTGTCTCTACAGACCATAGAGAGAGATGGCTGATGGTGGTTGAACTTGAGGGTCACCATGCCTCAGGCAAGAAGACCAGTTAAGATGGAGAGTCCTTCATGGCAACCTCAGCTAGTACAGGAATTGATCCCACATTGTTGGCATCATTCTGCACCTAAAGCCAGCCACCATACTAATTGAGCCCCTCGGGCCATGCTAAGTTGCCTGTTGTGTTCAGGAATGTGTTAGTCAGGGGAAACGTAACGTAATAGGTCAGGGTGGGACACTTTTCAGAGGGTCTATGTGGACTACTTGGGCCTAAAGGCCTGTTTCCACATGGTAGGGATTCCATGATTCTATGATTAGCTATTATCTCTATTTTTCATATTTACTGTTGAAAACAAAATGTTTGACTTCAACCTGGTTCGATAGTTCCCATTTGAGGTGCTTTACCTCAGTATAATGGATCATTTGGGAGGATTTGTATATTCGAAGGAGGTAACAAGGGTAGAGAGGAATGAGGCGATGAAAAGATGTAAATGCACAAATGGAATTTATCAAATGCCTGTGTTTAGGGACAGGGAAATGGTGTAGCTCAGAAAATATCATAGGCAGCTGAGAATTGGAACTGGATACAATAGAAATATCTGAGCAATGGATGAGCTCAAGTTTAAAGCATAGAAACATTGGACTTAAGTGCAGGATAAACCATTCTGTCCTATTAGTCTGCTCTGCCATTCAATAAGATTATGGCTGATCTGGGTTAAGGAGGTTCAGTTATTGGAATAGATATTGGAATAGAATTAGGCCATATGGCCCACTGAGTCTGCCCACTATCATGGCTGATATGCTCCTCACCCCTATTTTCCTGCCTTCTCCCCATAACCCTTCAACCCATTACCAATTAAACATCTGTCTGATTCCCCCTTAAATCTACTCATCCACTGCACTTTGCAGTAGCAAATTCCATAGGTTCACAACCTTTTGGGAGAAGTGGTTTCTCCTCAACATTGTTTTAAATTTATTACCCCTTATCCTAAGATGTGAGGCTATCCCAAAGAGTATTGGACTTATCAGCTTTGGTGGTGGCCAGTTTTAGCAGCATCGAAATTGTGTTGCTGGAAAAGCACAGCAGGTCAGGCAGCATCTGAGGACCAGGAGAATCAACTTTTCGGGCCGGAGCCCTTCATCAGGAATGAGGCTTAGCAGCAGGACCAAGGAGGTGCAGTTATCAGGCAGTCTTGGATGGAATGAACATGAGGGTCAACTTGGAATCAAACAGCGTACTGAAGTAATGAATGATCCAAGCATGATTCAATACATCTTTCAGAATCTGATTTGACTAGTTTTCACTTTTTCTCGTGCTCCACCACATACCTTCCCTGCAGTCTGTACTAGTTTAGAAACTGAGCCACTTGAGCTGGAAGAACTTAATGAGTTTTTTTTCTCATGCCTGTTTCAGCTGAATCACCAGAGAACAATCTTTGTAGTGGGAACTGAAGGTATTAGTTTCAGACTGTGGTGCCAGAATGGTTAAAAGTTAACCAAAACATCTCTGAATAGATCAAACATATTGAAGAAATCTGTCTTCAAAACAAGTAGTGCATGTATGTAACATGGCACAGATTTCTGGATTTAGGATAGAGATTGTTTCCATCAGGTTTCCAGTGCGTAAAGTCGGTTAGGGTGATGCTGTGATGGTTTATACACCTGACAAGCACATGTTGAAGTTTAAAGTTTTTAAACAAAAAACACATGTGAATCTCACTTCAAGCTTCACTTCAGTAACCAGAGCTTTGCCCCTCAGCAACAGCTGGCAACGGTGTTGAAAGTGTTTGTAACACCTGCAGAATTGCACGTATGTCATAATACATTCATTGACAATCCCATAAAGTTGAGTAACCTGGTTTCAATTAAGAAAATGCTCAGATTCTCCAAACTTCAAAAGTGCAGAACAAACTTAGCAATTGCTGCATGTCTTTTGATCAGAATGATATGCAGTGAAGAAAACATGATAACTATGTTTAAAACGTACGACTGTACATCTTCAATGCATTGAAGGCTGGTTATTTGTCATGGTTATTCTTTTCTGTAAGAGAGAGGCAATTTGTTACTGAAGAATCAATACTAATACAAACTAATATGAAAGAATATGGGTTAGGAATTAAGTACCTTCACCATCACTGAAGAAGTAGCATTAGACAAACTAATGAGGCTAGAGGCACATAAGTCCCTTGCCTTGGTGCCTTCCATCCTAGGATCCTAAAAGAAGTAGCTACAGAGATGGTGGATGCAATGGTTGTAATTTTCCAAAATCATTGGGTTCTACGGAAGTGCCAGAGGATTGGAAAACTGCTAATGTGATACCCCTATTCAAAAAGAAAGGGAAGCCAAAAGTGGGTAACTTTAGGCTGATTAGTCTAATGTATAATGTTGGAAAAGTTCTGAATCAATTATGGAGGAAGTAAGAGCAGAACACTTGGAAAATCATAATCCAGCCAAGACACGGCATGACTTCATGAAAGGGAAATCATGTCTAACCACAACAGTCTACAATACATATTAATGACTTGGAGGAAGGAAGTGAATGTACTGCAGCCAAATTTGCAGATGACACAAAAATAGGTGGAAAGGCAGATCATTGGAGAGATATTGTGAGGAAAAGTAGGCAAAAGTTGGTAAATGGAATATTTGAAATTCATTTTGGATGGGAGAATGAAAGAGCACTATATTATTTAAATGGAGAGAAACCTGGGTTTGATTCCAGCCGCAGGGGACTGTCCGTGTGGAGTTTGCACATTCTCTCCGTGTCTGTCTGGGATTCCTCCAGCTGCTCCGGTTCCTCCCACCATCCAAAGATGTGCAGGCTTGGTGGATTGGCCAGGCTAAATTGGCCATTGTGTCAAGGGATGGGCAGGCTAGGTGAATTAGCAATGCAAAATGCAGGACTACAGATATAGGGTAAGGGGGTAGGTCTGGGTGGCTTTCTCTTTGGAGGGTCGCTCTAGACATGTTAGACCAAATGCCCTGCTTCCACACTGTAGGGACTCTGTGATTCTATTCTATAATTCTTAACTGCAGAAAGCTGCAACTCAAAGGGACTTGGGGTTATTTGTGAATGAAACAGAGAAAGCCAGCGCAGAGGATAATCAGGAAGGCAAATGGAATGTTGGCCCTTATTTCAAGGGGTTCACTGGTTCGCCAGTGCCCCTCATAGAATATGAGTTTCCTGATTGGGTTATTAATCTGGTCCAATCAGGGAGCCCTAGCTGACAGATAAGAATAGGAGCTGACTCTGAAGAGGAATACTGGAGTGAAGGACTCTCCATGTATAAATAAAGGGTGACTTTGTGATGGGGTACCGGCATCTTGGAGTTATTTCAGTGGTGACAAGAGAAAAGCATGTCCCTGAAAAAACTGACTTGCAACAGTCTTTTTGGAGTTGGGGAAAGCATTTCTTACATCATGCCTTGTTTAGGAAGCTTGACTCATTCGACCCTGCTGTTGAGGACTGGGCCCAGTCTGTGGGAAGAATGTGTTTTATTTTCCAGGCAAACAACATTGGGGCAGATGAAAAGCAACAAGTCATTCTCCTGACAGCTTGTGGACCCACAACATCTTTGTTATTAGGAACCTAACGTTCCCTTAGGCACCAGATATTCAAGCCTTACAAGAAATGACCGACATAATTCAGAAGTCCTAAGACCTCAAACCTCCTCTAACTCTGCGATGCCATAATTTTCACTCAGCAATTCGAGAACTAGAGGAATCCGTATCAGGATTTTTAACTCAGTTAAGATGACTGGCAGAAGCATGTGACTTTGGTTTAACACTTAGAGATGCTTAGACTGCTTGGTATGTGGGATAAATGATGTAACTATTTTTAAATGTGTACAAGATGAAACCAAACTGGACTTCAAACAGGCGCTACAACTGGCTGTATAATTGGAAAAGGTGGCAAGTGGAACATATATGTTGCAGGGCATTCTGATGGAAATGGACAATATTTGAGGAACACCACTTGAATGAAGGCAATTGAATAGCCTGGCTCAGGACATATCCCTGAACAGAGGGACTCCAGGTTGGCCCACAGCAAAACCACAAAACAAAGCCAAGCATCAGCCAAATGGTTAAACATATCTTCAGTACCCTGGCTGACAAGTAATTGTAACTGCTGCCAGTATGCACACTCAAGACAGATAAAGAGTCCTATTAAACCTAAATTGAGTAAGATAACTCATAGGCCGGTATCCAGAAGAGTGCATACCCTGGAAAGTCCACCTACATCTGGGTTTGAACAGTTAATAGTCTGAAGACATTTTCCAAGGTGGGAAAAATGTGTGCTCCAGGATCCCCCCCATGTGACCCAGTTGAGCTACAGACAAAGCCATGTTACACCTGTTGGAAGATAAACTGAGAGCGATCTAAGAGGCCCCGGCTCCCACTCTTGTCCAGGAACTGAATTCTTTCCTGGGGCTGGTAAATTATTGTGAAAAGTTCACACCCTAACCTGGCCCCCATCCTGAAACCTTTGCTTCAACTCCTAAAAAAAGGGTCAGACTTGGAAATTGTCACATAGTCAAGCCCTAGCTTTCAGTGAAGTAAAGAAACAGTTATCATCCTCTAATGTATTGGCACACTATGATTCCAAGAAAGGTCTGGTGTTGACATGTGATGCCTCCCTGTACGGCATCAGGATGGTATCAGCTCACACATGGCCCACTGGAGAGGATTGTTCAAAAGCATATGATTTCAGGACTTTGGTAAATGCAGAGCATAAATATGGCTAGATAGAAAAAGAAGGTTTGGCATTCAAATTTAGCATCAGAAAGTTCCATCAATACCTTTATGATGTAAATTTGTGATAATAACAGACCACAAACCTGTACTAGATCTGCTTAAACAGGGCAAGGCAGTGTCGCCCATAGCTTCAGGCTGCATTCAGTGAGGGACTCAAATACCAAGTGCATGTAATTACAGGGTAGAACACAATCCTGGAGGCCAAATAACGAATGCAGATGCATTGAGCCGCTTTCCATTAGCAGCTACAACACTGCTGGTACCCCAAGACTCTAATGGTGCTAACTATTCTGGACACGCTCTCAATCACAGCTGACAATATCAGACTTTGGCCACAAAAAGAATCAGTCCTGTCAAAACTGCAGAAGCTGGTGTGGATGGGGGAAACCAAGGTGCTGTCATAACCAGAATTGAAACCTTTTTGGACCTGGAGAGACCAGATCACTGTAGAGGACAGCATATTGTTATTGGGAACAAGAGTGATTGTACCGAGCAAAGATTGCCATCAAATACTGGTTGAATTCCATCAGGACCCTGCAGGGATCCAAAATTAAGTTGTTAGTGAGAAGTTATATCTGGTGGCTAAGGTACAGCCTCATCAGTGGGGCACTGCCCAGAGTGCCAAGGACAAAAATTCCGTTGGCAGTTCCCCACATTCAAGGGAATGGCAGGACTCAGTTGCACGTCACCTATGCAGGTCCTTTCATGGGCTCAATGTTCTTAGTCATTGTAGATGCCCGTTCAAAATGACTGAATGTGAATAGATCCCATTTAGCAAACAAGAGAGCAACGATAGAAAAACTGTGCACATATTTTTTAATACACGTAGTTCCAGAAATGTTGGTCACAGGCAAAGGACTATCATTTACTAGCAGGGAATTTGGGTATTTCCTAAACTCGAATGGGATTTGACAGAAAACAATATTATTCATCCAATAGCCTGGAAGAAAGAGCAGTCCAAACTTTGAAGACTGGCTTGAAGAAACAGCCTACATCCTCTCTAGATATCAAGCTATCACAGTTCCTATTTGATTATCAGACCACTGCTGATGCAACAACAGTGATATTCCAGCAGTGTTGCTAGTGGGGAGAAGACTCCGCACTAAGTTAAGTCTGATCTTCCCAGGCCTTGGGGGAAGGTGAAACACCCTTGCTGGACACGAGACTCTGTGAAATGAGAGAGAGACACTTTGATGCTGGGGATGAAATTTGGTGTAAGAATCACAGAAGTGGCCGCGCATGGGTAAGAGGCATGGTCGACATGAGATCAGGACCAATTATGTACAAAGTTCAAATAGATACGAAACTCCTGAACAAATACTTGGACCATATGAAAGGCACAATTACAAAATATGTCCAGCCCCTTGGAACAGTCAGAAAAGCTGCCGGAACTCCTAGTTTCATTCTCTCCGTCGAGTATTAGGACGAGGATTATAGGCAGGCGAGGAAGGAGCTCAAAAATGGTCTGAGGAGAGCCAGGAGGGGGCACGAAAAAGGCTTGGCAGGAAGGATTAGGGAGAATCCAAAGGCATTTTACATGTATGTGAGGAATAAGAGAATGATCAAAGAAAGAGTAGGGCTGATCAGGGATAGCATAGGGAACTTGTGTATAGAGTCTGAGGAGGTTGGGGAAGCCCTAAATGAGTTTTTTGCTTCTGTCTTTACTAAAGAAAAGGACCTTGTAGTGAATGATTTATGACCATCTGGAAGAGCATAGCTTGATTAAATGCAGTCAACATGGCTTTGTGAGGGGCAGGTCATACCTCAAAAATCTTATTGAGTTCTTTGAGGATGTTACTAGACAAGTTGATGAGGGTTGAGCGGTGGATGTGGTGTATATGGAGTTCAGCAAGGCATTTGATAAGGTTCCCCATGGTAGACTCGTTCAGAAGGTCAGGAGGAATGGGATACAGGGGAATTTAGCTGTCTGGATACAGAATTGGCTGGTTGACAGAAGATAGTGAGTGGTAGTGGAAGGAAAGTATTCTGCCCTGAAGTCAGTGGTGAGTGGTGTTCCACAGGGCTCTGTTCTTGAGCCTCTACTCTTTGTAATTTTTATTAATGACTTGGATGAGGAGATTGAAGGATGGGTCAGCAGGTTTGCAGATGACACAAAGGTTGGAGGTGTTGTTGACAGTATAGAGGGCTGTTGTAGGCTGCAGTGTGACATTGACAGGATGCAGTGATGGGCTGAGAGGTGTCAGATGGAGTTCAAATCTTTGAGGAGAAAGTGAGGACTGCAAATGCTGGAGATCAGA
The DNA here is from genome assembly GCF_004010195.1 of Chiloscyllium plagiosum. Taxonomy (NCBI): domain Eukaryota; kingdom Metazoa; phylum Chordata; class Chondrichthyes; order Orectolobiformes; family Hemiscylliidae; genus Chiloscyllium; species Chiloscyllium plagiosum. Next base: position 18,514,965 of record NC_057739.1, on the reverse strand, counting down.
GCTGAAAATGTGTTGCTGGAAAAGCGCAGCAGGTCAGGCAGCATCCAAGGAACAGGAGAATCGACGTTTCGGGCATGAGCCCTTCTTCAGGAAATTCCTGAAGAAGGGCTCATGTCCGAAACATCGATTCTCCTGCTCCTTGGATGCTGCCTGACCTGCTGTGCTTTTCCAGCAACACATTTTCAGCTCAGATGGAGTTCAACCTGGATAAATGCGAGTGATGCATTTTGGAAGGTCGAACTTGAACGTGAGTCCAGGATTAAAGACAGGATCCTTGGCGGTGTGGAGGAACAAAGGAATCTTGGTGTGTAGGTACATAGATCCTTTAAAATTGCTACCCAAGTGGACAGGGTTGTTAAGAAAGCATATTGTGTTTTGGCTTTCATTAACAGGGGCATTGAGTTTAAGAGCCGTGAGATCTTGTTCACAGCTCTATAAAACTTTGGTTAGACTGCACTTGGAATACTGCGTCCAGTTCTGGTCGCCCTATTATAGGAAAGATGTGGATGCTTTGGAGAGGGTTCAGAGGAGGTTTACCAGGATGCTGCCTGGAATGGAGGGCTTACCTTATGAAGAGAGGTTGACTGAGCTCGGACTTTTTTCATTGGAAAAAAGAAGGAAGGGAGGGGACCTAATTGAGGCGTACAAGATAATGAGAGGCATAGATAGAGTTGATAGTCCGAGACTTTTTCCCAGGGCAGAAATTGTTAACACGAGGGGTCATAGTTTTAAGCTGTTTGGCGGAAAGTATAGAGGGGATGTTAGAGGCGGGTTCTTTACGCAGAGAGTTGTGAGGGCATGGATGCGTTGCCAGCAGCAGTTGTGGAAGCGAGGTCATTGAGGATATTTAAGAGACTGCTGAGGGTTCGTACATTAGGTTTACCTTACATGAGGATCAATGGTCGGCACAGCATCGTGGGCTGAAAGGCCTGTTCTGTGCTGTATTGTTCTATGTTCTGTGTTCTATTGATGACTCCTCAGAATCAAGGATGGACATGACAGATGTAGTTGACCTGATGTCTTTGCCGCTGGAGGAAGAGAGTGAAATTCTATCGAGGTGTTCCTAGCACAAGAGGCGAGCTCCTGTGTGTTGCGCGTTGCACATATCAGATGCCAAATCGGAAGAACCTGACCCGGTGTGCTAAAATCCACCAGGAGGCCTTCCAAGCCAAAGGACTGGCCTATGTCCTCGGACCCAGTAGGAGAGGGATATAGTAACAAGGTAAGACAGGAGATCTCCTAGACTAAGAGCTCCCTGAATGGGGCTGTTAATCTAGTCCATTCAGGGAGCCCTGGCTGTCAGAGGACTGTCAGAGATTTTGGCACTCTGACAGCTGACTCCAAAGGGGCAGTAGTAGAACCAAGAACACTCCATGTGCAAGTAGAAGGGTGTCTTGGTGACAGGATACTAGCCTCTATGCAGTCATTTCACTAGTGAAGTTAAAGCTGGCTTTAGTAAAACGTAGAGGAGAGATCCATTTCTGATTCGTAGAGCTTATCGAGATGTGCAATACAGTGGGAAAAAAAAATGAGTACTGCGGAGATCAGATCTTATAGTCCGCATTGGATGACTAATCGGATTGATTCCATTCTTTTGCATTTCCTGAGATTTGGATTCAGTTGCAGTATATAAATGGAATGTTGTTTCAAATGTAAATTCTAAATATCCCGTGAAAGTTTTTTAATAGTCTAAACCTAGATTTTAAAAAAAGACCTATTCATTTGGACAAATGTGCCAGTTCTTGTTCTCAAGTCAAAACTTTGAAGAATACAAGTAGTGTGTCTTTCAATTTAACAATGTGGGTGTGATTTTATGTGGTTAACTAATATCCACTTAATGGTCTGAACCCATTGTCCCCCTGAACACATCCCTCCCCAGCAAGGTGAAAAAAGGTTGGCTCGATTCTCAATTGGGAAACCATAGCAATCTGCTTACCAGGTTAGGGTAAGGGCCTCCAATTGGAAACATGGATGACAGACAAGTGGGTAGCCTAACTCTGACAGCTAGCCGCTATCCTTGCTGCTGACTCCTCTCTCCCCACATTCCCAATCCCTCAAGAGGAAGAAAATAAGGACCTTCTTGCTGCTGGCTACCCTGATAGCTAGGCCTTGACTGATAAATTTTATGGCTGAAAAATGTGTTGCTGGAAAAGCGCAGCAGGTCAGACAGCATCCAAGGAGCAGGAGAATCGACGTTTCAGTCATAAGGCCTTCTTCAGGAATGAGGAGGGTGTGCCAAGCAGGCTAAGATAAAAGGTAGGGACTTGGGGGAGGGGCATTGGGAATGCACTAGGTGGAAGGAGGTTAAGGTGAGGGTGATAGGCCAGAGAGGGAGTGGGGGCGGAGATGTCGGGAAGAAGATTGCAGGTCAAGAAGCCGGTGCTGAGTCCGAAGTTTGGGACTGAGATAAGGTGGGGGGAGGGGAAATGAGGAAGCTGGAGAAATCTGCATTCATCCCTTGTGGTTGGAGGGTTCTTAGGCGGAAGATGAGGCGCTCTTCCTCCAGGCATCGTGTTGCCGTGGTCTG
>NC_057739.1:18404089-18511775 GCF_004010195.1 Chiloscyllium plagiosum | reverse complement strand
ATCTCAGTCCCAACCTTCGGACTCAGCACCGCCTTCTTGACCTGCAAACTTCTTCCTGACCCTTCCGTCCCCACCCCTTCTCTGGCCTATCACCCTCACCTTAACCTCCTTCCACCTATTGCATTCCCAATGCCCCTCCTCCAAGTCCCTCCTCCCTACCTTTTTATCTTAGCCTGCTTGGCACACCCTCCTCATTGCTGAAGAAGAGCTTATGCCCGATTCTCTTGCTCCTTGGATGCTGCCTAACGTGCTGTGCTTTTCCAGCAACACATTTTTCAGCCCTGATCTCCAGCATCTGCAGTCCTCACTTTCTCCTAGTTGATAAACTTTATGACTCAGAATCTGCCGGCCTTTGGGTGTTAGGTCAATGTTAGGTCTGTAATAACGCGGACTAGCACCCTGTCATCTGTCAGTTCTTAATGAACTGATTGCCAGTCAATCAGGTGAGTTATCTTGCTGGTGGGGGTGACATGTTAGTTACCACCTAACATGCTTAACCTCACATTAAGGAAATTATCGGAAAATTCTCTGTTTATAGCCACAAGTTGATTGTGACCTTGGTACTCTTTGCCTCTCAATAAAAAAAGGAACAAGTTAGAGGTTAAAGAAAATAAATAGTTTGATCAAAGTTAGCATAGTTTAGATATAAATTCCCTTCCCATATACAACTCCAACCTGATCTTTTTATAATGGAGAAAGTGCTGGGATGAATTATTAAGATATCAGTACAACAGTATAGAATGACAGTAAAAGGAATATGCTGAAGTCAAAATAAGATGGCGAAAAGCAGGTGGTGCCTAAATTTGGCAGTTTTCTGTGAAATGCAGCTCAATTAGTGGATAGGAATGTTGTTAACATCAGGGTCTGGGTTTTGACCTCTGAGGCAGGTAGCTCAATTCTGAAAATTTCCCATAATAAATAATAAAAACAAGGGAAGTGTTGGAGAACCTCAACAGGTCTAGCAGCATCTGTAGTGAGAGGGAAAAACATTTTTTTTATTCGCTCATAGGATGTAGTTGGTTTATGGCTGGGGCAGCATTTATTGACCACCCCTAGTTGCCCTTGAGGATGTTGTGGTAAGCTGCCTTCTTGACCCACTGCAGTTCATGTGCTGAAAATAGACACACAATATCATTTTAACATTTCATGGTTGTAATGAGTTCTTCAGGACAGAATGTTTAAACACTGATTTTTGATTTGATTTAGGGCAGGATCCGTCTCAGTGTAAAGTCTCTCAAATTGTGAGATTTTACAGGATTTTAACAGAATAAACTTAGGCCGACTGATCTTAAAAACAGATGTTGAGGGGTGGGTGTGGAGGTGATTGGTCGGAACGCATGATTTAGTTGCTTGGAACTTGTTTCAAATTCTTCTACAAGATTTCAGGTACTGTACCTATCACACCCCCTCACCACAACAAACCCACCATGGTCCCCTCATATGCTGCATGTTAACCCATTCTCCCAGTTCCACTGTCTCCGTCACTACTGTTGCAATGAAGCCAGCTTTGACAAGGGGGCCTCCAAAATGCCCACCTTATTCCTCAGCGGAGGATTCCCCACCACCATAGTTGACAGGGCCCTCAGCCATGTCCAACCCATTTCCTGCACTTTGGTCCTCAACCCCTCTCTTCCCTCCCACAATAATGATAGGGTCCCCCTCTTCCTCACCTACCATCCTACCAAGATCCATGTCCAAAGGATCATCAGTCCCATCACCTCCAGCAGCATACCACCATCAGACATATATTCCCATCCACTCCCTTGTTAACCTTTCACAGGGATCATTCCCTCTGGGATACCCTAGCCCACTCCTCCTCCACTCCCAACATCTCCTCACAGCCGCACAGCACCTATCCCTGCAACCTCTCTCTTCACACCTCTCTCCTCACCGTCCAAGACTTCAGGCATACCTTCCAGGTGAAGCAATAATTTATCTGCACTTCACTGAATCTAGTGTGCTGCATTCGCTGCTCACTTTGTAGTCTCCTCTACATTAGGGAGACAAGGCTCAGAATGGGCATTTGCCTCGCAGAACACCTATATTTTGTCTGCAGAAATGACCCTTAGACAAGAGCATTTAGCAGCCAGCAAGATTAAGTTCATGAGTTCACTGTCTTCTGGGGTGCCTCCTGTCAATTACTAGAAAAAATATACAGGTGAGGACACATGTTCTGATCTCAACTATATGAGCTGCTTTTGTGAGCATAAGAGGAATAGTTAGCAAGTTTGCAGATGATACCAAATTGGAAGTGTAGTGGACAGCGAAGAAGATTACCTCAGATTGCAATGGGATCTTGGTGAGGAAGAGGGGGACCCTATCATTATTGTGGGAGGGAAGAGAGGGGTTGAGGACCAAAGTGCAGGAAATGGGTTGGACATGGCTGAGGGCCCTGTCAACTATGGTGGTGGGGAATCCTCCGCTGAGGAATAAGGTGGGCATTTTGGAGGCCTCCTTGTCAAAGCTAGCCTCATTGCAACAGTAGTGACGGAGACAGTGGAACTGGGAGAATGGGTTAACATGCAGCATATGAGGGGACCATGGTGGGTTTGTTGTGGTGAGGGGGTGTGATAGGTACAGTACCTGAAATCTTGTAGAAGAATTTGAAACAAGTTCCAAGCAACTAAATCATGTGTTCCGAGGATTTGAGCTGTAGGGAGAGGTTGAATAGGCTGGGGCTCTTTTCCCTGGACCGTCGGAAGCTGAGGGGTTGTCTTATAGAGTTTTATAAAATCATGAGGGGCATGGATAGGATAAATAAACAAGATCTTTTCCCTGGGGTGGGGGAGTTCAGAACTAGAGGGCATAGGTTTAGGGTGAGAGGGGAAAGATATAAAAGAGACCTAAGGGGTAACGTTTTCACACGTAGGGTGGTACATGTATGGAATGAGCTGCCAAAGGAAGTGATGGAGGCTAGTACAATTGTAACATTTAAAAGGCATTTGGATGGGTGTATGAATAGGAAGGATTTGGAGGGATATAGACCTGGCAGGTGGGACTAGACTGGATTGGGATATCTGGTCGGGACTAGACTGGATTGGGATATCTGGTCGGCATGGACGAGTTGGACCGAAGGGTCTGTTTCCGTGCTGTACATCTCTATGACTCTGTAACAACATATAACTATCACTCCTGTGACCTGTCACTATGCAGTGTCAGTAATGAGTGTGTTCTGAAGTTTTTTTGTCATATTTCTAATTAAGGCCTTAAACCTGTTTATTTTAAACTGTTTGACACATAGCTTAAAATAATAGAGAACTTCATTCAAACACAGTCAGGCCCCTCATCAATATTATGCAGTGATTTCAGCTGACATTTTTCACTGGATTTACAGATACCCAGCAATATTAACAACACTACTTCAAAAAATAAGAGTTCTTAATTTAATTGTACTCCAGTTTAAGGTTAACATTTCAAAGCCATCACTTCTTTTGTAAATTTGTTTTTATGGTATTTTTTTCAAGGATCTGCAAAGTACTTCTCTGGTTCAGTTTAGCTTATTTAAAGTTGTAGTGTTTAAGCAGCTGTACTAATTTCCTGTTGCTTTTTCTATGCTGTGAGGTCTGAAATGTATCTCTGTCTAACTGATCACAAAATGCTAGTACATTTCATGAGCTTCATTGTTTTATTAAAAGTTCGGACATTGTGATGGAGTAGTTTCACATGAATATTTTTGAGGAGCTATATGAGTTTGGTAGAGGGTAAACCTGATGAGTGTTATCCGGGATGCTGGTCGACATCATTTTGTAGAAATACATATCACTGCCCTTAATTCTGCCACAAGTGGTCTAGAGTAAAATATAACCCTGTTGTAGCCAAGGTGCCACCATGTAACTGGGATTAGACCAGAATCACATCATTGGATTGAAAATCCATCATTTCTACAAATCTAGCTTATGCCATTTTTAAAAATATATTATGAATATCAGCAAACACAAATTGTTGGATTCATGAAAGTGATTTATTATGGCATAGACACCTGTATTCTCTGGGTGTTTTTCATTTAATCTTTTGCTCGTTAAATTAGATACCCTTACCTTCCTTGGGAAGTCATCCGGGAGTTCATTTTGTGTTCAAAGAACTTACCTGAAATTAAAACCTGCAGGGAGTTTCTTACTTATAATGAAACACCCTGCAACCTGGAATGCAAAGTACAAAGGGCTGTTATCAAGAACCTCCTTAGAGACACTAAACCTTCTAAATATTTAAGCCTAGAATATTTATAATATAATCATCAAATTCCATGTGTTGAGGATTCTGTATTCAGTGCTTTCCATGCATAGTTTCTGGGGATGACAGAAGATTTGATAATCTTTGTGTTGTAGAGGAATCACCGAGGTGGAAATTGATTGTAGTTAATCTTAGTGAATATGAGTTCAGAAGCTCACCTCTGGCTCAGATATGACAACAAGGCTACAAGCAGTCTGTTCAATCTCCAATTTTGTTTTTATTCATTCATGGATGCAGCATTGCTGACTGGGTCAGTATTTATTGCCCATCCCTAGTTGCCCTTGAAAAGGCAGTGGTGAGCTGCTTCCTTCAACTTATGCAGTCCATTCGCTGTAGGTAGATCCACAATGCCATCAGGAAGGAAGGTCTTCAGCGACGGTGAAGAATCAGCTATGTTTTCCAAGTCAGGATGGTGAGTGGTTTGGAGGGAACTTGCAGGTGTTAGTGGTCCCAAGTATCTGCTGCCCTTGTCCATCTGGACAATAGTGGTCATGGGTTTGGAAGGTACTATCCAAAAAGCCTTGGTGAATTTCTGCATTGCATCATGCCAATAGCATACTCTACTGCTACCAAGTGTAGGTGGTGGAGGAAGTGAATGTTTGTGGGTGTGGTGCTGATCAAGAAGGCTGCTTTATCCTGGATCGTATTAAGCTTCTAGAGTGTTGTTGGAGCTGCAATCATCCAGGCAAGTGAGGAGTATTCAGTCACAGTGCCGACTTGTGTCTTATAAATGATGCTTGGGCTTTGCAGAATCTGGAGGTGAGTTAATCACTGCAGCATTCTTCACCTCTGACCAGAAAGATGGGGTGGAGCTGGTGAGTAGGAATGAATTTCTGCTTTACGATTACTGAAATGTCAAACAAACATGGAGAGTTTGAGAGAGATGGTAGTCAGGCAGAATTGGCTGTATTCTGTACATATGTGACAGATCATGTTGCTGAGAGATGGTGCTGAGGGGCAGCATTTAGAAATAAAATAAGAAGGTTGGTAGTGCCAAGGACAGATCCTTGGAGACAGTAGAGGAAACTATGTAGAGGAGCGTGACGGAATACTCCCCAGTTGTTTGGGTGAATGAAGCTCCAATATTATTCAAGAAACTCAATACTATCCAGGACGAAGCAGCCTGCTTGACCAGCACCACATCTCTAAATATTCACCCACTCCATCACCTATACTTGGTAGCAGTGGCATATGCTATTGACAAGATGCAATGCAGAAATTCGCCGAGGCTCTTTGGACCGCACCTTCTAAACTTATGACCACTATCGCCAGGCAGACTGGAGCAGCAGATATTTGTGAACACCAACACTTGCAAGTTCCGTCCAAACCACTCACCATCCTGTAATGACAAGAGAAGCCATTAATGGTGATTACTGGCTAGTGTTACATGGATAAAAATTGAATTAAGGGAGTGAAGTCCTACTCCGCTAACTGTGGAAACACATGATCAGCTGTGTTATACAAGCAAGTCCAGAGGATAAGGAGGGATTGTTTACCAATGTTACAGTCTCTTTGTGACTTTAAATGACCTATAAAGCAAATAATGGAAGTACTGTAAATAACAACAATGGATAATGTTTTTACAGAATAAATGCAGCCAAGTTATGTTGTGGGAATGTGTTATTTTAGTATTGCTCCCATGCTCAGTGATTTTATCCTTCATTTAGCCATCAATTTTGTGGGATGTGACTGGCTTTAATTCTTAGGAAAAGACCAACGCCATTGTGTATTCTGCTTATTTTAATACCTCAGTTATGCTAATATTGTGGTGAGATTCCTGAACCATTTCCTTTTGGAAAGGAAGAAACCTGACCTTACTTCATTTGGCTGGCCTGGAATTCAAATCCTGTATCAATACAGTTGACTCATCGCTGTTCTCTGATGGCTGGAAAGCCACTTCACTATCATAACTTTCTCAGGGAAACTTGAGAAGGATACTAAATTGTAATTTTCATGTGCTATGTTTATACAATTCCACTGACTTCCAGAAAAGGGAAAGCAATGCGATCTGTTTGATTGCACTTTCTGGAATGCCTTTGCACAATGGGGTGAGCGTTTGCTTGCCCTGAGTGGTAGTCTAGGAGGTGGGAAGGGAATTAATAAAATATCAGGGAGCAATGTTGGGAAGGCTCCCAATGAAATTCCACCACTGTACCAACTGGAACTATTTAAGCAACTTTATTTAAGCAAATTCAGGTGCAACAGAGTCACATTTCAGTTTGCCATTTATCGCGTGTGGCATGGTGACTCAGTGGTTAGCCCTGCTGCCTCATAGTGCCATGGAACCAGGTTCAATTCTACCCTTGGGTGTGTGGAGTTTGCATGTTCTCCCCAGGAGCTTCACTGAGTACCTCCCACAATCCAAAACCATGCAATTTAGGTATATTGGCCATACTGAAATTCATAAAATTAGAGAATCCCTACACTGTAGAAAAGGCCACTTGTCTCATCAAGTCCCCATCAACCCTCTGAAGAGTGTGCCACCCAAACCCACCCCATCTCTATAACCTTGCATTTCCCATGGCCAATCCACCCAACCTGCACATCTTTGGACTGTGGGAGGCACCCAGAGGAAACCCATGGTGAGAATGTGCAAACTCCACACAGGCAGTTACCTGAGGGTGAAATTGAACCTGGTTTTTTAGATCTGTGAGGCAACAATGCTCACCACTGTGTCAAGCCCAGCGATACACAGGTTAGGTGGGTTAGTCATAGGAAGTATAGTGTTACAGAGTATGGTGGAGGGTTGGGGGTGGGTCTGAATGGGATGTTCTTTGGAGGGTTCAGTGTGGACTCGATGGGCCAAATGGTCTCCTTCCATACTGTAGGGATTCTGTGGTTCTATGTTCTATGATTCCATGTGGCAAGACTGCCAGGTGCAATAAGGTTGCCTCCTACCAGCTTCCCATGAGGGGAGTGGAGTTCCCACAGCATGAGGCTCAAAGAGAGGCTACAAAGAAAATTTAGTCCTCGGTGCCTTGCTAAATCTTTTAACTGTTTAAGGGATAAATTCTAATTCATCAAAAAATTCAAATTCTCCTCGAAGAAGGGTGGTGTCCTATGTGTGGACATTTCTGTCCTGTAGCTGTGCAAACCCAAGGAAGCCTTTTGAAGTTTCTTATAAAGATTGACTTCAAGTTTGCCCACTCTAATTATTTTGTTTCAGATATAGATTCAAATCATGTTCACAGGCCCCCAATTTGTTATAACTCGTCCCAACCTTTTATGGTTCCAGACTGGATATCCCAAACTGACAAACTCCCCAGTGATGGGGGCTGAACTGGTTCCATTCTTTAGTCACCCACCCCTGGTTGGTCATAGCATGTTAATTTCTAAAGGCCCCCCTCCCCTGTCTCCCTTACCAAGTGTTTTACATAGAACCAATGTAAGGTAAAAACAATGACTGCAGCTGCCTGAACTGCTGTGCTCTTCCAGCACCACTAATCCAGAATCTGGAACCAATGTAACCCTGGTCTTTGTTGAGTTAACAAATGACTGAGTTTATTCATTACTAAATGTAATCATGTGACACAGATACACATGTGACAAGGAATAGCAGACAAGACCAAGGAAATATCAAAGTTAAAAGAGATATATAGATCAGTAGCAGAATTCTGTGAAGAATAGACACTGTCTATTGTCACTGTTATGTTGGGTGACAGCGGGAATTGAAAGAGGGGAGCGATTGATTTGGAAATAGTCAGCTGGAAGATTTTTGTCCTGTTTTCCTTCGGCTCTGTTTCACTTTCTTTCTAGCTTTCAACAAAGAATGAGAAATATGTTATTTTTAATTTGAGATGCAGGAGTGTTTGATGCAGGGCTATGACTTTCATAACACACTAGTCCACTAATGCATGCTGATAAGATAAACTTTTTTCTTTTGAATTCTCGAAAGGGTATAACACAAACATGTCTGCATTTTTTGACATGATCTGTAGTATGTGCCTTCCTGCTCAAGGGGAGTGGGTCAAGGTCAGTTCCTTGCTAACTCTGTAACCACAGGTGATCACAGACCAGTTTGTTTTGATTTTCATCTCATCTGAAATAACTCCACAGAGGTTGGAAATCCATCACTGATTCACCCTTAGAGTCAATAGATATAAAGCTGGAAAAGCACAGCAGGACAGACAGTATCCGAGGAGCAGAAAAGTCAACATTTCAGCCTGAAACATTTGACTTTCCTGCTCCTTGGATGCTGTCTAATCTACTGTGCTTTTCCATCTCCACAGCTATTGATTCTGGCTTCCAACATCTGCAGTCTTTACTGACTCCAAGTCACTGTTTGTTTACACTTGCATAGCCCTTGAGATCTGTGTAGAAAGAACCCCTGACACTCCTGTTTATACCTGTCAGCCAGGGCTCCCTGATTGGACCAGGTTAACAGCCCCAGTCAGAGAATCATTCTGAGGTCCATCTGGCTGACCTTGTTAGAATTATTACATCTACCTTTGAAAGATTGCTCTTTAAAGTTCCCTTGGAATCTTCATTCTATATTCTAGGGTTTCTTCTTTGAAAGCTGGTGAATATATCCACAGTTACTTTTTGACTGTATGTTCTGTTTATAAAAATATAAATTACAAGTTCAACATACCAGTCTGCACATTGGGATTCTGAATGTTTGTCATGACAATATCAGGGTATTCCTTTACAATGAATTATTAATTGAACTCCTAAACATCCGGGAAGATGAAAACCCATGTTGTTCCTTTACATTTCGTTCACTTTTATCATACCTGTACCAGCTGAGTCTATGTCTTGAATGTTTTTGGAGGACAGTAACTCATTCATGCACAGGACAACACTAATGTTTGCCTCTTCTTCCCTGGTCCATAATTAATGAGCCTAATGCATGTATTTTGGTGGGAATTTGGACTTACAGAGCAATGTGCCTTGAATGTGGTGCACACCAATGAGTCAGAAAAACCACTCAGCTTCTCCCTCAATCCTTCAAACTCAGACCAACATTTAATAGTGGGGATTTTAAGTTTATAATACATTGCAGGTTTTGTGCTTTGCCTTAATTAAATCCCAATTTAGGTATTAACAAGGATTTCATAAATAAATGTTGTTTCAGAAGTGCGGTATCTCCGTTTCAATGGTCTACCTGTCATTCTCAGAAGTTTGAGATCAAGAGTTAAGTGATATTTGTTTTGGAAAGAGGTTGCAAATCCCTGCAGAATATTCCGCTTGTTTGAAGTCTTAATCTTTTTCAGAACAAAATAAATAATAATCTCAACTTCCAGCCATTTCTATTTGATTTTCTGTGGAAAGCTAATTACAGCACAAGAAATGAATGAAAGAACATAGTGATCGAGAGAAAGGAAATACCAACACGTTGGAAAGAAATGGGTCAATTAGGGGTGCAATATACTAATGTGCTGATGTCGAGTTAGACAGTGGGCTTGTGACAAATTTTTCCCAAGTATTCTGAACTTATTGGTGGTCGGTAGGATATACCTCAAGTGAGGCTACAGGACTCTAATTCAAAAAAAGATCAGGATCGTGTGCTATAGCTTGGCAGAGATCGTGATCCTTATTGCTGTTGCAGACTTTCAGCATGAGGAATGCTCACTGATTAAGGAAAATAAAGATGGAGCTGAAATTAAAGCAAAAATGGTGTAGTGAAAGGCTGGGTCTTTGTATTTTGATAATGGAAAAGGGTATAAGCTAAAACTTGAGCAATTTAATACAAAAACAGCTAAATATTTATTTTCATGTTAATCAAATACAAAGTGAAATAATGAAGGAACAGCGCCATTATGGCTGTGTTGCAGTTGTGGCCGTTGATGGGACGACATGTGTACAGTACTGGTCACCCTACTTATGGGAGGATGTTAATGTGTGGGAAGCATTTCAAAAAATGTTACTCCATTAGTACCTGGAATGAGCAGATTGTTTTGTTAGAAGAAGTTAGAAAGGCTTGACCTGTAACCTCTGGAATTTAGAAGAGTCAGTTGAATGTGGAAAGGATGTTTCCTCTTGTGGGAGAACCTAAAATGGGGGATCATATTTCAAAATAAAAGGGCATCCACTTTAGAACAGAATGAGGAGAATTTTCTTTCCTCTAAGAGGGCTGTGAGTCTTCAGAAATGCCATCCTCACTAGGCAGTGGATGTAGAATCTGTTTAAGACAGAGGTAGATAAATTTGTGATTATCAAGGGAATGAAAGGTGACCAGCGATGTGCATCAGGATAAAATCAGATCGGGCATGATCTCATCTCATTGAATGGCAGCAAAAGCTCAAAGGGCTAAGTGACCTACCCATGTTTCTTCTTTATTTGTTCATTTGCAAAAACAAAATAATAGCAGAGGCATTTTTTTTAATCTGCATGAGGTTTTGGACGGATTCATTTTAGACATTTAATTTCTTGTCTAAAAATGATGACCAAATACTCATTCATTTCTTGATATATGCTAGTGATTGGTTCCCAGTAACATCTTTGCCTCTGTGTGACTGTTAATTTAGAACAGAGAGCAGATGCAGGGGAAAGAATCTCAGAATGAGTGAGAAGGGAGAACAACATTCTTATTGTGTTTCTAGAGAACGCTTTAAGCATATGTTTTTAAAGCTTGTAACTAATCCAAGGATGAGTTCCATTGAAAACAGTGGTGCTATTGCACTTTCATATTGATGTGATTTCTACAATAAACAGTAATAAAACATCACTTGCCATGAAATCCATGGGAGCGGCTCAGAGATATTTTACAGGCTTAATAGTGGCACTGAATTGCCGTGGAGCAGTTGTATGGTCACGATCCAGCAACTAAATAAAAACTGAAAGAACTGCAGATGCTGTAAATCAGAAGGAAAAACAGAAATTGCTGGAAAAGCTCAGCACCCTGGTTCTGAAGAAGGTCACTGGACCCGAAATGTTAACTCTGATTTCTTTCCACAAAGATGCTGTTCACTTCCTGGTTTAGATTCTATGTCTCACTAAGAGTTCTTCAAATTGATTGGGTAAAGAGTCAGGTCGCTGCTTGAACAAAAACAGAAATTGCTGGAAAAGCTCAGCAGGTCTGACAACATCTGTGGAAAGAAATCAGAGTTAACATTTCGGGTCCAGTGACCTTCTTCAGAACCAGGGTGCTGAGCTTTTCCAGCAATTTCTGCTTTTGTTCAAGCAGCGACCTGACTCTTTACCCAATCAATTTGAAGAACTCTTAGTGAGACATAGAATCTAGACCAGGAAGTGAACTTGTCCATTTTGACAGGAAGTTTAAAAGGGAACATATTTTTAAATGGTGAGAGATTGCTAAAGTCTGAGGCACAGAGAAATCTGGATGTCCTGGTAAATGAATCACAAAATAGTTTGTATGCAGGCATGTCAAGTGATTAGGAAGGCAAATGAAGGAGGTTCTTATTTTTTTGCAAGGGGAATGGAATGGAATGTAAAAGCAAGGATGTCTTACTGCAGTTGTACTGGGTGTTGGTGAGACCATATCTAAAATACTGTTTTGATCTCTTTCTTTAAGAAAAGACATAATTGCATTAGATGCAGCTGACCACAGGTTCACTTGGCTGATGTCCAGGATGGATGGGCTATGAAGGAAGGTTGGACAAAAACAGAAACTCAGCAGGTCTGGCAGCAATTGTGGGAAGAAAGCACAGTTGACGTTTTGAGTCCAGTACCCCTTCTTCACAACCATTCTGAAGGAATCTGCTTGTGTTGACCTGTTCCCTATTCCTTGGTCCAAAGTTGTCTGCTGGTAGATCTGGCTCAGGAAGGCTGCTACATATGAGACACTGAGTTGGAAGTTGGCAATATGTGAGTTGACCAAGTCCTCAGAAAATGGGTAAGGGAAGACCAGCTCATTTGGCTTGTGGATTTTTCTGAGTCAGCAGATGTGTGGGGTGAGTGATGTTTGTGAGGACATAAGTAGGGGAAGAGTGTTGAGTGCAGGGTTCCAGCACTGATGCATTTTGTTGACTTTAGTTGAGAGTCAACAAGACAGGTGTGTGTGTGGTTGCGCGTGCGGACAGTGGGGGGTATCTTTCGCCAGACCACTACTTCCATAGTACTTGGCTGTGGATGGAGAAAATGCTGAGAAAATGCGGTATACGCAAAAGATCGAGTATGTATGGTTATCGTTTCTGGTTTTGACTTTAACCGCTGTTTTCTTCAAATATCCTCAGAGGCACAAAACCCACTTCTACTCCAAGGGATGTGGGGTTCAGCAGTATTCAATATTCTACCATGCCTTACAGGTCTTCCATGTTTTTACTAACAAGAAAAGAATAGCTCAGAAAGGAAAACAGAAATTGCTGGAAAACCTCAGAATCTCATCTGTGGGAATAGTGCCAAACTATTTTGAAAAAGTGAAGATTCAAAATACAGGAAACATGTTCTCTCAGTGTCAACATAATTGGTGTTATGAGCAAGAGATCGTTGTCCTTATTATGGCACCAAGGATATTTATGGTACTTGCATGAAATTCCTTTCTCCAGTACTTTAACAGGAACATTATCTTTTGTACATTGATTAAGGTTCCCGTTAAAGTAGGGAAGTAGGGTGCTCTTTACAAATACAGTATATACTCATGCTTTAGTCTCCATGACATCATTTCAAGAACCCTGTTATTTGTGTTGGCTCACGTGACAAAGAGAAAGGGGAAACAAAGTGATCTATATATAGAGATAAAGCAAAATGAATATTCAGAAAGAAACTATCAAATTGTCAAAATAAACCACTTAGCAGGTAACTATGTCAACATTTGACTTCAAAAACAAGGAACGCTGACAAATATTTCCAAAGTATCAACCTGGGCCAAATGAAATAATGAAAATATGGCCAATGAAACGTTTTGAAAATTTATATTCTGGAACTGAAGCGCAGAATGCAAAAGGTGAATTAAACCGTAACTTTCAGCTGAATTTTCCACACTATTGAATAGTCTTCAGCAGATCAGTTCCTCAGAACCAAATCTCTCATCACATAATGCAGATTTGGCACTCCCACCAATTATGCATATCCGCAGCTCCTGCTGCCAGAGGGTCTGCTGGCATGCTTGTCATGCCATCTCACACAGCCACTGAATCACGTTTGTAACCGCTCTGTGTTATTTGTTATCTGCTGTGCCTAACTGCTGACTCCTAGCTCTTTCTGCTATCTTCAACTTTGCCTTTTAAAAGTTATCCCTGTACCATTTCAGCTTTGATTCCAAACAGCTTAAATACTGATATTTTCTTTCCTGGATTTCACTTTCGAGCATTCTTTTAGCTCTTGCAATTCAGCTACTTCATCATCGGTCTGGAAGTGCATATGTAGAACTTTTCGCATCTGTCTTACCATTGTAAGATTTGAAAGTATTTATATAGTTTAACTTGATTTTGCATGCCTATTAAAAGTCTTGAATTAACCTTTTCAAATTGTTTAGTTCACGTTCTTTAAATTGAACAGACTTATGCAATCAGGCAAGAGTGTAAACTGAGTTAATAAATAATATTAAATTTTATTAGGTGTAGTCAAGTACTGTAAAATAATACTTTCATCTCACAACTAAAGACACTAAGAAAGGAAACAAAATGTATACTTTAAAGACTTTACGCTGAACAGAATCCGGCTCATGAACTGGAAGCTTTTCCTCATTTGAGACTAAATGCCTCCAGTTTCGGAATGAGGGGGGCAAGACTCGCAGACAGAAAAATCTACCTGAAGAATTGCTCTCACTAACTGGTGTTCATTAAGATCGATCTAAATCCCAGCCTGGGGCAGGAATACTCTCTGACTACAGGATAAATGAAGTATTCAAAATCATGGCTCCCAAAACCTTTTTGGACTCAATTATGGGATTAACCACAATCTGTTTAATTAAAAGTTGTTGAAATCTAATTTGTTTGTAACGTGGTCATTGTCAATTTGATTGGATGTGCATCCATTGCCTTAAACACCAAGATAATTAAATGTTTTAGCATGTTAATCTATCTTGAAATCAAACAGGCCTTTATTCATTAGTGTGTCTATGGTTTAAGGGCAATGCTATTAATAAGACTCTGGAGGTGTCTTATATCTTCCTTTCCCTTGTGGCAATGCATTCATAAGATACAGTTAATGTAATTAGCAGAAATAAATTAAAATGCAGCCTTAATACTTATTGCTTATTTTTCGATTATATCATAATTGAGATTTTCATCAAATTGGTCACCTGTTGCTTGTTGTTGGCTACTATGTAAGAGGAAAGAAACCGTCTTATAATATTTGTATTCTGCCATTCTAGTGGTTTGTCACAGCATGTGACAGCACAAGATGGCTTCTCTCCGAGATAATGATTAATATTATAAGACGGTTTCTTTCCCTTGTTAGACTAGCAGTAGATTTACATTGTACAAAGTCTCTGAAAATGTCCGTGGTAAACAAATTAAACGTAAACATAAAAGTCTAAAATAAAACCAAGGTCTAAGCAGCATGTACATCTCAAAGGCCTCAATTTCTTCCACAGGTCTTTATTTATTGTGTAGGTTTTTGTGGCATACAGGAAGGTGGATTGAACGTAGCATCTTATGAGGCTTTTCTTCCTTTTAGAAGCTTGAGTTTTCTTGATATTAACACATCCTACATCTTCACCAAATTATTTATATATCTGCCCTTCTAACTTCTGCATCACATCTGCTATCTTCTGTTATAATTTATCCTAAATAGAGAAATTTCTCTAAATGTCCACTTCAATCTTCACTCTAGTTTTTTTGAATGTATTCTTTCTGAAGATCATAGCTTTACTGTTCAGGTTTACTTGCTTAGGAACAACTTTTCCAAACAGGACATTGGTTAGGCCATTTTTGGAGTATTACATACAATTCTGATCCCCCTGCTATAGGAAAGAAGTTGTGAAACTTAAAAGGGTTCAGAAAAGATTTACAAGGATGTTGCCTAGGTTGAAGGGTTTGAGCTATAGGAAAAGGCTGATTAGGGTGGGGCTATTTTCCCTGGCGTGTCAGAGGATGAGGGGCGACCTTACAGAGGTTTATAAAATGATGAGGGGCATGGATAGGGTGAATAGACAAGGTTTTTTCCCTCGAGTGGGAGACTCCAAAACTAGAGGGCATAGGTTTAAGGTGAGAGAGAAAGGATTTAAAAGGGACGTAAGGGTGGTGCGTGTATGGAATAAATTGCCAGATGAAGTGGTAGAGGCCGGTACAATTACAACATTTAAAAGGCATCTGGAAGGGTACATGAATAGGAAGGCTTTGGTGCTGGCAAATGGGATTAGATTTATTTAGGATATTTGGTGGGCAAGGACGAGTTGGACAGAAGGGTCTGTTTCCATGCTATACATCTCTATGACTCTGTGACTCAATGCAATGGATTACTGCATTTGTGGCTAGGAAGGAGATTTGAGAAGTTTCATTCTTGTGTCTGATAATCAGGTGACTAATTTATCCTGCTTAATATCAGTGAATTTGTACACTTGCCCTGCACCTTGCTGCTCCAATAATGTAACTTTACGTAAAATATGCCAGACATACTAGCGTCTTCTCGAATCCCCTGAAGACAGATCATGTGACTTCTTAATAACTCTGGTCACGATTATATCTCACAATTAATAAATGAACTTCATGTTTTCCAGGTCAGCCAGTTGTACAATTTGTCTTTATTCCCCCAGGTGCAGAAAACCTTTATCCCCTTTGTGAATAATCACAGCATTTAATCACATGAATCACAGCAAAGAGATTAGATGGAAAAAAATAATCCAGAGCTCTTTACCTTGAGTATTCTTTGGAAAGAAGACACAAAGTTTCATCTAGAAATTGCTTTGAAAGTATTTCGGAAGAGTTAACTAGCCTGACTGTTCTGATAAAACATGTTACCAAGAGATTCACAGGTTGGAATAAACTCAAAAATGCCTGTAATCTCTTCCTGTTAATTGCAATGTGTCAATGAGCACTTTCAAAAAGAACTAAAGCCTGAATTTCTGAATGAGATTGAGTTTCCCCCATGTGTCTGCAAGTAAGTTTTCAATAAATAGCGATGCTCTGAACTGTGAATTGAGCTGAAGTTGCTATATGTTATTTGTTTGTGTACGTTAATATTAGAGATTTCAGCATCAATACTCTGCATCATGTGAGAATCTCTTTAGACACTGAGTTATTTTAAGATATTCCAAGTTCCAGTTGATATCAAAAAGGGCAACATAGCAGGATTTCATTTTTAAGCTGTTTAATAGGATGATATAATAGGATGTGAATGTACTAATGATGGTAATGAAGTACTTTGATAACAGAAGAGCAGTAGAAAGCAGACTAGGGAGAAGCATGCAGAGGAATAGGAGTGGAACTCCGTATGAGAGAGCTGAATTTAGTAACATGATTGCCAGTACTGAAGAGAAGAAAAGACTTACCTTAGAATAAGGACAAACTAGGGATGCTACAGATGAAGACTAGGCAAAACAGAGCAGCCTGTGAGAGTGCAAGTGTAGACACCGAACACCCATGGGAACTAAGAAAGTAAAGTATCCATAAAGACATAAACAGCTGCAGTATGGTCACTACAGGATTCTCTGTAAGCATTGGGGCTCATTTGATTTCTAACAATAAAATTGCCTGCTTGTTGTCCAACAGTCATCAGAACTTGACTCTCTTTGTGTTGCTGAAATTAAAAACGCAGTGTCAAATCATAATAACTTCCAAATCATACAGTTATAACAACCAATGCTAAACTGGGAGTAAACATTCAGTGGCAAGGTGGACAGACTCTGGACTGAAAGAGAGTGGAATTCTCTGAAGGTGATATTCTTGTGCCTCTTTAATTCGATCAGGTACAGGCAGAGGTACTCTCTAAATAAGAAAACAGTGTTTCCAGCCAGCAATGTAAACAGAATTCTGCTGAAATGCAACTTGAATTCCAAGTACTGATCTCAAATAGCTAAATATTGTATATATACATCTCTTATCTCAGCCAGAACGAAAGATATTGGCCAGAGTTCTAATTAGTTCTCAATTATTCTCCAGCATTATTTGTTGGGAATATACATGAGTAGGCATTAGCTGTGAACCTATACTGCAAACAGAAAAATAACTCACACATCAATAATGCTCACTTGATAATGTACAGTTAGATAGCCTTAGGACATTAGTTAAGAACCACATTGTCAGTGTCAGGAGTGAAGAAAATAGACAGCAAGAAAATAAGAGAATATTATGATTTTAGGCTCAATGGCAAAGTAGGAAGAGAAGGACGGTGAGACTCAGATAATGTCATTTCAAGAAAGGTATGTATGAGATGAATAACTTGGATTGTTGAGGTTGAACATTTCAGGGACTTTCTCTGCAGGAAAAAGCAGAGTGCTTTGGAGGATATTGTCTTCAGCTTAATGTAATTCATATCTAGTGAACCATGCATGATGGGATTGCTGGATCAAATGACTTTCATAAGAAATGCCATCATGTTTATTTCTGGTATTCAGTTTGTATATTCGTGCAAACACTACAATGATGCAACGTCTATGCTATTATATGACTTACCCAGGAAGCTACCAGGTACCAGGTACCTGATCGGATGCTGGAGATTAGAGTTGAAGAGTATGTTGCTGGAAAATCACAGCAGGTCAGGCAGCATCCGAGGTGCAGGAGAATCAACATTTCGAGCATAATCCCAAGCTACCAGTCTATCAAAAAGTTTATTAAAGTATTCAAATCACCATTATAATTTAATAAGCTTCAGTAACAGCAAGCAGCCCTGTGTGTGAAGTGAGAACATAACATTCTGGTTGGATTTGCAATTGACCCATTAGATTCTGTAACCAGTTATATAACTGGTTTTGAAAGGTCACTGTTTAGTTTAACAAGACAAGGAAGAAGGTGAGGAGAGCACTTCATTTACTGTTAATTGATACAATTCTCTTCTTGACTTGTCTTTCAACATAATTCTGAATGAATAGAAAGAACTAACATTTGTCTACCCTGAGGAAGTGATTCCTCCCCCTGCT
This sequence comes from Chiloscyllium plagiosum, assembly GCF_004010195.1. Lineage (NCBI taxonomy): Eukaryota > Metazoa > Chordata > Chondrichthyes > Orectolobiformes > Hemiscylliidae > Chiloscyllium > Chiloscyllium plagiosum. The sequence continues at coordinate 18,493,624 of NC_057739.1, read as the reverse complement.
GAGATTTCAAGGTCTGAAAATATTATTCCAAGCTTCAATTATGAGATGAGGAATAGCTGAACATTATTTGTTTAGCTGCCAAGATGACTTTTTGCATTGCTATAATTCACTCATAATTCAGGACAGGTGCCAGCAGCTGTCACTGTTCTCCCCTCAGGATGAAAAACAGTTTAATGAACTTGACAGCTATTGAACAGCAACTGTAGGTGCTGACATGTAGATCTCCCCCATTTTGAATTGAATTTTTCCTAGATTACTTTTCCTCTGCTCTTTTCAAATTGTTTTAAAAACAACTATTAATAAAATACAACTTTCAGAAAAAGCAAAACGTGATGATGCAAAATACATGATTCTCTCTGATTAGTTCAATTTTATTTTAAAACACATGTTGTAATATTATGAGGAATGAATTGAATAGCTAATATGTCTAGAGAGATGGAATGCAGTTGCTAAAGTCTGGTTATTCCACCCTTCAAGTTTGGGATGAACACTTTATACGGTGTGTTTTCATGGTTGTGCACATTGAATATTAATGTAAACTGTACAGAGTTACTAAACAGTGTAATGTCACAAAGATTTGCGCAGTGTTTAGAATGGATTGATGGTCCTTCTTAAATTATACTGAAGTTAATAGCAAATCTTTCTTTCCATTGTCCCAAATGACAGGACTTAACACTTGAAATTGAATCTATACTCTGAATCTTCTCAAAAGAAAGCATTTACTTTCACAAAGGCCCCTCAGAAAGTAGAATTCTATGTTGTCATTTCTGAAAGTTAGATAATAATATCCCACAGGCAATTTTGTTGAGCCTGATAAAACATTTATCTCAAAAGATGTCATTTGGCATTGACATAAGAATATTACTGCATTCTCCAATTGCACAGACTGCAATTGATAACTTTGTGCTATTTATTTACAATGGCCCTGTGATCATTGGGAGTTGTGTTGAAGGCCCCAATCTCACTTACAGGTTGAAGCATCAGTCCACTGGGAAATGGGACTTGAGTACTTTCAAAACAGACTGGAACCTAAATATTTAAGGTAGAAAAGATTATGTCTAACCCTCTGAATGACGCTCTCGCTCTTCAGGTACCAGGCCTTGAAGGGGTTTTGGTGATTGTGGATCCCAGTATCCGTCAATTGTTATGCTTGGTAAAAAAAACTGCAGTGTTTTGCTGCTACCCTCCACAGATAGATGGCCAGAAGATACTTCTATTCTTACTTACTGCCGTGTTCCAAGGATTTTACAAATTGGTCCTCAAACTGTTTGATTGTATTATCAACACACTTTCCTTGACTTCACACAGAATGCATAGCCCAGAAGCAGGAACACTATCAACTTTGCCACAAAAACTGCTACTGCACCACTCAATCTCCAACTTTTGTCTTTATGCTTGACATATGCAGATAAAACTTCCTACATGACAGTTCGTCATGGTCCGTGGTAGAAATTTGTGTTGTTACAGTCTTTGCATTATCTTCAAAATATATATTGATCCTCATGTTAGAAGCAAAGCACTTGGATTAAAAGACTTTATGAGAATACAATTGAATCTCATTGCTGAACACTACAAAGTGTGTCTTATTTTCTGTTTTTCCAGTAGATGAAGTAGACTTGCTGGACAAGCTTGCTTCCTTTTCATTTGATCTCACCAACATTTCCCTTTCACTTGATGAAGAGAATTGCACAGTCTATGAAGTTGGACAATATTCCACCCTCAGCATACCAAGTCGAGAAGTATTTGGAAGCAGGTACGGGCATGTGTTTATTTTAAGGCATGTTTCCAGGTTCATGGGCAAGGTGGTCACCATGCAGATAGGAACATCCAATTGGGAAATCCCCCAATTTTGCATGCCATGAATTTTACTGCATAGACGGCAGGAAAGGTGTGGCCATATTAAGCCTTCTGCCTCTGGAGGCAATTTGGAGGTGGCCACAAAGGCTGGTGAGTGCCAAGGCCGGCTGGCTAGACAATCCACCTTAGTGGACTGAGATTTCAGCCAGGGATTCAATGGCTTGTAGACTCTCTAAGCTTCACCTCCAGTCTTCCACTTTTCCCATGCTGCCATATGCTTCCATGTCACATTTGTGCTACCTGATACCCCAATGTTCCCTCATACCCCCAAGATACCTCATGACCACATGTCACCTCCATAGACAATATCACTACATCCACCACAGGCAGACCTCATGGAGATGAAGACAACAAACTTTTAACAATCTAAGAGAGATCTCATTCGTACACACTTGATTAATGAAAAAAAGAAATGTTCTACTTCGAGAAACCTATTTTAACTCCCTTCACAAGTGGTCAATCTGTTATACCACAAACAAACATTTATTCAACAACCAAATGAAAAAGGAGTTAGCCCTTTAATAGCTTCTTAAAATTGCCAATTAAAATGAGGTGAGTAGTTTTGGAGCTTTCATAACTCAGCCAAGCACTCACTATAGGTTAACAGCCCAAGGAAAATATCAACAATAAGGTCTATTCAATTTGCAGGGAAAGATGATAATGATTTATTTTGAAGCTACACCAGATAGGCTATCAATTAATGCACTCCACCCACCCACCCATTCCACCTCCCCAGATATTTTTATTAGAGTCACAGAATCATAGAGATGTACAGCATGGATACAGACCCTTTGGTCCAACTTGTCCATGCTGACCAGATAGACTAAATTAATCAACTCCCATTTTCCAGCACCCGGCCCATATCCCTCTAAACCCTTCCTATTAATTTATCCATCCAGATGCCTTTTAAATGTTGTAATTGTCCCAGCCTCCACCACTTTCTCTGACAGCTCTCTCCATACACGCACCACCCTCTGTGTGAAAAAGTTGCCCCTTAGTTCCCTTTTAAATCATTTCCCTCTCACCTAAAATCTATGCCCTCTAGTTCTGGTGTCGCCCACTCCAGGGAAAAGACCTTGTCTATTCACCATATCCACGCCGCTCATGATTTTATAAAATTCTATAACGTCATCCCTCAGCCATTGACACTCCAGGGAAAACAGCCCCAGCCTATTCAGCCTCTCCCCATAGCTCAAATTCTCCAACCTGGCAACATCCTTGTAAATCTTTTCTGAACCCTTTCAAGTTTCACAACATCTTTCCGATAGGAAGGCCAGAATTGCATGCAATATTCCAAAGGTAGCCTAACCAATGTCCTGTACAGCAACGTGACCTCCCAACTCCTGTGCTCAATGCTCTGACCAATAAAGGAAAGCATACCAAGCATCTTCTTCACTATCTTATCTACTTGTGACTCCACTTTGAAGGAACTATGAACCTGCATACCAAGGTCTCTTTGTTCAGCAACACTCCCAGGACCTTACCATTAAGTGTATAAGTCCTGCTCTGATTTGCTTTTCCAAAGTGCAGCACCTTGCATCTGCCACTCCTCAGCCAATTGTCCCATCTGATCAAGATCCCATTGTACTCTGAGGTAACCTTTGCTGTCCATTACACCTCCAATTTTGGTGTCATCTGCAAACTTACTAACTATTCCTCCTATGTTCACATCCAAATCATTTATATAAAGTGATGAAAAGCAGTGGACCCAGCACCAATCCTTGGGACGCACAGGACTCCTGCCTAAAAAGCAACCCTCCATCACCACTCTCTGTCTTCTACCTTCCAGCTAGTTCTGTATCCAAATGGCTAGTTCACCCTCTATTCCATGTGATCTAACCTTGATAACCACACTCCCATGAGAAACCTTGTTGAACGCCTCACTGAAGTCCACATAGATCACATCTACCGTTCTGCCCTCATCAACCCTCTTTGTTACTTCTTCATAAATCTCAATCAAGTTCATGAGATATGATTTCCCACACACAAAGCCATGCTGACTAATCAGTCTTGCCTTTTCAAATACATGTAAATTCTGTCCCTCTGGATTCCCTCCAAGATGGATTAAGATGAAGCCCCGTAAACAGAATCAGTTTGAACTCTGCACTGGTTTCAGATTCTGCTGCTGAGTTTCGGTTTCCTGCTGTGTGATTCATGCCCCATCCCTTACTCTCTGGCAGAAATCAGATTTGAGTCCCAATGCCATTTTCCAAAGGCCTTTCGGGTTGAATCTGCTGCAAAACTGTCTGCTGTTGGCCGGGCAGGTCCTGTTCTTGTAGTGCTTATTTTTGACTGGCTTGATCCCGAGGCTGCAGGAATAACCAGATTAGAATGGTGCTGGAAAAGCACAGCAGATCAGGCAGCATCCGAGGAGCAAGAAAATCGATGTTTTGGGCAAAAGCCCTTCATCAGGAAACAGCATCTGCAGTCCTCACTTTTGCCTGCAGGAATAACCAGCTCTACCATCCCTTGTCAAGTTTTTTGTAAGTATTCAATGACCATGAGGCAACTTCCTTAACTGATGCTAAAGAGGCCCAAGCTGGAAGTAGGTTCACACCTCCAAAGCTGGCTGCGTTTAGATGGTACAACTGATCTGTCAACTTCACTGTCCTTTTCAGCTGGGTCAAATCCATGCCCCTTAAATACAGCTCATTCTCCGAATTTCAAATACTAGAGCTACACTCCATTTAAGAGGCATGCCATCTAGGCAAGTCTCAAAGCATTCAGGAATTAATCTATCCCTTTACATTATTTGGCTAGACTAAAGGGCAAGTACAAATTTGCAACTGGTATCAACTATTTGTCAATTAATTAAAACTATCAGCCACACGTCAAAACACCACACGTAGAAAGTTTAATCTTGTTTCACCGTATGAATTGTCCAAATACAGTGCAAGACAGGCATTGCAAACTTAGTTGACTGTCATTGTCTGGGTAGAATTTAACCAGTTTCATTTTGTGTGCTTTAGCTAAAAACGTTTTGTTTAGTTTTCACAGTGGATTAACTTGAGTTTGTGCATTCCCATGTTCATCTTTAATTGCCTGACTTCCTGCTAATTGTAGAGCCAGAACTGTAGGATGAATATAGCTGAACCCCTTCGAGACCGTGGTTAATCACTTACAGGAATGGTTGTTCAGATGTAATCATTTCGTATTAAATTGACAGGCTTCTTTAGCTCCCTCCTACACTGAAAAGATGGATAGTTGCCTTTTCTGTCAGTTGTTTATAAGGACGCGGGCTGAATGGTGCTGATGTCAGCAGTTCACTGTCAGGGACAAAAGTGGGAGATGATCCTGTTAGCGACAGGGATTAAGTCACCATTGGGCCACTATTGAAGTTTATTTTTGTTCTTTATTTCCTTCTTTCTTTTCTTTTCTGGTGGTCCAACCAGTTCAGGGTCAGTTGCCTGATCTGAGAAGATTCTATCTCCTGGTACTATTTTTTTTCTCTCCTCCTCGGATTGCTGCCATAGAGCAGTAGTCCTTATATTCCAGCGCCTATCCTTTGTATGTATATGTGCAAGATGTGGTGAAAGCACCAAGTATAGATAACTTTATTTCTACTCCACCACCAGGAAAATCACCCACATGGTCAAGGAACCAGTAACAAGCACTATTCAAGTTATTCACTGCCAAGAGCTGTCTACCTAATTGGAGGGGCAGTACCACCACTATGGCTGGGTGCCCTTGAACATGAATATTGAGGGGAAAGCAGGGCCAGTGGGTGGGAAGGGTCATGAAATACCAGCAACTGCATTACCGTGAGGGACAGTCTGTTAATGCGAGGGATGCAGTGTCCTCCCACAGGGTGCACGCTGGGAACCCAGGAGTTATATAGTCATAGAACTGTACAGCATGAAAACTTACCCTTCAGCCCAACCTGCCCATGCTTGCCTGTTTTCATAATTAAAACTTGCCCCATTTCCCTGCATTTGGTCCCTATCCCTCTATATATTGTCCAAACTTCCTGAAATTGGCAACATTCCCATGGAGATGTTGAATTCTTAAGAATCTCAATTGATCTCCCAGTGTGTGCACAAGCTCCCATGTTACTATCTTTCTCACCCCTAGCAACATGGCCGGGTAGCAAGAGGACATTGGGCTTCCCTCCTGATCCATGCCACTACCATCTTACCAGCACCTCCCACCTTTGTCCTCTTCACCCATTACCCAAAAGGGCCTGGAAAAATCAGCACTTTCTCAGTAAATTTCTTTGAAGTGGTTACAAAATTGTTTTCTCATCCAAAGTTATCCTAGTTGTGGGAATGTTGGTGCCAACTTAGTATTTTGAGTTTGTTCAGCTGTTCTTTCATGTAGGAGAATTGGAGTTAACATGTGAGGGAAATGCAGCTGTGTGGGAGGTCCCCATTTGAGTAGACCAACGGGCACAGTTACAACATTTAAAAGACATTTGGAAAAGTACATGGATACAAAACGTTTGGAAGAATGTCGGCCAAGCACAGGCAGGTGGGGCTAGTTTAGTTTGGGGATTATGGTTGACATGGACTGACTGGACCAATGGGGCTGTTTCTATGCTGTATGACTCTATGACTCTATAACACTGGAGACATTTAGAACATTCTTGCACACATTGCTTTTCATGGTTGGATAGAGTTTGTCCCGGGGCCAAAAATGAAAAAAAAAGCACAATGTGTATGTGACTCAAATTATTTGCAGAAAGAATGTGGCACAGATTTCCAAACTAAACTGATGACCAGTGGAATTGTTAAAGAATGCACAAGTAATATCTTAGTGCTACCATGGGTGTTCTCTGTGGATTCACATGAAATTGTTCACTTTTGTAGTTTTGCAGATGAATTCAGTCTCCTGATCAAACTGCGCTACACAATGAGAGAAGACACGATTCTTTTCACCATACTGAGCTATCAAAGCCACATCCTGCTCCAAGTCAGACTCAGTCCCTCTGCTTTTGTGTTTGTGACCACCAGGAGACGCCACTATGAGTAAGTTGGACTCGAATCCCAAAGTATGAGGAACGTATAAGAAATAAAACAGCAAATGTGTGTGAAAGTTTGAAGTGAAAATATTCTTATATGAGCAGAGTACTGTAGTTTTTGCTCCATATTTATTTGTCTTTAGGAATGAGCTGTAGCTTAAAAGGAAAGCATCTCAGAATTTTGTCAAGTTAGTTTTAAAATGAGGGCATTCACTCTACGTGCAGACCCCAGGCTGTACAGCTGCAGAAACATTTTGTAGATGTTTGTTTGATTGAGAATTCCAGGCGCAGGATCCCCATTGATATATGGAATACACTCCTTAGATTAACACAAATTCTATAGAAGACAAAGTCACTTCAAGTGCTCATGATTCAGAGATGCTGATTTTGGGCTTTCAAAATCCTTTGGAATTTCAACAGGTATTCCTGTTAAACCAAAACACTGGCATCTTTAGCAGTGGATCATCAGCTTAAAACTGACGCTGTGTATTAGGCAGCCTGGCGAATGGGATAGCAGAAGTAAAACCACAAAAGCAGACAGCACAGAAAGAAACCTTTCATCCCATCATACCTGTACTATCCTGTTGATCTCACTTGGCTGTTTTTTACTCCATGCCCCTGTATTTTTCTTTTCTTCATGGTCATTTATCCAATTTGCTTTTGAACTTTATTATTGAATCTGCCTCTTTAAAGCAGTGCACTCTGGGGCTAAACAGCTCACTACTAACAATAAAACCTTTCTCTTGACACCTCTGGTCCTTTTGACAATCACCTTTCATCTGTCTTTTCGGCTCACTTACCATTCTTGCCAGTATATACAATTACCAACACCATCGTGGTTTTGAACACCTCAATCAAATCTTCTCTTAACCTTTCCCACTTTTAAGGAAAGAATCCCAACTTCACCAGTCTCTCTAGATAACTGAGGTTTCATATATCTGATACCATTCAAATAAAATTTGCCTGAACCCTCTCTAAGCTATCAACATCCTTTCTAAACCTTGACATGCTACATTCACAGAGTCCCAACCGGGATTGTATAAAAATGTAGCATAGCTTCTTACTTTTCTATCCCATGCCTCTATGTACAACTTCTCAGCATCTATAACCTTTATACACACTTCTCAACCTGCCATACAACTTTATCAATTAGGTTAGGTGTCTATAGCCCTCTCTGTTTCCCTGCATCCTCTAACACATTGTAACCCATTTAGATTAGATTCCCTACAATATGGAAACAGGCCCTTCGGCCCAACAAGTCCACACTGACCTTCCAAAGAGCAATCCACCCAGACCCATTCCTGTACCCTATATTTAAACCTGACTAATGCACCACCACCCTGGGCAATTTAGCATGGCCAATTCACCTGACCAGCACATCGTTGGGCTGTGGGAGGAAACCGGAGCACCCGTAGGAAACCCACGCAGACACGGGGAGAATGTGCAAACTCCACACAGACAGTCGCCCAAGGTGGGAATCGAACCTGGGTTCCTGGCGCTGTGAGGCAGCAGTGCTACCACTGAGCCACCGTACTGCCCATAGATCATATTGTTAGCTTTGTCTTTCAACCAACTGTATCACGGCATAACTCTCTGTTGAGATTTGCCTGCTCGTTCCTTCAGTCTGTTAATTTCCTTGTAGCCTCTTCTTTGCTTGCTACTCTTGAATACTCATCAATGAACTTTGAAATTGTTCCCTGTATATGCATGTCCAGTTTATTTATGTATATCAGAAAGAGCAGTGGTCCTAATGCCAGTCTCTGAGAAGCATCAGTGTAAATTATCCTCCAGTCAGGAAAAACCAGCATTCATCACAACTCTCTTGGGCTCCTTACACCACTTCTCCACTTTTCACTGGACACGCCAACCTTACTTTATATAATGGAGCACTTCTTGTCTCACTGTGAATTCCACATATTAACACTTTTGCTGACAATAGCCCTTCTGAATTATATATTGCCTCATCTCTCACCGATAAGGATTGACATGTTCCCATATGTCTTAAATTGTAATTTCTTTACTTGCTCTTCCTGGCAAAAATGAGCAAACCTTACACTCACAAGTTTGAGCTTGGCTTTCTATCTCTCAGCCAATCTCTCATTCATGCTTCCATTGTCCATCTAATTCTATTGGTTTTAATTTCGCTAAAAGGTGTTAGTTGGCACAGCAGAGTGGTCTTTCACTCATTGTCCGATTTATGGCCAACTCACAGGGAAATCTTGTAGGAGGTCATTCCTTCCAACCTCCCACACAATCATCTGGGTTTGAAACAACCCCTACCTCACTAACCCGCACAGGCTCCTCAATCCAAGGCTGAACTTCAGCTGCTTCTATTGAACTAAGATCCCAAAATGACAATATTAAATTGGAGAGAGATTTAGCCTTCAATCATCTGATTATTCCAGTTTAAATATATTGCACAGTTGAATCTATGGGGGTTGGTTTTGAAGTTTTGAAATTGAATCTATTCATGTCCTTTGAAAGAATACTGTTTGAAACAATTCATTTCCTCGAGCATTTGTACAATTGCACTTGTCAAACTGCATTGCTGATTAACATGTACCTCATCACCTTGTTCGTTATTTGCCTCAGCTTGACATTTTTCAAATCGTTTTTGTGCGTAAAGTGTTCCAGTGTCCTGTCTCAACTTGCATTCTTTCAATTAGACTGTTAAACATTATCCATGACTAGTGTTTACAAGACAGCTATTATTTATATGTATTCCATTTAAGAATGTGGTTGTTCAGTAACCTTTTGAAATGGTGGTGCAGAGATGATGGTGGTACAGAGATGACCTGACTGGAAGCCATTGATTGTGTTCCAACCGGGGCACTGATAACACTTATCAGAACTGCTGTAGAAATGAATGCTAAGATCAGGGCTGCCCTTAAATACCTTCAATAAAATCTCTTCAAGCATTCTCTAAAACATCATTCTTCTTCTTTCTTGAAGGCATGGTTTTACCCTGGAGTTATACTCCATTTAGCCAGCATTTCTGAGTGAACTAAAAATCACTGAAGAAATGGAAACCCAATCCACTGGGGTTTACAATGGTGCAGTTCCTTTAGTGAAATAGAAATTTTATACACTTGTGACTAACTTAAAATTGCACATCTGCCTGGCTGTTTGTTATTAATAATGCAGTCCCAGCACCAAGACTAACATCCTGGATTCTGGAGTTGTACATGTAATAACTTTAAAGTTGTGAATCTTGGCCTTCAAACCAAAGCTTTCCTCTGCCCAGTGTTCAGTTTCTAGCAAATGTTTCTTTTAATTTTCCTTAACCTTTTGCTTCTGATCTTACCCTATATAAAACCGATATCAAACATAAGGCCACTCTCTCTCACCTCCAATTCATCTCCAAATGCCTTCCCTCTTCATTGTATGAATGATGCTTATTAAATGATGATCCAGTCCAGGTGAGGTGACTGTTTCAGCTGCATCACTTGGCTGATAATGTGTAGAATATGTTGATTTGATGTCTAATGCAAAAACTATGAGGTGGATCTTTTAAAAACAGATTGCTCTTGCAATTTATATGGCTGGAATTCATAAGACTCTGAACAATGTGGGTGCTAAGATTGGAAATTTGGGGGAATCATGTAAGAAGTCAAATAAGGCCTTTCTCAATTTTAGGAGGAACAAATCACACTTTCCAACACAGCATCAGATATCAAGATGAGATTCTCACCAGGGAATAGTGGCCTGCTTATTAACAGAGAGGATTGCTTATTATCACCCGTAAATCTCACCTCATTAGTCTACCACAGTCTACCCAGGCTATATTCCCAATCTACCACCCACCAAATAAAAACTAGGTGCCAAGAATTTCAGATATGAATGTCCAAGCAGGTACCTAGCAACTCCAGGTCATTGTGTGTTTTGGCCACTGCCACTTTGAACACCTTGCACTAACACCTAAGGACACGCTTCATGGGCAGCAGTTGCACAGACCACATGTTATCAACAATGGTATCAGAGATATAGCAGCTTCACTGCATCATCATTTCCAAACCAGTTACAGCACACTTCTGCACTGTAATGCTGCACTTCAGAGTGCACCGGCCCCTATCTTTGGAATGATGGCTTAAGAGACCCAGTTCACAGATGAACTAGGGCTCATCACTAGCTCTCATAATGTTCACTCATGTAGCACCTACTTGGATGCTCAGGCATTCAAACCTTGCCTTGCCTTGCAGCTTTATGCTTTGCCCTTTCAGCCAGAGTTTAAACATTTACAGAACTGTTGCATGCCCTGCCTCTCACTGCAGATACAAAGCCAGACAGCTTGTCATGCTGGTCAGCAGTCGCTAGTCAAGAGCTGGGCATACTCCATGCTATGACAGTCACACCTCTGCACCATGTGTCAGTCATGTATAATGCAGCATGTGCTGCAAACAAATGGCCATTTTGCAAAGTCAAAGAGGAGTAGTCCTCATGAATTTGAGGGAGGCATCAATCAGTCAGAGGATCACGGCACAGTAAGTGAAGGCCAGCCTTTCAGGATAAGTTCAGGACCTTGGGTTTGGTCAGACAGACAGTTGGGGCAGTTACGATCAGGGGGTCAGTACCTTTTCATTCTGGGAAGTGGGCCACAGTCAGCCTTGTGGGGCCTGTGGGGTCAGTCTGAGGAATTGAGGGAATACAGGTGTACAGACATCAGTCAGGGATCTGGTCACTCAATGTCTGTGGCTGTCCGGCTGAAATAATCTAGTGGGTGGGCTACAATCTATCTGTGGAGATTCGTCCATTAAGTACATTAAGCCTGGAAGCCGCTATCTGAGGAGTGACTGCTGTCTTCAACTGTCATCCTATCAGTTACAAGTGTGCAATGGAAATGAATGGTTGCAAGCACACTTGTGGGCAGAGGAAGGGTTTCATTCTGTGAGAATCATAGAATCCCTACAGTGTGGAAACAAGCCCTTTGGGCCAACAAGTCCACACAACCCCTCCGAAGAGCAACCCACCCAAACCCATTCCCCTAGTCTATTACTCTACATTTCCCTGACTAACCTACACATCCCTGAACACTACGGTCAAATTAGCATGTCCAATTCACCTAACCTTCGGATTGTGGGAGGAAACCGGAGCACCCAGAGGGGACCCACGCAGACACAGGGAGAATGAGCAAAATCCACACAGATAGTTGCCCTGGCTGGAACTGAACCCGGATCCCTGGCGCAGTAAGACAGCAGTACGAACTACTGAGCCACTGTGCCGCGAGGAAGTGGACCCTTCAAAGGGCGATGCCAGTAGACACAAAGCCAGACACACCTGCAAATGCTGCAGTCCTGTCCCTCTTAGATCCTGTGAGAAGTCCAACACCTTGACCTAAGCCTTCCTGACAGTTTCATACAAGATAATGATTGAACGCAGTTAATGCCAATCATGCAAAAACAATTACTCTTGGGAAGATGAGGTACAATCAAAGTGACAGTCACCTGTGATATACCCACTGCCTGGTCATGGTGAGCAAGTGCTCCCTTCACACCTTGGTACCTTGGTCCATTGAACGCTGTGTTGGGATAAATATGGATAGCTTCAGCAGCTGCAGTGCTGCACTTACAGCGAAACAGAGACTTGCACACACACACGTGATAGTGAGGGCAGAACAAAAGTGAGGGCTTAGTTACAATTAAGTATCATCTGTGTCACCACTGTGCCCTCAGAGGGTCATCGTTTTTCTCTGCCTCTCACTATGTCTTGGTGTAGACACAAGTGCTGAACTGGTGAGGGGGTCAGATCTGATCGGGCCACCTAGAGGTGATTTTATCTAGAAGATCCAGACATGCCGAGTGGGTCCTGCCCAAGGGCAGGTGCAGCCTCCTCATCTAGAGCCTTGCACTGGATTGAGGGGGGGCAGGCAGGGTGAAGGTGAAAGACACCTCTGGAATGCCCTGAGAGGAAACTTCTGAGGGACTTGTATATGTTTCCTGCTTGTGCTGGGTGTCCCCTCGCACTACTTGGTTTCCTTCCTGAGCACCAGCTCAGCTGGGAATGTGCAGGTGCCCAGTCTCCAGCAGTCTTCTGAGTGCCAGCCCATTTGTCCCTTGGCCTGCTGTGGAGACTGGCAGTAAATTGTAACCCAACTCTAATAAGATCATGAGGAGCATGGATAGGGTTATCATCCTATTTATACTCCTGAATCGAAGCAAAATACTCAGAGACACAATATGGCTTTATCTCTTTCATCTTTATTTGGACCCTGGAGGGAGAGAGAGAACAATCACCCATGTGCACAGAGACATGAGTTCATGGTCTTCCCTGGAACAGCAGTTTCTCAATGAACTATAGTCATTTTACAGGGAGGAGCATCCAGATAAGGCAACATACATATTAATTGGGTGACTGTTACAATGCATGAGTATCAATAGCAGAGACCAAACCCTTTACTGTTATACAACGAATGTTCTTAACTGGATTCATACAATGGATACTTTTCCCCTTGTTAGCTGACCTTACTGAATGCCTCCAATATTGTTAAATGGCTTTACATAATGACTGCTTTTCCACCTTGTTAACCTATTACCCTTGCCTCCAGCACCCCAGTGTTAACTGTAAGTTCTTATCTGATCTGAGTCATGCTCAGCTGATCTTCCTGTTTCACAAAACTCAGAACTTAACCCTTTCCCTGCCTGCTGATACCCTCTACACATTCTCAGGGTAAATAGACAATGTCTTTTTCCTGGGTTGGGGGAGTCCAGAACTAAAGGGCATTGATTTAAGGTGAGAGGGTAAAGATTTAAAAGGGACATAAGGTCCAACTTTTCATGCAGAAGGTGGTGTATGTATGGGATGAGCTGCCAGAACAAGTGGTGGAGGCTGGTACAATTACAACATTTAAAAGGCATTTGGATGTGTATATGAATAGGAAGAATTTAGAGGGATATGGGCTAATGCTGGTAAATGGGACAAGATTAATTTAGGATATCTGGTTGGCATGGACGAGTTGGACTGAAGTATCTGTTTCCGTGCTGTACATCTCTATGACTGTATAACTCTATGATGGGTCAGTATCTGAGCTAGTGGAGGATGCAGTGAGTCCTTCCTCTGAGGTGTCCATGTTGTCTCCCTCACTGGTAGAGAAGGGCATCTCTTGACCAGAGCCACTGCAGACCTGCTGCATGAACCTGCAGGACATAAAAGAGGGACTATCTTGACCAAAGGGTGAAAGTTGTGTCTTGCTAGAATTAAATACACAGCGCAGCTAATGGGAGAGTAGACCAACAATGAACAATGTTCTGTCTTCTCCAGTGAGGGACAAGGAACTCTCCTCACAGGGAGGGAGGAGCTGCACGTCAGGCACTCCACTACCCTTCCTGGCCCTTTCAGCTCTGTATCTCCTGCCATGAGAGAAAGGGGACAATGGAGTGGGATGAAAGTGGGTGACTCAAGTGTTAGTGCTAGCGTAGCCTGAGGAAAAGTGGTGAGGTGTACTGAATGAGCAAATAGAGAGCATTAAGTTCATGTGGAAGGTGGGCGATAGCGAGTGAGGGAAGGTGCTGCAAGCAATAGTAAGAGTGTTAGAGCATGAACCTTGGTGCAGTCGTGCACACAGAGTGAGTGTAAGATAGGAGAGAAGAGATAGTGGTGCCTACTCTGATGGAGCAGAGAAAATCATTGAGCTTCTTCCTGCATTGTTGGGCCAGTTCACCACACCATGGTCACTGGACCCAAAAGTTAACTCTGATTTCTCTTCACAGATGTTGCCAGATCTGCTGAGCTTTTCCAGCAAATTCCTAATATTGTTTCAGATTTACAGCATCCACAAATCTTTCAGATTTTATTAGATCGTGGAGAGCTCACTGACACGAGTAGTTCCCTTGGACCAGGCTGGTATGGTCTGGTGCTGTGACCTCCTCTGGCAACCTTCCTGTGTACCACCCAGTAACCAAGACCTCCAGGTCATTGTGAACAAAGTGAGCTCTCCATTTGTCCTTCTCTTCCAAGTCTAGGACCAATACTTGCAGTCATACGGGGCAGCTCCAGAATGCCAACACCGTAGCATTACAACACAGTGGTGAACTCTTCTGTTAATTAAGCTAAACACCCAGAAAACCTCACCTCACCTCGTAATCTGTGAAAATATGAGTGACAGAGAACTCCCAAATTCCACTATTTAAAGAAATAGTATCAATTTATTCATTAATTGTAAAAGTGAACATTAAACCATAACTATACACAACACTAAGCCGCCTTTCTCTTAACTGCTTATTCACTATATCAATATACTGTTCAAATAAAAAAAACTTATTAAAATTGCATCAACTTAATTTCAAAGCCATGCAGCAGCTAACATTTTCAATGTCTTCTTCCGGCTGAAGATTTCCCTGGGTCACCTTCTTTCTTGTTCCTGTGAAGGTGTTTCATATGAAAAGGTACCTTTAATAGAGAGTGTATTGGTGTCTTGGGTCTCTCTCTTGATGGCAGGTGCTCTGTCCAATTTTCAAACTGCCTGTCTTTTTTACATCTCCAACATTGGATCATTTCATTGTTTCGATGTTGAACAAAATAATAAATTCAAAGTCGATTGGGTTTTAGTATCCTGGGGCCATAATTTAAACTGATTGGTTAATTTCAAATTGTTGTCAAAACAACAACTAACTCAGGTATCTATTTCACAGCAAAATGTTACATATTGTCAATTTTCCAGTATACTCTGAAACTGCTCTTGTAAGCTCTCAGTGTAGGACAGCATTCGCTCTCTTGTAACGGTACAGTACACACCTTAAACTTCATAACAATAGCATTTTTAAAATGGCAGCATCGCCAAGGATGCCATTCTATTTCCAATATTCCAGTAGTGGCAAATGCTGCTCGCGATGGTGAGTGGTCGAATTGGGCTAGTATCAGATAGTCGGGATACAATCAGGGCAGGCTAGATGGTCAATGAGAAATGTGAAAAATCAGTAAGCCTCATAACCACTTCAGCCTGACATTTAAGTATGCTCGGTGACTGGAAGCTTAAACTTCCCTCAGGCTTTTGTTGGTCAATTTCCAGGCTGTCATATTTGTAACACTGTCAAATGAATGACTGCAGTCTCATTTTCAGAGTTAACTGAATGCTTTAAAGATATAGTTGCTGAAAGAGTGGTGCATGCTGAAAATTGATACACCCACCCCACCTCAGGTGATCAGAAAACATTCATCTGCCTGAACTACTCCTTTTGTAAAAGACTGTGTTCTCACATCCGTTGTCACTTACTGAATGGGTCAGACAAGGCATCTTCCTGAGGTGCCTCTTGAAGGCATGTTTTTATTGTTGTGTATCAGATCTACTTGTTTAATTATCTGCAATAGGACAGGACTACAAAACATCATAGAGACTCAAAGCATCACACAATGCATTGAAACCAGACAAGGGCATCTGTTGTAGCTTAGAATCCAAGATTACTAAAACAGAGATCACTTTAAGCCTGAGAGCTCTTCCCATTGTGGATAGGAATTTTGCCACAGAGTCCCACTGCAGTTACCTTACACTCTAATGTGCAGCAGAGATAATCACCCATCCACAACTGTACAGTTCCAACTAGATGAGTCCTCCATACTTATTACCCAATCCTATTGGGTATTTTGCGTGAACACAGGATCTAGTGTGGACAATCCTGTTTGTACAGAAATATCTTTGTTAAAAGCAGATAGTAAGAGGCTAATATCCCCAAGTACTGAAACAGAGGTACAAAAATGTCTTCTCTTCACACGCTAGCACCACTCAATTCTCCCCAATAACTGGGTGCTGCTTTCTCCTCAGGCTCATTGTCTATCTTTGTTGGGAAGGAGGGAGAATGTAGCTGTGCTAGGATTTGACACATGGCGAGTGTGCTATAATATATCAACTCCCTTGTGGACAATGTTTGTGACACCAGTCATCAACAGTCCTACCTCCAAAAGTGTGCAAAAACGTGAGTCAAATACTCCCTCAGACAAGTGCACATGCTAAAAGGTGCTGCATAGATCTTAAGTTCCATGTCAGTCACTAACCCAGGTTCTAAATAAGTGGTTCGCAAGTAAGGAGGCATCTCAAGCACTTTGAATTCTTTATACTGAGCTTCTAGTCTCCCTTGTCTTGCACTCTCTCTGGGATCTGCTATCTTCATTTCTCTCTGGGCTCCTATTTTCTCTAAGTTCTTGCCAACAGTAGGCAGATTCTGCATTGAGAAGAAGGCACTCCCATCACACTCACACACATAGATTTTATGCCTCATGTGTGTAACTATCTGACTCTTAAAAACATTCTCGAGAAATACTTCATGCAAGACTTTTCATATTATCATCCCAATTTCAGTGGGGGTTGCCCAGAATTGTTAGTCGATTTGAACAATTGTCCTTCATTGAATAGAAAAGTGTGAAGCTCATGTATCCCTCCCAACCAAGCAAACTCATGCTGAATGCTATATGTGTTTAGAATAGTGGTTCTCAAAAGTTCATTTCAAGCATTCAGCATGAGTTTGCTTGGTTGGGAGGGATACATGAGTAGAACACTTTTCTATTCAATCAATTTTTACCCTCCTGGAAAGGTACAGTGGGGCTCCTCAAATTATGCCAAATATTTGCAGTGCCTTGCAACACCTTCATATCTGCTTTACTCCTTCCTATTGCGCGGAATTTTCATTTTACCAGCAGACTGGTAGACGTTGCAAGTTTAGACCGCACATACGACTGCATACATCTAAGTCACAATGTGTAAGACATGATTTATGAGAAATGTTTGGATACTCAAGAATTTGTTTTGTACACTTGCTGCTCTTAACAATCTCAGACTGCTGGATGGTTTTGCATTTTAAGTAATCAATACCTATTTCTTTGAGATAATACTTGCAGGATGATCTTCAGCTTTATAAAACTCGAGCACACACTTGGCACAATGTTTTCTTACTGAACTTTGACATTGCAACGAGTATGTCAGACATAGCACAGCTTTCTTGAGGTCAGGCATCTTTCTCACATATCTTTGGATCTACCATTTATTCCTAAACCTGGTTGATTCAACACTATTGGGGATAAGACCTTTCAGGTCGAAGTAGAACAGCAGCATTGTCCTTCCTTGCAAGAATTGAGCACCAACATATTTTTTCAGACATATATCAGACTAAATAAATGTGCTCCCAGAAATTTTCAACAATTAAAATTTTTATCAATCCGCATTTGTCTATTATTTTGAGTGTTAGCCATTTAAAACAACTTTCCCTCTTCATCGACATATGGCTTTAAGTCAGTTGGGGTAAATCATAAATTAATAATTTAATTTAGATTAGATTACTTACAGTGTGGAAACAGGCCCTTCGGCCCAACAAATCCACACTGACCCACCGAAGCGCAACCCACCCAGACCCATTCCCCTACATTTACCCCTTCACCTAACACTATGGGCAATTTAGCATGGCAAATTCACCTCAGCATTACACAAGAGAGTAACCCAGAGTTGAAGAACATGATTTTTCCATGAGCATTGACGTTCCAGATCTCCCACTTCCCAGAGGGTAATAAAAGACAGGAAAACTTGGAAATGAACACATTGGAGCTTCAATTTGAAATATACAAGCTGAGTCAAACCAATATGTGTCACTTGCAAGTTTTGCTTCTGGGTGGTTGGCAGTGAGACCCGTACACCAGTTACCCCACAGATTAGCACACCAGTTACCCCATTAGCATGTGCACTTGTCTGAGGGAGTATTTGACTCACGTTTTTGCACACTTTTGGAGGTAGGACTGTTGATGACTGGTGTCACAAACATTGTCCACAAGGGAGTTGATATATTATAGCACACTCGCCATGTGCCAAATCATAGCACAGCTATATTCTCCCTCCTTCCCAACAATGCACTCTGCTTTCAAGCACTCTGCTTTCATCACCATTTTAGAAAGAGAGTTCCAAAGAATCTCAGCCCTCAGAGAAAAAAAGTCACCTCAACTCTGTAATCAGAGGGACAGCACATCTATTACCTTGGCAGAGCCAGTGAGTGAAGTGAGTGCTATTGAGGAGATGTGTTTAAACACACATTTCAGAGAATCAAACAGACAGGTTCCTTGAATCAGAATCATGTCATCCCGATGATTTTGTTTATTAATATTGCAGGGATGGTCTTTCTGAGTGACAGATGCCTCTTTGATGGAATGGAGCCACTGCTACAATGGTCCACTGGATAGTGAAGGAAAGCTGTCTCTGTTAAACTCGCAGCATCTACGTGCAGTGGTAGCTGTTGTTGAGTTCGCTAAATGGCTCCTGTTTGGGGCCTTATTAATGCAGTTAGTTGCTCACTTCTGTTCAGCGGATAGCCTATCATTTTCCCCACCAGTGGCACACAAACCCAGAGTAGGGTATGTGTCAGGGAGCCGCTTCAATGAAGCTCTTCCCAATTTTCAAGGATTCTTTTCCCACTGTGACCCCCATCTGACCCTACCCCGTCACTACAACCACCAATCCTATAACTTCGGGTTGAGGTATTTCTATCCAATGTATTTTTATAAGGTTAAGTACCCCTCAGCATGGCATAGATGGTATATCTCAATCCTAAGTCTTAGTTAGTTCACTCTTCTTGAAGTGAAAATAACATGTAATTATGTCCAATATGTCTCCCTTTGCAACACAAATTTCAATTGGGCAGTGACCACTTCCTCAGAGATCTCAAATTCAAGGTATCTGTTTCCTTCAATGCCGAAAAATGGAGAAGCAGATCATTTTGGTGATTACTTTTAATCAGATAAAAGTCACACCGTAAGTTCATGGGCTTTAGTGTGGGTTGGATCCTCTAACAGAAGTGACTGGTTCCAGAGTTCCTAAGAATGTTATACTCTATTTCCGTATAGTCTAAGATCAGTAGAGGAGTTTAATGGTTCACATGGAACTGTGTTTTTATGTGATTAAATAAAATGACTCCTGCTGATCAGGACAAGAGGGGAAAGGCATGCTGATAAATATACTGATGCTGTCCAGCTGTGCTAGTTTAGCAGAAAGAGGTCACTCCTCTCAGCAGTACATATTCCTGTACCTTGTGATGTGGAAATGGTTTGAGTCTGCATTAACAAGATGCTCCAATTATGCCTTTTCAGTTCTTGAGAAGGAGTGTTCAAACATTTGAAAGATTGTATGAAGCATTCACCTGAAGGCTATAGATTTTTTATTTCAAAGAGCTTATCTTTAGAATCAGTGTAATAATAAGAAGAAAGCATTTCTACAAATCTGTGTGGCAGCATTGTGGTTCAAAAGGAAAAAGCCCACTGTCAGTCTTCATCCATTTTCTATAACTTTGTGATCCAGGAAAGAGGATTAATGACATCTTTAAACATTGCTGAGAAATGCTGTTATGTTTTCCTTTTGATAGGCCACTTCGTTATTCTCACATTCTTTTCACATTGATGTTGCGAATATGAATCATCTAAAAAACTCATTCCATGAGCTCAAACATCAAGGGCCCATTTCTCCTTGACAGACCACACTGTGTCCTCTTGTTTTAGGTATTTTCTAATCAACCTGTTAGAAGAAGGTGGAACTTGACCACAGGTCTCCTGGCTCAAAGGTAGGGTCACTATCACTGCACCACACTTCATTGAAGCCAATCAGATGAGAGCCAGGTGGACTTTATAATGAATGAGCAATCAACAACTTTAAAATTAACCCTTGCCTGTCTGATTTGTACCTGACCAAGCTAAGAATGTAGTAAATCACAGTTGACCATGGAAGAAGCACGTCAATAAATAATAAGCATTTTTATCTGTTTTTTAGCAATGTACTTCCATGAGGAACAACAATTCAGTCTTATTCGAGCAAGGATTTTTTCTAAATTAGCGTACTTCTCAACAGTGAGTACTTGAACAGAAAGTAGCTCAGTCAGAAACACACAAATCTTGCAGTGGATTACAGGTACTTCAAGAACGAATAGGGGACGGCTTTTCTTTAATTATTCAAAGGATATGGGCACCACTGGCTTGGCCAGTATTTGTTTCCCACCCCTAATTGTCCAGAGGGCAGTTAAGAGTGAACCACATGGCTGCATTTCTGGAGTCATGTGTTCCAGATCAGGTAAGGACAGCATTTTCCTTCCCTGAAGGAGATTAGTGAACCAGATGGGGTTTTCCTGACAATTGATATAGTCTTCAATAGAATGACAGCTGGTTAGTGATGCAGAGTGATGTCAACAGCTTGGGTTTGATTCCTACTCTGGTTGAGTTTGCCATAACATACCCTCCTTCTCAGCTCTTATTTTTTATTTCAAAATATACTTATAGAAAAAGAAATCTATGTATATGTTTGGTTCTGTACGGTAGCAAATCAAGGAAACGAACAAACCTTCAAGTTTGACTCTATCCAAACAAACCAGAGGCATCTCTTATTTAAACAAGACTATATAATTCATAGAATCCCTACAGAGTGGAAACAGGCCCTTTGGCCCAACGAGCTTCCAAAGAATAATCCAACCAGACCCAGATCTATATTTACCCCGACTAACGCACCATAACGCCAGCATGGCTACAATTCCCATCACCAGTTTGAGGTTACCATGAAGAACTCTCCTTCTCATCCTCTTCCCTCGCCTGTGGTCTTGTGGCCCTCAGGTTAAATCACCACAAGTTGCTTCTCTCGAATGAGGCAATAGCCACTATGGTCTGGCAAGAGTTTGGCAACACAACAACAGAGAATGCATTTAAACTACACATTTCTGAACACTTTAGCATGGCCAATTCCCCTAACATGCACATCTTCGGACTGTGGAAAGAAACTGGAGCACCCGGAGGAAACCCATGCAGACGTGGGGAGAATGTGCAAACTCCACACAGACAGTTACCTGAGGCTGGAATCGAACCCGGATCCCTGGCGCTGTGAGGCAGCAGAGCTAACCACTGAGCCACTGTGCTACCCTATATTTATGCATTTGAGGCACCAGGAGGGTCTAATAACTAACCGGATCCCCATTCACCTTCAGCAGAAAGACCTCAGATAGTGGTCTTTCCCCAGTGCTCCTTGGTGGCAGCTGCTCCAAGCTTTAGTCCCTCAGCACATAGTCCTGGACTTTGGAATGTGCCAGTCTGCAACACTCAGTCAGAGTCAACTCCTTGTTTTGGAAGACTGAGAAGTTTCAGGCAGACCAAACAGCACCATTCACTGAGTTGGTAGTCACCCAGGAGTGATATTTGTCTTGGTGTGCATCCCAGGGGAACAGACTGTACAGCATAATGTCCTCAGGACTCTGCTCAGGACAAACTTCAACACAAAGCACTGCATCTCTCTCCAGACTTATTTTGTAAAGGCACATTCTATAAGGTGCCATGTGACAGTCTCTACCCTCACCCCAGCAGTCACTTTGACGGCAGCATTGTCACAAAGCTAGTCTCTTTTTTTCTAAAAGCTGTTCCTTGGCTCAAGGAGACTCTGCTCTTGACCTTTCTCAGAGGGGCAATAAACCAGGCTGGACTCCGAAAGTCTGGTTTGTATAGAGATGAAAAGGATTTTGAGAGGCCTTCTGTTTATATGTAAACAAATGAAACTTCAGGCCAAAGTGGTAATGCTTTAGAAGTGACCTGTATAAAGAGAGAGGATTAGTCAGCTCTCTAGCTAGCTGACCTGAGCAGTTTTAGTTCAGTTTTGAACTTGGAAGTTCAACAGGGAGCTGTGTGGAAACTCTCTCTCTTTTCTGTCCTTCAACTTCAACCTGTAAGCATGTGTTCCATTTATACTGGGTTTTAAAGGGGGTTTGCTTATTGGGACTGTTGTGTGCATTTGGAACAGCATAATTAAGTCGAGCTGGATAGGTTGAGTTCTGTAGGGATTCTTTACTCTGTTCTTTGTGTTTCATTATGTAATGTTGTTAATACATTCTTTGTCTGTTTTAAAATCTGGTAGTCAACCTAGCTATCTTACTCCAGGTAATTTTCACTGTACACTTACTGAAACAAATTACAAAGTTAGGTCGAGGGCTGTCTGCTTAAGAACGTTTGGAGTGGTCTGGCCTAGTCCATAACAGCATGCAGTGGCACAGACCAATCCTGTGGACTTGAAGGATCTCAACCTTCTTCTCAACCTCTTCTCTCATCTGAGGCTTGGTGACCGTCAGCTAAACCACCATGTTATAATTGAACCAACCAACAACAAATCCTTATTGATTTGCCTTATCCAAAAAAGTATTCACTTTACCATCCCCCTCATTAAAATATGAGTTATGAGCAAATTAGGTGTATTTTATCTTTATAATGTGACCATGTCTGCAGCGTTGTGTTTTGGTTCTACGCTATATGTAAATACCCAATAATTATACATAAAATATATTTTTTAATGTAAGGCTTTGTGACATTTTCAAATATTTTTCAGACTTGTCTAACACAAACTCGTGTGTTTTTTATTCTCAGAGAAATTTCCCTTCTTGTAAAGTTCTATTAAACATCTCGCCAGACATAAATATAAAATTACAGTTCAGAATGTAGTTTGGCAAAATAGTTACATTTTGATTCAATTTCTTTTTTTAAATTTTGAGCCATTTTGTGAACTGTTTCATTACTGACAACCAAATATCTTAATTTGTGACAAGACTTGAAACTCTGTCTTTGCTGCAGTCCCTTATCAATAACATTATACTGCTGGCAAAACATGCAAATTCCTTGGATTTCAGTCTATATTTGATAAGCCAGACTTTGAAATTCCTGATCATTCCATAAGTAAATTTACAACTGAATCAAAATGGATTCTAAAGTTGCTATGTTGTGGAAAGCGAAGCATTCAACAGCAATAAAAAAAAGTGACAACGCAATTTACATAAGGAGTGTAATATTAATCGGTACAGTAGTGTGTCACTAACTGGGCTTTCAAATATTCTAGAATCTTAAAGTGTATTTGCATCACTTTACTTATGTTTACTTATACAGAGGAACCTCAATTATCAGCATTCAATTAACTGAATTTCGGATTATCCGAATATGATCGCAAGGTCCCAATGCTTGGCTAACTATGTTATCCAGCATTTGATTAACCTAATCGAAATATTCCCCGCCTGTGTCCTTCAGATAATCAAGGTTCCTCTGTATATGTTGGTTTAGCAGTGATAATTCAGCAAGCCGGGCTTTTGACTACGGTGGGAATTGTTATTAAGTTATTTTATCTTTGAATTTGGGTATTTGAATATATTATAACATGGTTCTGATCATTTGAAGGTGTAGCTTGCCCTGTGAAATCCCACTCTGGAAAATGTTTTCTCTGTGGCTAACAGTAGCTGCACTCTTCTTCCCACAGGTTTCCTATTGCTTTTCTTTCAGATGGCAAGTGGCATAAAGTTGCAATTAGTGTTTCCTTGAATAAAATGGAGGTGTATGTCGACTGCAAGCTTATTGAGAGCGTCAGGTGGAAGAATTACTTTGGGATGGAAATAACTACAGAAGGGCTAGTCATTATCGGAGGACTGATCGAGGCCTTTGAGACACCTTTCAAGGTAAAAGGATCTGACAACAAGCCTTTTTAAAAGCAGTAAGGTACATATTCCATGGAATCACTTGCATTGAGTTGAATGGTATTTGCAATTGCAATAAACAAGTTACATTGCAGCCAAAATGCTTTTGCAACAATTTTCCGTCAGTCCCCTCCTTTTAATTCATTTTGTCTCCTACGTTTGAAATTACGCTGGAAAACAACTAGTGCATCAATTTTGCAGTCAAGCATCAAAGGATTCACAAGATGCATATGGTATGAGAAACCACTTCAGTCAGGACCTAAATATTCACATGTTTTCTATATACAAGTTCATGTTGGCACTGATCTTGTTGATCATCACCATTTGTTTGTTTTGCATTGCCTACAGGAGAGCTTAGGTTTATCAGGTCATCAATTAAGTTTATTCAAGCAACCTTTGAAATTTCAGGCCAGTTTTGCACTTGTGAAATTTGGATGTAAGCATTAGTTTTGCCTCTGCTGCCAATAAATGCCGGATAGAAAGCAATTTTTTTCTTCACCATCAGAGAACACTGAAATGCTTTTGTTTCATGTTTAGAATACAGGTTCCCCAGTGTGCAACTATTGTCAGCTTTTTAAAAATTTGATCCCCAATTGCCCTGAAGAAAGTGATAACGTTCCATGTTTTTCAACCACTGCAGTCTTACTGTCGAATAATTCCCACAATTCGGACAGAGTTCCAGGATTTTAACCCATTGACAGCTGTTCTGCATCAGGCCAGACCCCTCAAAATATTTCAAGAAGGTAGCCCAGACCCGAATTTTGCTAGTTGTTTCCCGTCGGCGATGGATATTCCAGGAGAAGTGCCATTGATCAAACCACTTAGTTTTAAACAAAACAGAATTTATATACAAGATCACTGAATGAAACGCAAAGCACAGAAAACAGAATACCAAATAACTTAACCTCCCTGAAAATCCAATAAATCATCCTAACTTAATGATGCTCTTCTAAATACTTACAACAATATCCACAAAACCCCTTGGGACAAAAGGTAAAATCAAACACAGGTTCTTACAGGGAGAGAGTACCAACCTGAACCTGCTTCTTTGGGTGTAGCTAAAAACCAAACCAAACCAGAGAAAAGCTGAGCTGGGAGAACTGGTCATTGTACAAGTGTATTTTTTAAACATGAAAGCCATCTGCCTGAGGCAGTATCTGATAGCTATAATCACATCGACCCTAAAACCCTTCAACCCAGACTTTTCAGAGCCTGTGTTATTTACGACCTCTTTGCAAAAAAAAGTCAAGGACAGCATAACCTTGTTAAAGGAGCAGCTTTGTCACGTAATACCCCTGCTGGTCAATGCTTATCCTTTGTTGATTTACTTAGAGGCGTGGGTGATCTGATTTAATTTAATAAATGACATATTGTTGAGGATTCTTAAGGGAGTTGGAGGTAGTACATTTTCCTCTTGGCCAGTTGAGCTGGGTTTTAATTCCCAACGACCCTTGAGATGTGTTCAAACATTTCCGAAAAGGTTTTTTTCTTAAAACGAAGAGCTACAAGATGTTGGCTTCATAAAAAGAGAATTGGGCTCTTAGATGGTTCATATAGGACAGCAGAGTGTCCTGACATCTGAGGCAGGGAGGCCAGGGTGTGGTGATTGTAACAAGGTCACTCGGATGGACCTCATAGAATGTAAGTTCCCTGACTAGGGCTGTTAATCTGTTCCAATCAGGGAGCCCTGGCTTAAAAAAGATTAAGAATCAGAGATACTGACAATCTGATACCTGACCCAGAATAAGATGACACTAATGTCAAGGACTACTCATGTGTAAATAAAGAGAGACTTGGTGATGGGAGTTATTTCACAGGGTTCAAGCCCCAACTCATCTATCACTGGGAAGAGAATTCCTTGAGGACCTGGCCAATTGGCTATCAACAGATTGAGGCAGTGGGCTGATTCTGTTCTGCAACTAAACTAATGCCTGGGTGTCCTTAGAAAGGGTGCATTTGAAGTCCACCAACATCCTCATGATCCTTCGAGAGAAGCGGGCACCATCAGGCTTGGAGTGCATTATTTCCCCCTTAAACTCCATTTTAATCGAGTGGTCTACATCTCTTCCTACTCACTCTGACCCCCACCACAGCCATTTTTATTTCTGGGGCATTGTCCCTGGTGGGAAGTTACAACTTGACTGCATTGCTGTGAGTCTGTCGTCCATGTAAGCCAGACCAGTGAAGGACAGCAGATTTTCTTACCTGAACTAGATGGTTTTTGACAGCAATCCAGTATCTTCATGATCATCATTATGGAGGCTGGCTTCGTGTTCCAGAAGTATTAGCTAACTGAATTTAAATTGCAACAAGTACATAAAACTGAATTCTGTTGCATATACTGAAGCGATCTTCAAATAGTTACTCATGATACAGCTGGCTCTTTGCTACCTCCTAGGGGACTATGGTGAAAAACCAAGCAATGCTCTACACTTCTTATGAGGAAGTCACTGGGTGATACTTTATTTTCAATATTAGTTCATCAGTTAGCTTTTGTAACATCCAGACCTATTTCTAAGTGATTGCTTGAGACCAGTGTATGTCTGTGTATATCAAATTCACACATATTACAACAGAAAATTAACTTTTATCCTCCTTGCATCAGAGAACCAGATTGGCTGCACTTTATTTTAAAAAGATTCTTTGTGATTCTATGACAATTTGTATTACTAGTTCCTTACAATTTTACTTTTCACGGTTCAAGATAGAAAATGTTATTCTCGAATGGAAAATGATAAAACTATAACTCATTTCAAAAGCTAATGGCGACAGATTGAACACAATAGTTCTTAGTGGATAAGCAGACTGCTAATTTACATTGGGATAGGTTTTGTAGTGAGACTTAAAGAAGAAGATAAATGAAATATTTCAGCAGCATCATTTCATTATTAGCTAAAAATCTGCATAAGTGACATTGTATTTCTTTCTTCATAACTCCCATTTGAAACCTAATTCCTTCATTCAAATTAGCCACCGATTTTGTGTTCTTTCTCTGATCCAGTAGAAATTCATGCAGCCATTCAAATCAGTCAAAGCTCAACACATAGTGAACATTGGACCACAGTGACATTTCTCATGCAGTTTAACTTATCACTCTGAAGCTGGCTTTGCATCGTTGGGTCATAAACTTTGTAACTGACTTGTCAATTGTGTGATAAAACCTTCAATAGGTGATTAGATTCCCTGCAGTGTGGAAACAGGCCCTTCGGCTCAACAAGTCCACGCTGACCCTCCAAAGAGTAACCCACCCTTTTTCCTCTAACTAATACACCCTATACTATGGGCAATTTAGCATGGCCAATTCACCTAACCTGCACATCTTTGGATTGTGGGAGGAAACCGGAGCACACCCACGCAGACATGGGGAGAATGTGCAAACTCCACACAGTCAGTCACCCGAGGTTGGGATCGAACCTGGGATCCTGGTGCTGTGAGGCAGCAGTGCTAACCACTGAGCCACTGTGCTGGTGCTGTGAGGCAGCAGTGCTAACCACTGAGCCACTGTGCTGCCAATTCTTGAAAATTTCCAAACAAATAGCAGATATGTGAACTGCAAAGGGGAGAATTGTTCTGACAGGAGTGAGTTTTGACAAAAACACTGCAGAGAACATTTGGCATCATGGCAGCTGGATTCAGTGGGTTGTTATTCTTAAAACCAACTGGTCTACCTAGGATTACAAATTCTCTGAGTAGGTAAGTCTCCATGCTGGCTATTTTCCATATAATTCCAATTGTGGTAGTACAAATGGCAGCAATAATCAAAGAATATTTTAGAATCAGCACTCACAGTACTTGAAGGCTTGCATGTGTTAATATAAAGGAAATCTTTTTGAGGAACTACAAATGTAATATGCATAATCATTCCTGACTAAAAGCTATATGATTTTTTAATATTCCCCAAATGACTTCAATAATTATTGTATATATTATGACAGTAATTAAGGATAGGATTTGAATATTTATACAGCCCAGGGCTTTCCAACAATTTACGTAAATTAGTATAGAATAATTGACATATAATTACAAACACCGCTGAAGAGAGTGAATCATCAGAATGTAGAAATAAAACTGGGGTTAAAAAGAATTAACTGTATAAATACAGTCCATGTTAGTGAGAAAGTTGGGAAAGTAGGGTGAGATCAGCAGTGAGGATATCCTCGCTACCAAGAGCAAAGAGTCGCATTCTCCAGCCAAATTTTGAAAGTGAGATGACAGTTTCGCTAGGGAGCAGCAAGTGACCTAGTTGTATGTAATTGTATGCATTAACACCTCAGTGTTAGTTAAAATTGCCTCATTGATCAGCCGTTTCCCACTTTCTCAGATGCTGGACAGAATATACACAGTGACGGTTCCCAGCATGAAGTCAGAGCACGTGCATGGTGACTCCAGCTTGCCGCATATTCCTCTTGTCCTCCATCTTGGATAGCAGTCACCATTATCCATAACACACTCCCATGGTCTGTGACCATGCCCATAGGCATTGGCATCAGACATGTACCAGCTCCATCCCACCCTCATGGCACATCTCCAATCCACATGCCAGGTGGTGCACTTTGGAGTACTCTAGTACCTTTCAGCTCTGGTCAGCACTGTGGGTCAAGTGCAACTAGACCAGGGAGTGGCTATAAGCCAGTTTTGCGTCTGGTCCCCAGGGGGTTCTGTCCACAAAATATCAAAGGAGGAGTTATCAGACTGATACTGCAGAAGGGATGCTGGGAATTTTGATGGTGAGGATTGGAAGTAACTTTCTGGGATGCAGAGAAGATAGCAACTGTGAAGGGACATAACTCGACCTATAAGGTAGATGATGAAGCAGGGCAAGGAAAGGGGATAATGTGGAAAGCAGGCATCATCAACAGTTGGCACCAGCTTGGATTGGGTACATACATTAGTATGTCTGGTGTGATGACTTTGTATGCATGGAATTCATTGAGTAAAGTGTGGAGATGAACAGTTAAATAAAGAGGTTAACAAAGAACAAAAGAATAGTAAATGCTGGGGAACCAAAAAAACCCAGAAATTGCTGAAGAAACACAGCAGGTCTGGCTGTGGAGAAAAAGCAGAGTTAACATTTCATGTCCAGTGGCCCTCCTTCAGAATACTTCTCCAATCTTCGACTCAGTTGCCTTGTGTCTCCAACAAATCTGCTTGATGTTTCTGTGTCTGTCTGTGCATTTGTATGAAGTTTCGAATTGCTGACACCACAGAGTCCTCTCCTGCCTGAAGCTGAGTGGGTATGTGGTCTCTGGCACCCCCTCTGAGTGCCAGTGGCCTGGGGCATTTCTTCCTTGGCTGTGGCAGAGATGCATGTGCCCCCAACCCTAACCAGCAAACATACTCACCGAAGTGTCAGTGTCTGAGGCTGCCTTGCTGGTGCATCCTCTGAGGGACCTATTGTTTCTTCCTCAGAGATAGAGGTCTTGGCAGTGTCACCCTCTTGTCTGTGGAGACTGTTACCTGCAGCAGACAAAAGAGAGAAAGTATCACAATAAGGAATCCGGGCACACTCACGATAGCAGTAATCGGAGCAGTGCCCAGCAATGGGCAATGATTCTCACTTAGCTGCAGGCACATGGACATTTTGGTATTCGGACAGGCAGTGCTTGATCTGGTGTACACTTGCAGTTTAAATATGGTGCTGGGAGAGAGGGAAGATTTTCTTTTCATTCAGTTAGTGTGGGAGTAACTGGCGAGGCCAGCATTCTTTCACCAGCTCCAATTGCACAGAGGACAGTTAAGAGTAGCTGCTTTGCTACAGAAACAATGAACAGCGTGCCATAGGGGCCCAGTACATAGGTACCAAGTTGGATTTTGGAAAATATTGTGAGGCCTCACAAAGAGAAGCTCAGCACAGTTGAAACTAAACCAATCTTTAGTAAAGTTCAGACCGCCGAATGCATTTTCAGGCCTGAGTTGAAAATTCTCATCTTTTTCAGTTAGGTGTATTCCTCTCTGAATCCACCTCTTATAGAGTCATTGAGATGTACAGCATGGAAACAGACCCTTTGGTCCAACTCGTCCATGCCGACCAGCTATCCCAACCCAATCTAGTCCCATCTGCCAGCACCCGGCCCATGTCCCTCCTAACCCTTTCTATTCATATACCTATCCAAATGCCTTTCAAATGTTGCAATCATACCAGCCTCCACCACTTCCTCTGGCAGCTTACTCCATACACATATCACCCTCTGTGTGAAAAAGTTGCTGCTTAGGTCCCTTTGATGTCTTTCCCCTCTCACCCTAAACCTACGTACTCTAGTTCTGGACGCCCCACTGCAGGGAAGAGACTTTGTCTATTTATCTTATCCATGTCCCTCATGATTTTATAAACCTCTATAAGATCACCCCTCAGCCTTCGACACTCCAGCCCTAGCCTATTCAACCTCTCCCTATAGCTCAAATCCTCCAACCCTGGCAACATCCTTGTAAATCTTTTCTGAACACTTTCAAGTTTCACAACATCTTTCCGATAGGAAGGAGACCATAACTGCACACAATATTCCAAAAGTGACCTAACCAATGTCCAGTACAGCCACAACATGACCTCCTAACTCCTGTACTCAATGCAAGGAAATAAAGGAAAGCATAACAAAAACCTTCTTCACTATCCTATCTACCTGCGACTCCACTTTCAAGGAGTAATGAACCTGCACTCCAAGGTCTCTTTGTTCAGCAACACTCTCTAGGACCTTACCATTAAGTGGATAAGTCCTGCTAAGATTTGCTTTCCCAAAATGCAGCACCTTGCATTTAACTAAATTAAATTCCATCTGCCACTTCTCAGTCCTTT
Source organism: Chiloscyllium plagiosum (assembly GCF_004010195.1). Classification (NCBI taxonomy): domain Eukaryota; kingdom Metazoa; phylum Chordata; class Chondrichthyes; order Orectolobiformes; family Hemiscylliidae; genus Chiloscyllium; species Chiloscyllium plagiosum. Next base: position 18,462,588 of record NC_057739.1, on the reverse strand, counting down.
GGCCCATCTGATCAAGAGACTTTTCTGTCTTGTTATTGTGACCCAGACTAGCCTCACTACTGGGGTGTTTCTGGAACAGCAACTAGGGAGATATATTCATAATATTTATTGTTACTTCCAAATTTGATTACCGTCATTTCTTCTATGATGTGATAGTTCTGTTCCTGTGCTATACAAAATTTGTTCAATACAAATAACGCTTAAACCATTGGCGATCTAATCGCGTTATAGCCAACACACGTTTTACAAGTTCGCATTTTAGAAACAGCATTACCAATTCACCAATCATGTTACAGTCACGTTAACGGGACCGGCATTATAACGGAACTGACTGTATTCTAATCGTCTCCTGATTGGCTTCCCATGTTTCAGCTTCTGTAAGTGAATGCTGTCAAACTATCTGTTGCCCATGTCCTATTTGACTCCAAGTACTGTTCAGCCATCATCTCCACCTGTATCAGCTGATCATGTTAATCTCCCACTTACAAAACATTTCAGTTTTTCAATTTACTTTCCTTTTCCCCATATGCCTTAATAGCCTTGCACTTCCCCAGCGTGGTGATCACTCCTAACCCCACAATCTTCAGATATCCACACTGTTTCAATTCTGGTCCCTTAGCAATTTCCAATTTTGGCTGTTCCACCATTGTAGTGCATCTGTATCTGCGGAATTCACTATCCCAGAGTGCGTTGGATGCTGGAACATTGAATAAATTTAAGAAAAGTTTGGACAGATTTTTAGCTATTGATGGGTTAAAGGGTAGGCAGGAAAGTGGAGCTGAGGCCGAGATGCAACCAGCCTTGATTGTATCAAATGGCAGAGCAGGCTTGAGGGGCTAAATTAGCTCCTCCTGCTTCTAGTTTTTCTGTTCTTATGTTGGTACCTGTACCTTCAGCCACTGGGTGGTCACAGTATGTTCCAGTTCACATTCAGCCTGATCCAGTTATTCAACAGTGTACCTGAGTTGCCTGTCATCCCAAGAACATGGCTGAGGTATTTAGGCTTCACCTTTGAGAAAATAAGTTATTTGTTAAAACCTTTTAATGTACATTTGATATCTAAAATGGACTTAGTTCTTGCAAATCTTCAATTTACGTTCCGTGCACTTATTTCAGCACATTTACCACATGGTGCTATATGCATGTCAGGGCAGATTTGTATTGACAGGATTATTGAGGTAGCTGCAAAATAACAGCCAACATTGAAATGAAGGAATTGGTTAGAGGTAAGATTCTTCTTCTAAGGCAGTTTCCATTGACGTAGAACATAAGGGGGAAATAGAACAGAGAGTTAGCATTTTAAATTAGAATAACATTTTACTGCATTTCAGAGAAATTAACAGAAAGTGATCCCAACCTGTAGGGACACCAAGCCAAAGAATGACAGTGGGAATGATGATCAAAGTCTTGGTCAGTGGTCGGTTTTACTAAGAAGAAAAAGAGGAACTTAAGGATTTAGGGAAGAAATTCCAGAACAGGTTGATGAGATGAGCAAGGATGGGATAAAGCAACTAGATGACACAATATCGATTCGATGTTTTATTGACTGGTTTCAGTAGGTGGCAGCTAACCATCGACTGGTATCTATCAGAAAAGAAATTTATCGCTTGGAAATCTGAAGCCGAGAAGTGAAATACGAGAGGGTGGTATCTATCAGACAAGCTTTAAAGCTGGAGTCTATCCATCTCCTGAAGTTATTAAACTTGAAGCAAATTAAATTTCAATTAGAAATGTCCATTCTCTTCCATAAATTCTGAAACACTTCCAGGTGAAATACTTCCTCCATTCCTGCATCAAGACTGTTTGGATTTGTAATCACAAAATATTTTACAGCCTCCTCCTCTGCACAGTAAGTGAATTGATTTTCCAGTTATATTGCAATGGATTTATGGACCAAGCTATGGATTTATTTTGTACTTATGATTCCGTAGCTCTGTAACCATGTGCACTGTATTTTTTCCCTCAACATGCTCTCAAACCTGGGTAGAATTTAGTGACCTCCCCATGGTTGTTTGTTTAATATTCATTCACAGGCTAGGCCAATATTTGGAGGTGGGATATATTTAATTAGATGATGGGGACTCTGCTAACTTTCCACCTCCAACTGGATTAAGTATGTGGTTTGAAGACTTGTAGAGTCCCAACTCACTCCAAATTGAGGCCCTTAACTGAGCAATTAATGGAGCCTCTTCCCAATGTTGCTGGCATTAACCCAGTGACATGTTGGGAGATTGCTATTCATGGAGCAGAACAAACAATCCATGCAGGATTGTTTCTGGGATTCTGCAGTTGCAGTGACAGTCCATTATTCAAAGGCACTCTGTGTCTTATCATAGAATCTGCCACCAGGGGATTATGTTGTTGTCACTTCACACAACCCCCATTTGCCTTCACTCATCTGGGTCCATGAGACTCAGATGGATAGAGTAATGGCATTAGCCACTGCCTCCTGATGCCACTAAGTTTAATAAAGACGTTGGCCAAGTCAGCAGCTCTTAGAGAGTGGGTCTTCTGCCCCTTGGGTCTCTGATCTTGGGGAAGGCCCTCTGCTGTCCAGGGCATGCCTGACTGGGACATGATGCTGCAAGCCTTCTTCAAAAGTGATGACACAGGGTTCTTGCCAGCTGGCTCCAATTGCTGCCAATAGGTTTAGCCTTTATATACCCATTAAGATGAAACCAGAAGTGTACAGATGGATTGCAAATCAAACTTTGTCGAATACTTTATTATTAAAGAGCAAACATCCAGTTTCCATATATTGTGGATCTTGTCTTATTTTTAAATCTGCTTGGTGGTAGTTTTGATAGTTGATGTTGCAGCAGTCTGCATGAAATCCAAATGTTAAGTTTCCATTAGTGATTTTTTAGAAGATTTGTAGCTCAGGTTGAAGATAAGTATGTAAGTTAGCTCGCTGAGCTTGAAGGTTTGTTTTCAGACGTTTCGTCACCATATTAGGTAACATCATCAGTGAGAGTCTCTGGTGAAGCACTAGTGGTATGTCCCACCTCTCTATTTATAGGTCTTGGTTTCTTAAGTTGGGTGATTTCATTGCCAGTTCCTTTTCTCAAGGGAAAGGAGATAAGGTCTAAGAAACCAAGACCTATAAATAGAGAGGTAGGATATACCACCAGCACTTCACCAGAGACTGTCACTGATGATGTTACCTAGTATGGTGACAAATATCTGAAAATGAACCTTCAAGTGAGCTAACTTACATGCTATGCTTTCATTTTCAAGTGCACAAGTTATAAAACTTAAATCAAATGAAATGATTTTAAGCAGGATCTCCCAGTCCACATTTTCCTGTAGTAAGTTTTCCAGTTTGCAAAGCATCTATGAAATACTTAGTTATGTGGAAAACAATTATCACTGCAAAATAACATTAGGTTTTATAACAATAACATAACAAAAAAGATCATTATAATCAGGAAAAGAAACTTCCAGGATTCAAGCACAGAAACCGTGTTGATATTTAAAATTATGGAAATGCTGCATTTTAGGAAGGGCTGTCCTTTGAATAAGATGAAACCATTGGATTATCTGCTTGTCCAAGTGCTTGCAAAAGATGGTTGAGTACGAATTGCTTTGCTTTCAACAAGACTGGCAGAAATTTGGATGCAAATTGTGCAGATATTGGCATAATATTTGTTTAAAGGCAGAGAAACATACTCTCAAGGGCACTGACTATCAAATAAGTGGGGCATGCAACCCTTAAATATTGGTGTGTAGCCTACTATCAGCAGATTATTTCTGTTAAACAATGAAACACTTCCAATCTGTTTTTTTGTGTGGGGAGGAGTTATATGTATAAATGACAGACATCTCCAGGAAATGTTGCAAGCACGAAGATTTGTATGCAAACAATATGTTTATAGAACAGATGGAAAGGTGTGACTGGTGAATTTCGTGTGAAATATGCTTGAATTTTGCACTTGTGGTATAACTTTACCAAACATTTCTGGAATTCTGTGTTTTTTATTACAGTTGCACAAAATTATTTTCTAAAAATAGTAAACATTTCATCCTGAGTTCTTCAGAGCAATATATTTACACATCATTGACCAGAAACTAGACATAAATAATGTCAGACAGTTAGGTTAGCTCAGTCGTCTGGACGGCTGATCTGTGATGCAAGTTAGGAATCCTTCATTGAGTAACTCATTCCCTGACACCTAAAGCTTGCCCACCATCTACAACCCAGGACTGTGATGAATACTCCCCACTTAACTGGATGAGCACAGGTCCAACAACACTCAAGAAGCTTGATGCCATCCAGCACAAAGCAGCCACTTGATTAGCACCACATTCACAAACATCCACTCCCTCCATTGCCAACGCTCAGTTGCAACAGTGTGTACTATCTATACTCATTCACCAAATTTCTAGACAGCACCTTCAAAGCCCATGACCACTTTCATCTCAAAGCACAAGGTTAACAGATACATGGGAACATGTATTTCCCTCCAAACTACTCACCATCCTGACTTGGAAATATATTGCCATTTCTTCAGTGTCACTTTGTCAAACTGGAGTCAGAGATCTATAGCACAAAATAAGACCCTTGGCCCATAATATCTACATGGGTCAAAAGTAAGCATCTAACTAATCTAATCTCATTTTCCAGCACTTAGCTCTTAACCTGTATGCCTTGGCATTTCATGTGGATATCTAAATTCTTATAGAGACAGAGAGTTATACAGCAGGGAACCAGATCCTTCAGTCTAACTTGTCCATGCTGACCAGATATTGTAAACTGATCTAATCTCATTTGCCAGCATTTGGCTCATCTCCCTCTAAATCCTTCCTATTCATATACCCATCCAGATGCCTTTTAAATGCTGTAATTGTCCAGCCGTCACCATTTCCTCTGGCAGCTCTCTCCATACGTGCACCTTCTTCTGCATGAAGAAGATGCCCCTTAGTCCCTTTTAAACTGTTCTCCTCTCACCTTAAACCTATGCCCTCTAGTTTTCCCCTACACTAGGAATAAGACCTTGGCTATCCATCTTATCTGTGCCTATAATGATTTAAATACCCTCCATACATCAGCCATCAGCCTTTGATGCTCCAGGGAAAACAGCCTCAGCCTATTCAGCTGCTCCGTATCGCTCAGACCTTCCAATTCTGGCCACATTCTTGTAAATCTTCGCTGAACCATTTTGGGTTTAATAGCATCCTTCATATAATAGGGAGACCAGAATTGAATGCATTATTTTAAAAGTGGCCTCACCTTCTTAAATGTTATGACGATGTGTACCTGGAACATCCTCTCTCACAGCATTGTGGGTTGTATCAGCACCAAATGGACTGCAGCAGTTAAAGATGGAAACTCACCAAGGTTAAAGTTTAAAAAATCACACATCACAATAGTCCAACAGGTTTATTTGAAAGCACTAGCTTTCAGAGCGCCACTCTTCATCATCCAGGAATGATGAAGAGCTTCTGCCTGAAGCATCAACTCTCCTGCTCCTCAGATGCTGCGTGACCAGCTGTGCTTTGCCAGCACCACATACTCGACTCTGATCTCCAGCATCTGCAGTTCTCACTTTCTCCCTGTTTATAGAAAGAGACAAGGAGGTTAAATCACCAAACATCACTCTCATGTTTCAGAACATGCATGAGCAGTAGCCAAGAGAAAACCACTTGTGATTAACACTTTTCATGATTATTCAAATAATTTGTATAACCTGCAGAGATGAAATATTCATCATAATCAAATAAACCAATCTGCTAGCTCTTGACTACAATTCCATGTTTTGACAGTAATTTCAATCTCTAAATGTTTTCCTTGTTCACACCTGGTGTTGCGTGCCTACTATATATATCTCCCTGTTCATTCCTATGTGGGTGTGCTGCAAATTGTGCGCTCATCACTGCAAAAGAGTTGATAGCTGGGAATTTGTTTAGAATCCTGGTTATCTCCAGAAAGATGCACAAGCTGTACATTTTCCAAATTATTATTCATGTTATTTCATGTTCCTATTAGCCTGTCATTTCCAAACTTGGTCTTTGGTTCATTTAAATAAATAACACATCCTCCTTTCTCTAAGATAAAATTACACATACTAAAACTGCAAAAATATAATTATATATGTATAGTTAGGTTAGCTGCAAAATTACTTACTCAGAAACAATAATTAAACATAGATTCTTAGGTTATCCAATATTTCAATGTAATGTACAGTTGGTTTGACGATCTTTTGCAGATCTTGTGATAGTCTCAGAGTTAGACTTCATACATGGGTGGTCTAGACTTGCATGTGTGTTAGAATCCATATTATTGGCGAGTTGATTGTAGTCAGGTGTTGATGTAACAGGTTTATTGCAGATGTTGAAATCTTATTCTGGTACTTTTACCAAAGTTTAGGCACTTGGAGCCAAATCATTTCCAATCGTTTGCGATCAGTTTCTAAAGGGAATTTCTTGCCAAATAAGAATATTTAGTATTTTGTGATACTGGATACTGGTACCTGTTGCCCATTTTATGTTGGATTGGTTGAATTGTGCTTGAGATACACTTTAGGGTACAAATGTTATTGATTTGACATCTTACAGAATGCATGGTTTTAATCCTTTCCAGTATAATCAACTTTCTTGAGATGAAACACTATAGGGTACATATTTCTGCTGACACTGCTTATTTAAGTGATGAGGATAGATGTTGATTATTCCCCTACTGTATATACATATACATATTCCTGAAAGAATTGATGATGCTTTGACTACAGGTCTTCTTAATCTTGAGGGGTAGGCAGGGATCTTATCTGACTACATATCTCTTCCTCTACCTCTCATTGACAGCCGGGAGATCTGTGATACAATCTCAGCATTGTGATTGCACCTTTCCTACTTCTGAGCACTACCCATAATACCTCACTGCAAGATTCCTCCAGGGTGTCATCCCTCAACACAGTTGGGATATGTACCCGAACCAATGATGCAAATTCCCCCACCTCTTTTGTTTTCTCCTCTGTCTCATCTAAAACATCACTATCTCAGAACATTGTTACCAATCCTTTCCCTCTTTTCAACCATGTGTCTGTGATAGCAACAACATAAAAATTGCATGCGTTAATCCAGGCTCTAAGTTCATCATTCTTACATGTTACATTTCTTGCATTGAAGCAAATACAGACCAAGCCTCCAGTTCTGCTGAGCTCAGCAACATCTCCCTGACTGCTCTTCCTTTTAGCTATATTTGCCTCAGACTCAAGCTCTTCTCCAGTCTCTATACTTACTGATCTGCTCTCTGGTTCCATCCCCCTGCCACACTAGTTTAAACCTTTCCGAATGCCACTATTAAACCACCTGCTAGGATATTGGTGCCCTTCCAGCTTAGGTACAACCTGTACTTCTTGTACAGGCCTCCCCTTCTCTGGATGACATCCCAATGATCCATATATCTGAAGCCCTCCCCACTACACTGGCTCTTTAGGGGAATAAGCCTGAGATTACTACCCTAGAGGTTCGACTTTTTAGTTTACCACCTAACTCCCTGAATTGTCATTGCAGGACCTTGTCACTCTTCCTACCTCTCTCATATGAGCCAATACGGACAATGACTTATGCCTGTTTACCCTCCTGTTTCAGGATACCCTCTGCCCGCTCAGAGACATCTATGACCCTAGCACCAGGGAGGCAGCATACCATCCTGGAGTCTCTCTCGTGGCCATAGAAACCTATCCGTGCCCCTGACTATGAAATCTCCAGTTACGATTGCTCTACTATGCTCTGTCCCTCTCCTGTGTACAACAGGGCCAGCCATGGTGCCACTGCTTTGGCTCTTGCTGCTGCTGCTGCTGTTACCTGATAGGCTAACTCCCTCCAAAATGGAGTAGCTGTTTGACAGGGAGTCTCCTGGAGTCCCCAGGAGTCCCCACATCTTCCTGTACTTTGGATGTGACCACGTTTCTGCAACTTCCATCGATGATGCTGTCTGCCACTTGTGTGCTCCTTATTGTCTTCAAATGCCGCTCAAGCCAATCCATTCATTTAGTGAGGAACTGGCTATACTTCCTGATGTAATTATCAGGAATGCTTTTGGCATCTACTATTTACCACATCTCACAGGCGGGAACACAAAACCCCACCAACTCACATGACTAACCCTCTATTAGTTATATTTTACTTAGCTTTCTAAAAATTACAGGCAAAACTATCTAACAAAGAGCCCCCTTTAACTTACTATCTGAAATCTCTGTACTAACCAGGTGAATTCATAGTCAACTCCTAATAAAAATTTATGGGTTTCTGTGAGATTCCTCCTCCCTCACCCTATATTCTTCTAAACTCCAGTAAACATAGTACTACCCAATCCAATCTCTCTTCATACATCAGTCCTGCTATCCCAGGAATCAGTCTAGCAACTCTTTGTTGCACTCCCTTGTCGAGAGTGTTGGTTGACTTATTGTACACCAGCTCCCTGGTTCTGACACTGGGCTTACATAATGAGTCAAGATTGATGTGCTGGAAAAGCACAGCAGGTCAAGCAATATCTGAGGAATAGGAAAATCAATGTTTTGGGCAAAAGCCCTTCATCAGGAATATGTAATGAGAGGCATATGCTTCAGAGGCAAAGGAATATCTGACTTTATTAAAACAAGCAAAATTGAAAATATGTACAATAACTGAAAAAGAAAATGAATATTCCAAAAATACCTAATGTTACAGATCAAGTGAAGTGACATTTATCTGACAGCTAACTAGCACCCTAGTTAACCCTTGCAGCCACAACTTGGTACTCTGGGTTTAAAATTACAGAGCTATTAGTTACTGGGTGTCAGGGGAAAGGGGGGAGAGAGAGAGAGACATAATGCTAATCCTGGGGTGTTATCTTGCTTCCCTTCCCTGGGGGTGCCCTGCACCGTCAACCCCGAAGTCCATCCTTCCTACCCTATCTACCTGAGCTGGGACAGACGATCTCGATGACCTTATGCTCACCCATAAAGTGGCTTTAGTCGGCTTTGACGGTGGTGGATGTCACTGGCGCTGTTCTGATGGGTATCTCAACTCTCTGGTCACATGGAGGTTCCTGGATGAGAAGATTATTTGTTCTCTTTCTTTCCCTCATTTGAAGGTGCCGGTGTTAGACTGGTGTATACTGTCTTTATAAACTTTTGTTCCAGACAGCTGCCCCTCGGCTTGTATATTGCCTTGTCTGTCTCAGTCAGAGAGCTCAATGAATCTTAGTTCAAATGTGAATCGCACAAACTCATGTCCCAAGTTCAAAGGGTTTTAGCCCAGGGGATTTTTGCCCTACCTTATAATTCCACCCCTTACGTAGAGTATTACTTCAGGTCGGCAAAATCATCTAGTCCTCAAGACCAGCTTCCCAGATTACCCAAACTAATCTGCCTATAGAGGGTGCCAACAGGAGGCTGGAAGAACACAGCGAGCCAGGCAGCACCAGGAAGTGGAATAGTCAACATTCCTGGTGTATCCCTTCAGGAATGTTGACTTCTCTACCTCCTGATGCTGCCTGGCTCGCTATGTTCTTCCAGCCTCCTTCCTGTCTACTTTGGATTCCAGCATCTGCAATTTTATTTTTGTCTCTAAAGATGGCGCATGGTCCCTTTGCAAAGGAAAACAGGAAGGATTAGGAATGGGTATATTATATACAATCATAAACTTAACTGCAAACGTTTATATTGATTGGGTCTTATACTAAACAAAGATATTCCCCACAGAATGCCATTGTCTCTAAATTCTGCCCACCCCCCGAATGTCAGGTCTGTTGTAGATGCTGTGGTGTCAGGACCTGTGAGCTCACTATCTGGCCCATAACAGACACAGCACAATCCCCAACTGGCACAAAACCAAACCTTGTGAGATCACATGGATCCAGGTGGGAATTTCAACATCTACCTAACCCCATGGGCCCACCATGATCATGCTATCAAGTCAGTTATCTTCCTCCCAGTGTTTCTGGTAATTTGTTCTAGGGTATAGAAGTGTTTTTGGGACATTTCTACTGCCCTGAACAGGGACCTGAGGTATTCTCGTGGGTGGGGGTGCAGCGGCCGAGTTGGTGGAGGGGGGGGGGAGTGAGGGGATGGTGGAATGGGGTATCCAAAGTGAGGCACATACGCACATTATCCAACAGGTTGGTGAAGTTGTCCCTGACAGCGAGGTGAATCGTGGAGGGGTCAGGAGTCACAGTAAAGTGTTCCTGAACCACTTGAAATTCTGCCTACAGTTAAAAACAAAAACGGCTGTCGCTGACTGGACATGTCAGGAGCTGCTTTGTACCGGTAGTTGGACATGCTCATGGTGATATGTTAAGTCCCACCAGCTGAGTATGCCACCGGTGGAGGAACATGGTCTCATGCCATTACCTCTATAGTGTAGTTTGTAGATTCTGTGTCCACAGCCTGGAACCCACACTGGGGTCACGAGAAGGCATTCAGATGCTGGGGACACATTATTACACGTGTACCCCGGCTCCAACACCCTGACAGGGTCAGTCCCTGATATAGGGCGCTCCCACTTTATGTCACAGGGCGGGACCTTTTTAAAAGGGACATGTACCCCTCCTTAAATGACTCACTCACTCCTCCCTGGGTCCTCATGACTATCCTATAGGCGTCATTGTCCAGTCGCTCCAGTCAGTGGTCTGCTCCCTGGTGTCCCTGTTCAGTTTCCTGAGCCACCACCATCTACCCAGAGGGATATCCCCCTTACAACTGAGACAAACCCATTTACCTCCCACTGCCCTAACCCGGGAGGCATGGAACAGAGGCGTCCCCACAGGTGAACCCAATTGGAGTACCGAGAGAAATTCGACCCAAGCCACCCTGGCCACCTTTCCCGATGCACCCGGTTCCAGGTGTGCCACCTCTGGTGCTGACTCTGGAGGCTTTTCATCACCTCCCCCCACCTCACTCCTGAGTACCCGTAGACCAGGAACTCCTCTGTATTGCCCCTGCATCCAGTGCTGACTCCGATCAGATTGACCAACACCAGCACTCAATTCATTTTCTAGGGTTTCATCTTGTAAGACACAACAGACATGATTATATTATTGTAGGCTCCAGAATATCCCTGTTGTTTGCTCTGCAGGCGGGCATTCATTGTCTTTAGCTGAGGTGTTTATGGGGTTTTCTTTTATCTTAAAGCCCTATTCCAGACAGCTGCCCCTAGGCTTGTATATTGCCTAGATGTTCTCTAAAGCACTCTGCAAGTAGGCATCCTGTCTCCCCAATGTAGAGGAGACCGCATCAGGAGCAATGGATACAGTAAACAACATGTGTGGAAGTGCAGTTGAAACTTTGATGGATGTGGAAGGCTCCTTTGGAGCCTTGGATGGAAGTGAGGGGGGTGGTGTGGACACAGACTTTGCAATTTAGCGCTTTAGAGAACATCTCTGGGACATCCGCACCAACCAACCCCACAGACCCATGGCCGAACACTTCAACTCCCCCTCCCACTCCTCCAAGGGCATGCAGTTCCTGGATCTCCTCCATCACCACTCCCTTACCACCCAACACCTGGAGGAATGAACCCTTCCCATTAGTATGGGCATGTTAAAATGACAAAGTATTAATATCATAAAACCAGCAGTCCCTTCAATTCCTTCTCACAAACTGTCACAAAAGCTAAGTTCATTTTCACAGTCAATAGGAACCAATTTCACTTTTCCAAATCTGTGTTTTCAAATTCTTCCTTGATCCATGTTACTCCTCTAAAAACTGCTTCCTGTTTACACGTTCTTGACGTACATTTGTGTCAACCTCTTTGCTAACTTCCTATTGTCTTATTTATAATGGCGATTATCTTTTTCAGCTTGTTTGAACATTCGTGAAAGAACCCACTAAAAGAGTACAGCGCAGCAAGCAGCTCAGTTTTTATTTTCCCAAATCCTCAACCTTCCTTCCTGCAGAGAAAGTCTTACATTACAATCAATTCAATTTTTCTGGCTCCGTATAGTTTAGTACCTAACCAGAAATAACAACATAATTGTGTGCATAGTATAATGGTGACATAAATTATAGCTGAGCACTCTTGCTCAATTATCCTTCATCCTCTGACACTGCTCCACTTGAGGAACACCCTTTGTACAACTTGTGATAATTATAACAATAGTAAACCGTACACAATCATGCAAATCTAGCACTGCGTGTCTGGCTGGCAAAAAAAAATATGAATCTAGGGGCTAATGTTCCTTCACTTCTTTATCATACCCAAATAGAAGTAAAGTAATTATTCTTGGCAAATCATCCATTGCATATTTATTGAAAATGTTCCCCATGTTAGGGAAAACATGCACGGATTTAGAATTTGCACAACGATATCTGGTTGAAATTCAGTCAGCTAATCTACTGATTTGCCTTCAGCTCAGTGGGCATTGTCCAAGTTGTCAATATTAAGTTATTACATTTAAGATTTGGAGCAAATTATTGCAGAGCCTAAATATTTTAATACTTTCTGAAATATGTGTTATTCCTTTCTAGGGGCTAATTCAGCAATTGTTATTTGTAATGGGAGAACCAACTGCAGCCAAAGCACAATGTACTAGATACAACCGGGCTTGTAGGGAGACTTCTGAAGCTGAAACTGTCCTAAATGGCTCTGGTTTTCATCAAGACAACTATTTTCTACCAGTACAGTCTGAGGTATGCTAAACATTTGTCTTCATTAATTGAATATTAGGTGAAACATTGACATTGTAAGGTATACTTCACATTTATTGCCAGCTACTCATGTGTCAATCCTGAACTGAGCAAGTTATAAAACTCCTGATTGTATTTCTACTCACGTTAATCTGACATTAATCTCAGCTTGGACAAATGACTAATTTATTGGTTTGCAGAAAGTCCCATGTGCTTCTGCAGCTGTTGGGCTGTTTACGCTTGATACCAGAGACTTGTGGTAGAATTGTGCTTCATACATATGGATACCCCTAATGCTTATAAAGTACAAACAACTGCTTATTCTTTTCCCCTCTTATGAAAACCATAAATATAAATCTCTGGAAGGGACTACCAGTTCATGGTTTCATTGCTTTATCGTGCTGATTGAAGCCTTACTGATCTCTAGCTGCTTTTTGCAGGCTACTGAAAATGTTTCCCACTAATTGCATCTGTGTAATTGCAGCACTTTCTCCAGTGGAGTTGAAGTGTATGTGCAGGCAAAACATTGAGGTTCAGATTAACATTTCCTGACCGAGTATGCAGACAACACAGCAGGCAATATAGAACAAAAAGAGAAAATCACACTTCAATTGTTCATATATAATAAAGTAAAGATTTGGAGAGAAACATGAGACAAGAGAAAACAGAAAGCGACGTAGGAAAGGATTTTTGAAACCATTACATTTCAAATTATTTTTCTTTTGAAAGGTTGGATCTCCACACTATCAAAAATAATTTCAGTGCCAGAGAAATTGATTGGCAATGATTATCATACAGCAAAGAATACGCCTTAATCCTGAATCCATCAATCCTAACACTTCAGCATAAAAAAGTGTGAAAAGACCGCACAAGTACTGCTACTTTTCACATATTAATGTTGATCTTACTGGCAAAGCACTATAATAACACAGATTGTCCTACCTTGCTCCTAGCAACGTAACTCAGGGTGCACCTTCTGGACATCTGCATTTAAGTATCTATCTGGAAAATGCTATCATTTTAAAAACAGAATAATTGAGATTATTCTCACTAGTTATTCTCATTGGTTTCCTTTGAGAAAAATCCAAACCATTAAGACCACCAGCATTTTAGTAATAGTATAGTCACATTAAAAATAATCAGATTGGAGGGTGTGGTGAGTCTTCCCAACGTAATTAGCTGGATATGGTAATTGGAAAATGTCTGTCCTGGCAGTAATGAGGAGACTATCACTTTCTTAGAACCAGAAAAGTGAAATATAGTCTTATTATAATTGAAAATCACAGATATAATTTTAAATTTTCCCCATTGTGTGCAATGGATTGGACATTGTATGTACACTCCTCGGTCATCAGGTGAATTACATAATGGGACCATGATCTAATATCTCCTGCTTTCCATTATCAGTAAGAGCAAAATTATCCCTTGAGTGAAAAATCATATCCTTGGGACTCATTCCCAAATGCATTGAATTTAGTAAGTTAAATTTTTAAAAAGTGAGTTATCTAATTTCATTGTCTTGTCTCTGCATCAAAATTCTTATTTAATTTGCATTTAAAGCAGAAGAGAAAGCTTATGACAATGACTGGAAATCTAATAGCCCCTTTAGACTGTTATCCAGAATTTGGGAAGGAGGCTTAAACTTCCTTAAAGGTTATTATAAATTGCAGTTAAACTGCCTTAAACCTAGGTATTTGGTCAAATAAAGTTCAAGGGGTTACAAGACTTAAAAGATTTAATTTTGAACAGATTTCATTAATCTTTTTTATCTTCATCATAAGTAAATTCTAATAATTTGTGACAAGGTAAGCATTGAATTTACCATTTCCTTTGTAAATAATTATTTTAAGGATTGAATTCAAAGTCTAAACTAGTACTGTGTTTCTGATTTAACTAACAATTTTTAGTAGATATATATAGCCAAGCAGATGATGCTTCATGAAATATTGAGTGCATTTGATTTGTATAATCTACAACAGAAATCAACTACAAAGGACTTTGAAGTGGCTTTACAGAATGGTTTAATGACTGTAAGGGTGCAGTGTGCTCTCATGCTGACTTTCTATGCTAGTTATTTTAAGGATTCTCTTTTGGATACATGTATTTTAACCCTTGGCTAACTAAATCTATACTTCTACTCAGCATTCATAGATTTTCAGGTGGGTATTTCTCTCCTATAATTTCACGGAGCTATTGCTAGTAAAAAAAAAATGTTTCAGTATGTTGCTCTTAACACAGTTTCATGACAAACTTTGCACTGAACCAGAGAAGAAAAGATTTGGGCAGGTGATCAAACACTTTGTCAAAGAGATACATTTTCAGGAGTATTTGAAAGGAAGATAGAGAAGTCTGGGGGCAAATTTTCAGAACTAAGGACTCATGAAGTTGAAGGCAATGACAGCAATTAAGGAGCAACTGGATATTGGAATGTTCAGCAAGCCAAAATTGTAGAATCATTTGTGGGGTGAGTAGGGATTAGAAGTAGGAAAAGGCAAGACCATGCAGGGATTTGAAAACAATGACAAGGATTGTAGAACTGAGGCTGGGAGCCAAGCAAACATGAGAGGGTCTATGTACATGACTTAGTATGAGTGAGTTAGAATAAAGGTAGCTGGATAGACTGGGACTTTTCTCACTGGAGCGTAGGACATTGAGAGGTAACCTGATAGAAGTTTATAAAATAATGAGAGGTATGGTTAGAGTTAATTGTAGTTGTCTTTTCCCTGGGATGGGGGTTTTCAAGATTGGGGGAACACTTTTGAGATCAGAGAAGAGAGATTTAAAAAAGACATGAGAGTCAACATTTTTACACAGAGGGTGGGTTCATGTGTGGAATGAGCTTCCTGAGGAAGTGATGGATGTGAGTACAATTACAATGTTTAAAAGGCATTTAGCTAAGTACGTGAATAAGAAAGGCTTGGAGGGGTATGGGCTAGGAGCAGGCAGGTGGGGCTAGTTTAGTTTGGGGTTACGTTCAGCATGGACTCGCTGGACCGAAGGGTCTGTTTCCATGCTGTTTGACTCTATGACTATATGACTGCATGATTTCAGACATTTAATCCTGTGAGAATTTTGGAATTATTGCATTAACTGATAGGTGATAAGTAATCACCTTTCGGCGAACTAGTGTTGAGTAACCATTTTATTCACTTTTGTTTTGTTGACTTCAAATGTCAGATAAACTGGATCAAATTGTCAGCAACTGAACTTTTTGTCACAGGAGCAAGGAACATGTCATTTTATCAGCAAAACAGCCTCTTCAGGGAAAAAGTTAAAAATCACACAACACCAGGTTATAGTCCAACAGGCTTATTTGGAAGCACTAGCTTTTGGAACAGAACCTTAAGACACAGAATTTATAGCAAAAGATTAAAGTGTCATGCAACTGAAATGACACTGTGATCTTTAGCTGCAAATTCTGTGTCTTATGGTCCTGCTCCACAGCAGCACTCCAAAAGCTAATATTTCCAAATAAACCTGTTGGACCACAATCTAGTATTGTGTGATTTTTAACTTTGTTCACCCCAGTCCAACACCAGCACCTCCATATCATTTTCAGGGCAAGTCATTCAAAAGCCTGAAGTAAATATAATGATGGAAGTATAAACTGGGCATTCATAATTGCTTCCATACAGAGCAGTCTCTAAACGCAAAGATTCCACATCACGAAACGCTCTTTGTTCGATTTAATAAAGCAATTACAAGTATAAATGCTGACCTAGATTAACAGAAACATTGCTGACAATGAAAGCATTGAGGAGAAAGTGAGGTCTGCAGATGCTGGAGATCAGAGCTGGAAATGTGTTGCTGGAAAAGCGCAGCAGGTCAGGCAGCATCCAGGGAACAGGAGAATCGACGTTTCGGGCATAAGCCCTTCTTCAGGACAATGAAAGCAATCTATTTTAACTGTGAGAGACAACTACATGATGAATAACTATTACTATTCAGCAAGAGGAGAAAGTTGTGCAAATTGTGAAACAATATCCCAAAGTATATTTCATTGGTTTATGGAATGTTTAACCTCACAATAGAAAGCCAACGTACGTAAAGAACCGTGGAATCCTGTGAAAGTGCAGTATATGATCAGTGCCTTTAGTTGTAAAACAGTCCAAAGATTAAAATGATGCTGAGCAACAAGGGATAGGGACATGCTGCAAACATCTTCCAAATTAACTCATGTTGGATAACAAGATGGAAGACTCTTCCAGTGCAGTGGTAGTGACCCCATCTCTGAGCCAGGAGGCTTGGGTTTTTGTATTACCATTTCTGAACTAGTTGATTTGAAAAAAACTCTAGATGACAAGATGGGGCATTATGGTATGACAGCCAGAAATGAATTGCTACAATAGCTTTCATTACATGTTATATTCAAATGTCAAGGGAATTCTGATGTTGTGGAATATACTTCTAGAATTAATGGTTGAGGCAATTGCTATGTCAACAATCAAAATTAGGTCTTTGGATTTAACATGCTAATGCAGGCATGATGGGCCAAATGGCCTCCTTCTCCACCACAATACTGTGACTCCAAGATAATGGATGAGTAGAAAGGGGATTAAGGGATATAGAAACTAGATAGATGACTGTGAATAGAACCATCAGCAACCGCCAATGCAGGGAGTCATTGTGCAAAACTAATGGTGAACAAGCCTGTTATTCCAATGTCTCAACTGATTGAGGCAATGTCTAATCTGGTAGTCTCTCCAGTTTGTTCAGTCAACCCTGATGACTTTGGTAACATCTCCCAGTTCCTGCCCTTAACCAAAGAAAAGGGAAAAGACAGTGATATTGTAGATGGGAGCTACGGTATTCCAAGCCATATTACATTCTTCACTTTTTGATCAGTGCCCGAGAATTTCTATCTGACACCATTCTCAGAGTCCCAGCACCTAAGACAGTGAGAACAGTTTTGGAGTAGCTATAGGCAGCCTTGCAAGGGTCACCTACATAGGGTCATAGAGATGTACAGCACAGAAACAGACCCTTCGGTCCAACTTGTCTGTGCCGACCAGATATCCTAACCATTCTAGTACCATTTGCCAGCACTTGGCCCATACCCCTATAAACCTTTCCTATTCATATACCCATCCAGATGCCTTTTAAATGCTTCAATTGTACCAGCCTCCACCACTTCCTCTGACAACTCATTCCATATACATACCCTCAAACTGTCAAAAAATTGGTTTAAAGAAATTGAGTCATAATAAGAAAAGTCCAATTAGTTTCAGTATCCCAGGAGCATATCTGTCAGAGCCTCTGCTCCTGACAACGAGGTTCAATAACATTGATATCCTTATCATCTGGGTTATTGCCTGTGGGAAAGTCTGAACGATAGACAGGTCTCTTACAATATGATCTCTGCACATAGCAACACCTTAAGGATGGTAGGAAAAGAAATAGAACACTAGAGGTAGGTTTTTGATCACTTCCTTTTATGGTCAGATGCTTTTCCAAAGGAGCAGATGTTAGAGATCCCTAAAATCATCCTCTTTTCCCCATATATAAATGAAATAAACATTGCATAGAAAAACTGCCCAGCTTTCTTATGTGGCATAGATAGAAGAGAGAAAGATCATTGTAATTATATATCGTCGCTCAGGACCTCAGCTACTCACACTTTGCAACCAATGAGGAACTTTTGAAGCACAATCATGCTAGTAATGGGAGAAATATAGTAGCCACATATACACAGCAAATGTCCATGAAAAACAGCAAGATAATTAGATTAGCTAATTAGTCAGTAATGTTGGGTTGAGAAATAAACATTGAATAAGACACTGAAAACTCAATAATTCTCTTCAAATATGCCTTGGAATCATTGATGTCCATCATAGAAGGAAATAGGCCAAAACACTACTACTTCATCTCAAAGATAATGCCTCTGACAGTGCAGTACTTCCTCGTGTTGAATTGAAGTATTAACCTGGATTGAATGCTTATGATTCTGAAGCCTCTATTTTCTGACTCTGAGGTGAGAGTAAACTTTTAAGGGTGCTTTTATTAACCTATGTTTCAAATCAACCTGTTCAGAGATGTCATTACACACCTCTGGAACAAATGGGACCTAAACCTAGCCCTTCCAGTTGCAGATTAGAGAGACACTATTACTGTGTTGCAAAAGGGTCCCCCTGAGGTGAGAGTACTATTGGTCCATAAGACCATAAGACATAGGAGCGGAAGTAAGGCCATTCAGCCCATCGAGTCCACTCCGCCCCAATGAATACAATCCCAGGATCCTCAGCCGTTCCTCGTATGTTAGACCTACCATTCCAGGGATCATCCGTGTGAATCTCCGCTGGACACGCTCCAGTGCCAGTATGTCCTTCCTGAGGTGTGGGGACCAAAACTCCAAATGGGGCCTAACCAGAGCTTTTTAAAGTCTCATTTAACTTTAATCTATGCTTTACATAATGATAAAGGTTGTTTTAGTGAATTGAACTAAACTAAAATTGGTTTCCTGAAGTAAAATCCATTGTGTAGCTGAAGGAAATCATAATTTTCAATTTATGGAGCACATTCACTAACCTAGAACAAATATATAATCTTATAGATGGGACATTGGGATAGAATAACACAGGATATATGAATATCAAAATTATGAATAGACAATTCAGTCCTGCAAACTTGTTTGACCATTCAAAGAGATCATGACGCCTCTTTTCTGACCGCACATTCAATTTCTTACATAAATATACACTAATGACTATGTTTTACAGCCAACTGGGATAACCTTGACTGCTAAGAGAGATTATGCAAATACCCAATTTTGCAATTCAGTCTTGACCATCATCTCCTCCAAACCACCACACATTACTATCAGCCAGATTATCTAGCTGTGATCACATTGTTGTTTGTGGGAGCTTTGTTAACAGCTGTGTTCCTTGCATTACAGCAATCTATACTTTCCAACTGGATATAAAGCATTTTGGGATGTCCTGTGGTCATGAAAAATGCTGTTTAAAGTCTTTATTTTGTTGGAGTCTGGGATATTCCATTGCTTTTGAAGGCCCTGAGGCACGATTAAAGTAATACCAGGAAGTGATCTACATCTGGAAATGTATAAATTAATTGCCTACTGAGCAATCTCTGTCTCTTTATCTGTCTCTGCCTCTGTCTGTCTGTCTCTCTCTCTCTCTCTCTCTCTCTCCCCCTCCTTTGCTTTCTCAGAGAAGCTTTATTGGCTACATAGCACACTTGTACGCATTCAAAAGATCTGGTTCTGCATAACACAGAGCGGTGAGAGGACCATCATGCAAAGATAAGGAATGCATGCTGAATTAGTCACAAACATGTCGCTGATATCAAATTAAATGTGCAAACTTAAGTTATGGATAACCCAGGAGGCTGAAATCACAAAATATTCACAAAGAAAGAGTTTTTATAAACAGTATCATCAATTGCTCTGCTTTGAAACTTCATAAATAAGGTAAACAAAAAAAAAGACTCATTGTTCCTTCTTCTAAAGTTGATCATATTAAGATTAAATTAGATTACCTACAGTGTGGAAACAGGCCCTTCAGCCCAACAAGTCCACACCGACCCTCCGAAGAGAAATGGACCCCCCTATATTTACCCCTGACTAATCCACCTAACACTATAGGGCAATTTAGCACAGCAAATTCACCTAACCTGCACATCTTTGGACTGTGGGAGGAAACTGGAGCACCCGGAGGAAACCCACGCAGACACGGGGAGAATGTGCAAACTCCACACAGTCAGTTGCCCGAGACGGGAATTGAACCCGGGTCCCTGACGCTGTGAGGCAGCAGTGCCTTATTTACCACAGAACAGAATCAATCTTTAACTAAGATAAACCTATATGTCACAGAATAGATCTTTATTTCTGTCTGGTTATGCCACTTTTTAGTTTGTTTACTTCTGTGGTGATTCTTCTCATTTTAATCATCGCATTTTCTAACACTCACTAAATGCAAACATGTCACTTCATCGGGAGGTTTTCTAGGAAATGTCGCCTTAATTGTGGGATAATTAGGCCTTGTTGTTTTTCATTTGTCTATCAAATTCGCCAATCAAAATGCATAACAACCATTAGAAATGTAACCATAAAAAAACTATTACAACCTCAATGTAGTCAATGCTTAGTACTGGGCATCAATCCCCAGTAAGCGTTGGTTCCCAAGTGTGATATTCTGCCCAATTTAAATATCTCACTGTGAATAACATTGCAGTCAGCCTCACTGATAAGGAGAACGTTTTTGCAAAGGTGTAACCAATCCACTTCATTACATAATCATACTTCACATTTTTTAATCAGAAAAGTTATGAAAAGAACATTGCTATCACATAATAATAATAATACCCTGGACAGCTGTGTAATATTTCCAGGTTGGTTAGCCAGTGACAGCCATGATACCATTTGGGGGAATAAAGATGTGTATTTACCAGTGAAGCACATCATTGTTCCTAATAATGTAGAATCCATCTTAGTGCATAAAGTGATGAACCAAATTTGTATTAAAACAAATTATCTTTACCATATACTGGCAAGGCATTCACTTTATGACACATCACATTATATAGCACACAAAATATGTTCAATGTGTTAAAATGCAGAGAATTCATCCCCCTTTGTACAGAAACCAAGTTGACCATTATAATCTGATAATAAATGAGTCAGATTGGCAATGAGCATGTTCTTATGGGATCAATGCTCTGATCAGCTCTATGATATTTATCATTCATATCACTATAGGTTCTCAGTTAGCAGCTAATAAATGTAACTAGTATTTACAGAATATTTGACAGAATTGTAACTAGTTTATTATAAAGAATACTTAGACATAGAATAATTAAAGGTGCTGAAGGAAGCCATTTGGGCCATTGAATCCATGCCAGCTCAACATGGAGCAATCCAATCAGTTTCACTTCCTGCTCTATCACCCTGATTGTTTATTTCCTTCAACTGTTCATCCAAAAGCCCCTCCAGAGCACGTTCTTTGCAAAGTCTTAAATCTCTGCTTCCTGGTCCTAGAACTATCAGTTAACAGAAAAAAATTTATCTCACCTGCATCTGAACTATTACACCTTTCTCAAATTTCCCTTCAATCTCCTTTACTTCAAGGAGACAACTCGTTAATAGACTATCCAATGAATCATACTCCCCTGCTACTTCCCTAAGATATATATATTATTTCATTTCATATATTTTTCATTTTCTTTTGAGGTTCAGGCTGCTTCTACCATCCTTTCAGGCAACTCAATTCAAATAGCAACAATTCACTCTGTGAAAAAAACATTTTGCAATCTCACCTCTGGTGGTTTTTGTCAATCACCTTAACCTCTATCCTCTTATTACAGTCTGGAATGTTGTAACTATAGGTCAATTGCTTTAGAATTATTGCATTGATGTTAGTTTTTGTTTTGCATCCGTGTAAAGTGTAAGATATGAAGGCACTACTTTGAGTGCAGGCCAGTGTGCACAGACACATTGAGTTAAGTGTGTACTGTTTTAATCCTTCACATAATTACAGCCACGGGATACGATTAGTTATTACAGAGATCACTGGAACATTTCAGGATTCATTTTTCTTGATAAAGTGAATGGAGACTTGGCTGTTCCCTAATACAGTAGAATTTGAATGCCTCAATATGAGTATGAAGAAAGTTACTTTTGTTATAAAATTAGGTGTAATTTACAACAGAGAGTGGCGGAAGTCAGATCGGAGCAGGAAGGCTGTTGGGAAGGCAAGTGATTGCTTTTAAGTAGGTGTGCTCTATGGTCAGGACCAGGGATGCAAGATGTACGAAGAAATAGATATGGCATGTTAGAAAGACAAGGTCACAGTGATCATGGGCGACTTCAATATGCAGGTGGACTGGGTGAATAATGTTGCCAGTTGGATCCAAAGAAAGGGAATTCATGGAATGCTTACAAGATGGCATTTCAGAACAGCTTGTGATGGAGCCCACAAGAGACCAGGCTATTCTGGACTTAGTGCTATGTAATGAGCCAGACTTTATAAAAGCTCTTAAAGTAAGGGAACACTTAGGAGACAGCGATCATAATATGGTAGAGTTCAGTCTGCAGTTTGAAAGAGAGAAGGCAAAATTGGAAGTAATGGTGTTACAATTAAATAAAGGTAATTACAGAGGCATGAGAGAGGAACTGACGAAAATTGACTGGAAGCAGAGCCTAGTGGGGAAGACAGTAGTGTAACAATGGCAGGGGTTTCTGGGTGTAATTGAGGACACAGTACGGAGATTTATCCCTGAAGAAAGAAAGACTATCCGGGGGGATTAGACGACCATGGCTGACAAAGGAAGTCAGGAAATGTATCAAAGAAAAAGAGGCAGCGTATTAAGTGGCCAAGAGCATTGGGAAATCATAAAATTGGGAAGGCTACACAAACAAACAGAGGATAACAAAGAGAGAAATAATGAAGGAGAGGATCAAATATGAAGGTAGGCTAGCCAGTAATATTAGAAATGGTAGTAAAAGTTTGTTTCAAACATAAGAAACAAACAAGAAGCAAAAGTAGATTTTGGGCCGCTCCAATTAATGCTGGAAGACGAGTGATGGGAGATAAGGAATATCTGAAGAACTTAGTAAGTACTTTGCATCAGTCTTCACAGTGGAAGACATGAGTAATATCCTAACAATTATGGAGAGTCCGGGGGCAGAGATAAGTATGGTAAGGCAATACAAAAGAGGAAGTGCTAGAAAAGTTAAAAGGTCTAAAAATTGATAAATCTCCTGGCCCTAATGGGCTACATCCTAGAGTTCTGAAGGAGGTAGCTGAGGAAATAGCAGAGGTGTTGATTGTGATCTTTCAAAAGTCACTGGAATCAGGATTGGAAAATGACTGTTGTAACCCCCTTGTTTAAGAAAGGATGAAGACAAAAGATGGAAAATTATAGGCTGATAAACCTAACCCCAGTAATTGGTAAAATTCTAGAAACCATTGTTAAGGATGAGATTTCTAAATTCTTGGAAGTGCAGGGTCGGATTAGACCAAGTCAGCATGGATTTAGTAAGGGGAGGTAGTGTATGACAAACTTGTTAGAATTCTTTGAAGAGGTAACAAGTAGGTTAGACCAGGGAAACCCAGTGGATATTATCTATCTAGACTTCCAAAAGTCCTTTGATAAGGTGCCTCATGGGAGACTGCTAAGTAAGGTGAGGGCCCATGGTGTTCGTGGTGAGCTACTGGCATGGATTGAGGATTGGCTGTCTGACAGAGGGCAGAGAGTTGGTTCAAAATGTTCTTTTTTGGAACGGCAGCGGTGACAAGTGTTATCCCACAGGGTTCAGTGTTGGGGCCTCAGCTATTCATTTATATATTAATGATCTGGATGAAGGGATTGTAAGTATTCTGGTGAACCTTGCCAATGATACAAAGTTAGGTTGACAGGCAGGTAGTACTGAGGAGGTGGGGAGGCTGCAGAAAGATTTAGACAGTTTAGGAGAGTGGTCGAGAAAATTGCTGATGAAATTCAACATGAGTAAATGCGAGGTCTTGCACCTTGGAAGAAAGAATACAGGCATGGACTATTTTATAAACCGTGAGGAAATTCATAAAGCCAAAGTACAAAGGGATCTGGGAGAGCTAGTCCAGGATTCTCTAAAGGTTAACTTGCAGATTGAGTCCGTGATTAAGAAAGCGAATGTAATGTTGTCATTTATCTCAAGAGGGTTGGAATATAAAAGCAGCGATGTGCTTCTGAGACTTTATAAAGCTCTAGTTAGGCCCAATTTAGAATACTGCATCCAATTTTGCTCCCCCCACCCCACCTCAGGAAGGACATAGTGGCACTGGAGCTAGTGGCCAGCAGAGATTCACACAGATGATCCCTGGAATGGTAGGCTGAACATATGATGAATGGCTGAGGATCCTGGGATTGTATTCATTAGAGTTTAGAAGGTTGAGGGAAGATCTAATAGAAATGTACAAGAAAGTACATGGCCTAGAAAGGGCAGATGCTGGAAGCTGTTTCTGTTAGGCGGGGAGACTCGGACATGAGGAGACATTTCTTCAGCTAGAGAGTGGTGAGCCTGTGGAATTCATTGCGACAGAGTGCAGTGGAGACCGGAACGTTAAATGTCTTCAAGGTAGAGATTAATGAATTCTTGATCTCATGAGGAATTAAGGGCTACGGGGAGAGTGGGTTAGTTGAAATGCCAATCAGCCATGATTAAATGATGGAGTGGACCGATGGGCCAAATGGTGTTAATTCCACTGGTATGTCTTGTGGTTTATAGGTGTATAATTTGGTATCTACTATCTCTACATTGAAACCAAATTCCTAATTCAATAGTAAATTGCATGAGTAATGCTAGCTCTTAACTGAGAATAGACTTCCCATCTCAATTACAACACTAAGAACTGGGTCACATAATGTTTAGCGTTTTCCCACTTCAAAACATCTGAGACAAAATGGGCCACCATTGGAATTGTGATTACCTTCGGACATTTGGTTTCTCAAAGGAAGTATGTTGATTTATTTTACCTTCAAACAATCTTAATCCTTAAACTAGAAGTTAAATTCCCAAAACATATGAATCATGAAATTTAATATTCATAACATTCACCTTGATTTCTACTGAATTGACACGTTAATCCACATGTAATATAGCCCCAAGCATGGGCCAAGAATGTGCTAACAGGATAACTATGTGAAATTAATTTGCCTCATTTTGATATAGCAAGTTCTGCAATAGCATATTACCTAAAAGTCATTGGTTACGCCTTAATGGCAAATCAGATAAATATTGATTTTTAAAACTATAGACACATCCTGATTTGTTTAGTTATAATCTGTCACTGAATTGTACGCCAATGAATTGACAAGCAGAGCATATTATAACACATGCAACATCTGGCAAAGAACCATACACGTTTCTGTTTATAAATTTTCCAAGGGAGAAGTATACATTTTACATATTGGTGTTTCCAAACTATTGTAGCGTGAATAGGGTGTCATTGTGGACATATTTTCTTGAGGATTAGCAAACGTGGAAACATTCATCTTAAATAGAAACATATTAGAATAGTAAATCGAGTTACATCACAAGGTTAATTTTTAGGATCTATCCTGACTCTGGAAGTAATTACATGTCACAGGATAAAAGAATGTTTTAAGGAAATAAAATGTATTCTTTTTTCAAAATGCATCAATATACTTTGTAAAAAGGCTGCCAGACTCCATTCAATTCCAAACTCCAGATTGTTATTATTATAGTAAACACTACATCGTGACTTACTATGCACTTTCATTACATTTTTAATAATATGCTGAAACATGCAAAGCTAATTCAAGCTGAGCAAGTTTTTAGGTTCATGATGGAAATAGTCTCTGTAATAGCATTCTTTTCTGTGAACATTTGGTTTATTTTAGTCCTGGAAGAATTTTTTTTTGTTGTTGTTGTTGCGTTATGTTCTAGGTAGCGATGACTAACTTTTAAAACAAACTCCTAGTTTGTCTCAAAACGTAATTGTGCCACAATATTTCACATTTTTAACAGAAATCTTTACTATTCAGGAGTTAAGCAAAGCAAATACTACTAACTTCCCTGCAAAATCATAAGTGGGTCTGAATAAAGTAGTGAAATTGTGCTTTGACGTGAAAGCTGTATCGATACTTTATGACCTTTCCTTGTTTACCAAAACTCTTCTTTGATCTGAAGAAATTGCATGAGTAATGCTAGCTCTTAACTGAGAGTAGACTTTCTGTCTCAATTACAACACTAAGAACTGGGTCATCTAATGTTTAGTGTTTTCCCACTTCAAGCCATCTGAGACAAGATGGGCCACCATTGGAATTGTGATTACCTTCGGGCATTTGGTTTCTCAAAGGAAGTATGTTGATTTATTTTACCTTCAAACAATCTTAATCCTCAAACGAGAAGTTAAATTCCCAAAACATATGAATCATGAAATTTAATATTCATAACATTCACCTTGATTTCTACTGAATTAACATCACAAGTGAATGTAACCTACAGATAGTGGATTGATGATCATAATATATAGCACATAAACTAATGCTTGCAGAAATGAATTAATAGCCTGATCACAATGTATCATGATACTGCGTTAAAAGCTGCAAAACATCCTGACACGGGTCAATGTTCTCCATCTTAGTAGATCCTTGCACAGAGTATAACAGACCTTCTAGTTATTCATGAGAACTTTAAAGTAGAGTAGGATGGATCTGAGAGGCAATGCAGTTCAGTGAACACAATGTTAACATGAATAAGCTCAATTTATTTAGGATGCGTACAGCAGCAATTTGGGTGATTTAATTATAAAGTATGTGGAAGTTGGCAGTCTGGCCAAGAATCAATTAGAGCAGTTTTAGTCTAGTGGTGAAAAAAATCCTCCAAATGTTCAGCAGCACCGAGGTTGAGACAGATGTGGAGACAGGTGATAGATGAACTTGGAAATTGGTGGGCTTGTCTTTTGTTAGTACTCTGGATTTGGTGTCTCAAAACAGCTCATTACCAATGCCTGTGTACCTTTTTGTGTTGTGTCTATGGTCTCAACTGTATTTAGAGTTGCTACCTTTTACCAAATTACTTATCAGACTGTGGACACAGTAAGATGGCACCTTCCCAGAGGAAGAACTAGTGAAACTTGCAAATGACACATACTGGTCCAAAATGCCTTGTGTACTTCAAAATGGAGGAACAGTACTTTTGTTTCCAATTATTGGGTAGTTTGTTGTTTTTTTCCCACTTTCGGTTAAATTGGGCCTTACCTTTGATTCTGGAGAACCCCAGGATCTATCCTTGACTGCCTGCTATTTCTCATCTACATGCTATCCCTTTGTGACATCACTCAACAGTATGCCCAGTTCCATCTCGCTACTGGATTCCCAATTTGTCACACTGTTTGCCTGACATCCAGTACTGGGTGGGCAGAAACTTTCCCGAATTAAATATTGTAAAGACTGAAGTTATTGTCTTTGCACCCAGATGTAGACTCCATTCCCGTGAAGGGCAGCAGCTTTTGAGCATCAGCAACACCAAAGAGAAAGGTGCTGTTAAGGCATTGAGGGAATCTCAAAGAAGCCTCAACATGGAGGTGTACTTAAAGGTGAAATAATACGTTTTATTTTCAAAGGGGCCCAAGAAGCGAGTAGGCACTTTGGTAGAAAAGAAACCTTGTGAGTGGGAGCATTTGATGCCAGCAGCCCCCTCTCTGTGGGTGGAGTCTCCAGCCCTAATGACCCATTGACCTACAACAGTGAAGTTAACTCCATTGAGGTAACAGCCCCACTGTGCAATAGGGACTGTACCAGCAGCAAAATAGCTTCCAAATTACCTTGAATTTAGGTCTTAAATATTTAAATGGCTGCCTGTCTATGGCCAATGGACTGAGGAGTGGCAGATACAGTTTAATTTTGATAAATGGGTGGTGTTGCATTTTGGTAAGGCAGATAAAGACGAGATTAGATTCCCTAAGTGTGGAAACAGGCCCTTCGGCCCAACATGTCCACACCGACCGTCTGAAAAGTAACCCATCTCCCTCTGACTAATGCACAATTTAGAATTGCCTATTCACCTGGCCTGCACATCGTTGGACTGTGGGGGGAAACCAGAGCACCCGGAGGAAACGCACACAGACACGGGGAGAATATGCAAACTCCACACAGACAGTTGCTCAAGGCTGGAATCGAACATATGTTCCTACTACTGTGAGGCAGCAGTGCTAACCACTGAGCCACCATGCTGCCTGGGTAGGACTTATATACTAGGAGAAAGTGAGGACTGCAGACGCTGAAGATCAGAGTCAAGCGTGTGGTGCTGGAAAAGCACAATAGGTCAGGCAGCATCCGAGGAGCAAGAGAATCACCGTTTCGGGCATTAGCCATTCATTAGTAATTCCTGATGAAGGGCTTATGCCCGAAACATTGATTCACCTGCTCCTCGAATCTTGCCTGACCTGCTGTGCTTTTCCTGCGCCACACTCAGGACTTATATAGAATCACCGTTTCGGGCATTAGCCGTTCATCAGTAATTCCTGATGAAGGGCTTATGCCCAAAACATTGATTCACCTGCTCCTCGAATGTTGCCTGACCTGCTGTGCTTTTCCTGCGCCACACTCAGGACTTATATAATTATCGGTAGGTCCAGGGAGTGTTGCCAAACAAAAAGATCTTGAGATGCAGGTTCACAGTTCCTTGAAAATGGAGTTGCAGCTAGCTGGAAGAATATTTGCCTTTAGTGGTCAGTGCATTGAGTACAGGAGTTGGGTGGTCATGTTGCAGCCCTCGTTTGGAATAGTGCATTCAATTCTGGTCTCCTGCTATAGGAAAGATATTGTTAAACCTGAAGGGGTTCAGAAAAGATTTACGAGGATGTTGCCGGAGTTTGAATGTTTGAGCTATAGATTGGGGCTATTTTCCCTGGAGCATCAGAGGCTGAGGGCTGACCATAAAGAGGTTTATAAAACCATGAGGGGTATAGGCAGTGTGACTAGCCAAAGTCTTTTCCCCAGGTTAGGGCAGTCCAAAACTAGAGGGCATAGGATGAAGGTTAAAGGGGGAAGCTTTAAAAGGGACCTAACGGGCAATATTTTCATGCAGAAGGTGCTGTGCGTGTGAAATGAGCTGCTAAAGGAAGTGGTGGGGGCTGATAAAATTACAATATTTAAAAGGCACCTGGATGGGTATATGAATGGGAAAGATTTAGAGGTATATGGGCCAAGTGCTGGCAAATGGGACTAGATTGGGTGGTGAGTGCCTGGAACATGCTGCCAGAGGAGGTGGTGGAAGCAGAAACAATTGCAGCATTGAAGGAACACCTGGATGAATACTTGTATTGTTCTCTGTTCTATTAAATTCGGATATCCAGTCAGCATGGATAAATTAGACCGAAGGTCTGTTTCTGTGCTGTATTCTAAGTGGGCTGTCAAGTTGCAACTCAGCCCAACTCTCGGAAATGTTTGTGATGGCAGGAATAATTAAGGTGCTCTGTGACATCGATTGAGTTCATGAAAAACACTACCTAATATAAATTATTTCATAGCCATTGAAAAAAAGGCTTTGAACGCCTGTTGCTTTTCTTCCAGTTTCTTCACGTTCATTGAACTAGCCCGAAGATTAGTTTCATCGTGTAAGAATAAGATAAATTTCTGAATTATTTAATTCTTAGTCAAATAAAACTATGAAACTGAACTAGCCTGAAGATTAGATTCATAGTTTTATTTGACTAGAAATTAAATAATTCAGAAATGTATCTTGCTCTTATACTATTTAACAAACATGCAAAGGAACTCAAGTTGACACCATGAATTTTTGATATTGTTCTTTTCAGAAGTTATCTGATCTTCCGGTGCCTTGTAGGATAGAGCTACACTGGGCACATCTGAAAATTGGTTGCAAGAATTGGGTAAACTCATTATAGTCCTACCAGACCATAGGGCTGTTCTCTCATTAGCAAGAGATGACTGGTGGTCATTTAAACTTAAGGTCACCATACTTCAGGTGAGCAGAGTCCTTCACAGGTAATTTCAGCAGATACAGGAATTGAACCCACATTGTATCAGACATCCAGCCAACTAAACTAACCAAAGCCCTTATGGAAAAATGTCCTTTCATTGACAAAGAAAATAGATTGAAGACAAGCAGTTGTTTTCCTTTAAAGGTTGTATTATTCAATGCCTTAAAAGAAAGTTATTGTTTAGACTTACACTGTCAAAATTATAGCTTAAAGTTATGAATTGGTAGTAATTTTGTTTCAAAGCTTGTTGTGGGTTGAAAGTGTTTTTATAGTGAATTAAACAATGCAAGAGCATTCTGTTTCAATTCATGGCCAACATTTCAGCATTTTAAAAATAAACCTGGCAAGACTGCAACATTTTCTTATCAACTGGTAATTATATGCTTCCAGTCATGATTTATTTCCCAATTAAGCAGACTACCACTGTTTTCTATGCAAACTCATATTTCATATTTTAATTATATACACTAACGCTCACTTTGGCTCCAGAATTTTTACCAGAGTCGACACAGTTAATAAGCTGTCTGCCAGAAAATATCAAGAGTGTCTCATACATTACAAAAGCCATGTTCATGCATCTTCCATTTCTCATGGTATGTCTCATATCTGATTTAACATCATATCTGTGTCATAGCATTCTTTGCATGTATATGGTAGAATTATATAGTAGCAATGAGGAATTAATAATAACATTAATTAGGTTGTTGTGTCACCATAGTTTTAGCAGACCTTAGGGGTTGCTATCTTATTGGACAAAAGCGACTGATGGTAACTTAACCTGAACCTTGGGCAAGGGGGTATGTTGAAAAGGAGAGTCCTTCATGATAACCTCAGACTGATGATGGGAACTGAACTCATGCTGTTAACATCACGCTGCTCTGTACACCAACAAACCAGCCAATCAAGCTAAACCGATTCCCCTATTTTGGATCAGGATTTATTTTTGGTTGGATGCTTTGGGTATTTTAATTATTACTTAAGCTTTTGCTCACTGATGGCAGTATGACTGCAAAGGAAATATCTGTCTTAACACAGAATTTTCCATGGATTATTGGGAGGTTGACAGTAAATATTTTGCATGTAATGTTAGCTTATGATAGACTTTACCACATGGAGTGATCAAAGCAGTCAATGGTACAGAAGTAACCATCTGTTTTTGAATGTAAATTGAGGCTGTTGTGTCTATGGTTAAGGGAGTAAATGAGAGGCAATTTGCTGGCATGGAAATATCATGCCTGGTTCTTGGAATCACTGAATTCCAGATGTGCACCATGCATGCTCTGGATGGGTGTGCTATGGATTGGAGGCAGTCTTTATTTTAGAAGCAGCCTGGGTGGGATGTTCCAGAGGTGCACCCAACTATAGCTCCAACAGATGACAGAGAACATTAAAGTTTCTGTGTGGTGCAGTGGGTTAAAGCATAATTCTTCTTCTTTGGATCTTGGGTTCAAGTCTATTCCACATAACAGTCTTAATGTGGTGCAAGCAAGTTGTATCATGATGGTATATTTATTTGGAGAAAGTGAGGACTGCAGATGCTGGAGACCAGAGTTGAAAAATGTGATGCTGGAAAAACACAGCAGGCCAGGCAGCATCCGAGGAGCAGGAGAATCGATGTTTCGGGCATAAGCCCTTCTTCAGGAATTTATTTATATATTTATTTGCTAGTGTACTGAAAAATTCGACCAAATAATTCTAAATAGCTTGATCAATGAAGTTATCTTAATGTTTGGATTGTTTAACATCTGTTAGCTATAGATTTATATTTCAATTCTTCAGCTTAACACCACTTTTGAAATCCCAATCCTTCACTCCATCAGGCCTAGCTGTCAAATTCTGGAATTCTCTTGCTTAGTACCTTTACCTTACCACCTCCTGATTTCTCTAGGACAAACCCTTGGTCATCCAGTCCTATCTGGTTTGACTGTTTATACTGAAACAAAGAACTGCAGATGCTGGCGATCTGAAGCAAAAGCAGAAATTACTGGCAAAACTCAACAGGTCTGGCAGCATCTATAGGAAGAAAGTAGAGTTAACATTTCACCTCCTGGTGACTCTTCATCATAACTCAGTTTTGGTTTGACTGTCTTCCTTCTCCCTTAGCCCTTGCTAAGGTTGCTTTCTAAGTGGTTGCTGTTTGAAACAATAATCCTATCACTTAAAACATTGGTGAATGAGAAGAAAAGCAAATTAGAAGAATGCTGATCAGAAGCAATCAGAATTTAGTTCACACCTTTAGCAATTTCACATAGATTGCACTGTAAAGTGGAAAGCTCCTATTGATGTGCTGAAGTTAGGTTAAACTACACCAATCAATTGTTGCAGAAAGATATCCGATGTATAATGAACCTGCGACTGCTTGATCTGACATTAAGTACAAAATCTGGAAAATTGTACGACTGTTCAAACAATTCAAGGAAAATAACTATATCCTGAAAAGGAAGTAAGGATGAATTTTATTCAGTGAAACCCTGCTCAGACAGCAGCTATTCTTCACCACAATTAGTAATGTGTTTAATCACTGAATTATAGAAACATAGAATAATCAGGGCGCAGAGGAGGCTAAAATTGCCAAACAATGCTTTGCACCCAATGAAGTAACTAAATAAAACTCAGTTTAGTGTTGTGCTATAGGATCCTAGCCAATTTACACACAAGATCCAGGGATGTGAAGGCTGGGTGGATTAGCCATTGGAAATATAGATTAGATTAGATTACTTACAGTGTGGAAACAGGCCCTTCAGCCCAACAAGTCCACACCGACCCTCTGAAGAGCAACCCACCCTACATTTACCTCTTCACCTGACACTATGGGCAATTTAGCATGGCCAATTCACCTAACCTGCACATCTTTGGACTGTGAGAGGAAACTGGAGCACCCAGAGGAAACCCACGCAGACACAGGGAGAATATGCAAACTCCAGATAGTTGCCCAAGGCGGGAATTGAACCCAGGTCTCTGGTGCTGTGAGGCAGCACTCTAATTGCTGTGTCACCATGCCAATTAGGGTTACAAGGATAGGGTAGGGGGTTGGGTCTGGGTGGGATGCTCTTCAAAGGATTGATATGGACTCAATGGGCCGAACGGCCTGCTTCCACGCTGCAGGGATTCTCTGATCTATGATCCAACACATGGGAATGAAATAAAGTAGCAGAATCCATGTTATAGAAAGATCTTGTGGTACAGGGGGTAGAGTCTATGCCTCTGAGTCACAAGATTTGGGTTCCAGTCCCAGTCTGTACAGATTGTGTGTACGTAATGTGGTAATGTTTGAGTATGAACTTGTACACCAATGATGGGAGGGTCACCTGGTCAGCCTTGACCTGATGCAGATTGGTGTTCCTTGAAGCAATCAGTTTTGGCAACAATATTGGCCTATGTCAGATAAAGCTGGCTATGAAAACAGACGTCAGTATCTGCTTTATTTACCTGGTGGGCTACTAGATTAGAAAGATAACATAAAAAGGCAATATACTTGTTGTAAGGTATTGACTGAGGAAAAATGCTGCTCATGAAGAATTTCCCTGGTTTACTTTGAAGAGTGAAGTAGGATCTTGTGCAATTATCTGAGAATGGATTGCGTCTCATCCAACAAAGGCAGCATCTCAGATAGTGCAGCGCTCTTAGCATATAGTACAGCACTAAAGCAAATTGTGTGATTTGCATCTATGTTCTTTTAGCATCGTATTTTTGGGAGTGTGCAGCAAACTGACTTAACGTGAGAATTGTGTTAAGTAAGTGATCAAAACTAGTTAAAGTGGTGTGTGGTATATATTTGATAAGTGGAGTTATTTTACTATATTTGTCTCTTAATATTGGAATTGTTTGAAAAAAGGCTTTCTCATAATTATGGCGTCTGCATATCTTGATTTGTTTTCTCTTGCAAATGTAAAGGTTTGATAGCACAAAAGAAGTGAAAATGGAACATCAATGGAAACTCAATCAAAAATCTGAATCTAATCAGGCAGAAATTTCGGACACAAGTTTCAGGAGACGATTAATAGGGGCTAATAGGAGTTGAAAGTTTACACTGTCTATGATAGCAGTCATGATTTGGTGATGCCGGTGTTGGACTGGGGTGTACAAAGTTAAAAATCACACAACACCAAGTTATAGTCCAACAGGTTTAATTGGAAGCACACTAGCTTTCGGAGCGAAGCTCCTTCATCTGGTGGTGATGAAGGAGCGTCACTCCGAAAGCTAGTGTGCTTCCAATTAAACCTGTTGGACTATAACCTGGTGTTGTGTGATTTTTAACTATGATAGCAGTGATTTCATGTGATTTTCTTCAAAATGGCAAATTAGCAGAGGGTGGGCTGTTACACTCTTTCGACTTTGTATGTCCACTTTAAGATAGAAAGTGTTTTCTGAATTTTTAAAGTAAATTTAAAGTATAAACAGAGCAGCTAAGAGCCTGGCTATTCCAAAATACATAGATGTAACAATTGGCTGTTAAATGGATACCTGAGTTTTAACAACAATTCAGATTTAACCTATTAATTTAAAGTATGCCCAGGATACTAAAACACAATTGAGTTTGAATTCACTGTATTGATAACATTGGACCAATGGGAGGGTACAATGTTGGGGGATATAAAACCAGGGTATTTTGAAAATTTGGTCACAGCAACTTCCACTGAACAGCAGAGCAACTGTTGTGGAGCCAGAAAGCTACCTGTCCATCTAACATTGCGTTCTCAAAGAAATAAGAAGGCACTCTCTATCAAAAGGTACCTTTTCCTATAAAAATATTCACAGTAAAAAGAAAGAAGATGACCCAGGGAGATCAGCAGATGGAAGATTGAAGACAGCGAAGAAGAGAGAGACTGTATGGAGTTGAGATTAAGTTAATGTAATGTTTAATAATTGTGTTACTGGAGCAGAATTATTAAAGAGTTGGCGTCAGATAGTAATTAATTAAGAAAAGGGGGTTTGAATTTGTTAATAGTTTTGTTTGCTGTTCACTATTAGAGTTAGAAAAATAAATTGTTGTTTTTCTTTAAATAGAGGAAATTAAGAGTTCTCTTTCATTCACACTTTTAACAGATTACGAGGTGAGGCAAGCTTTTCTGGGTGTTTGGTTTTAATTAATGAAGGGGTTTGACCTTCACACTGTAACAGGGCCCACTGTCCAATGAAGGACAGTGGGTAGAATTTTAAAATTGATGGCCAATAGTAGGTTCTTCTGCACTGAAGTCTGCCATTTCGGGTGAGTGAAAGAGAGAAAGTATCTCAAGTTAAGGAACAGGAAAATGGAACCGGGTGGTATGTGTCTGAGTCTAGCTGTGCCCAGCTCCATGCCACTCCACTCCATGATGCCAGAGATGATATTGTGATGGGGTGTGGCAGACTATTAAGGGACAGGACAGGATGATTAAAAAAGCAGTTAAACTTGTAAGTAAAACATTCTGGTCTGACTGGTCTTATACTTCAACATGTAAAGCAGGGTATTGTCGGGTTTCAAGTGATCAATTGTAATAGGGGACTCTCTGGCTATGGTCACCAGTGGGACATCAGGATGGTGTGTTGAGTCAAGGATGTCTCAAAGAGGGTGCAGAATATTCTGAAAGGGAAGAGTGACCAGCAGGAGGTCATTGTGAACATTCGCACCAATAGCATATGTAAGGAAAGGGATGAGGTTCTGCAGAGAATATAAGAAACTAGGTAGGAGGTATAGAAGGTAGGTCCTCGAGGGTAGTAATATCTGGTTAGAGCAGATGAATGCGTGGCTGAGGAGGTGGTGCATCTCTTCAGGAATAGAAATTACCTGCATAAGAGGGACGGATTCCACCTGAATTGGAAGGGGAACAATATCATTGCGGGGAGATTTGCTAATGCTACTTAGGAGGCTTTAAGCTAGTAAGGGGATGGGAACCAAAGCAAGAGCGAGAAAAGGCTACGGCTAGTACAGTAGCTAAGGGGAGCAAGTCAAATAGTCAAGGCAAACAAGAGCTTGGCCGAGACCAAGGTAAGATTAATAAATTAAATTGCATTTACTTCAATGCAAGAGGCCTGACAGTTAAGACAGATGAACTTAGGGCATGGTTCGGAACATGGGACTGGGATATCATAGCGACAGGTCATTCTGCTGTATTACTTGCGTTTCATCAATGCGAATTCACTGTAACATGGTTGATGAATTGTGAACGTTTCTAAAGCACGAACCTTTAAAACATGTGTTAGCTGTCATGTAATTGTAGCGCCAACACTTTAAATGCTGTTTCTAAAGCGCAATTTTTCTATAACACAGGGTTGCACAAGAACGCAGCCATTGCATTATAGAAGAACTGGCTGTATTACAGAAGCATGGCTCAGGGATGGACAGGATTGGCAGCTTAATGTTCCAGCGTACAGATGTTGTAGGGAGGATAGAAAAGGGGGGAGGTGTAAGAAGGGAGGGGAATGGTGTTTTTGGTTCGGGAGAATATTACAACTGTATTTAAGGAGGACATACCTGGGAGATTGTCCAGTGAAGTTATTTGGGTGGAACTGAGAAATAAGAAGAAGATTCTTGGTATTGTATTGTAGGTGTCTGATAGTCAGCAGGAAATTGAGAAGCAAATATGTAAGGAGATCTCAGATATCCAGAAGAAAAAATGGTTTGTAGAGAAAGGGGATTTTAACTTTCCAAATTTACACTGAGAAAGTCATAGTGTTAAAGGCTTGGATGGGGAGAAATTTATTAAGTGTGGACAAGAAAACTTTCTTATTCAATATGTGGATGTACTTACTAGAGAAGGAGCAAGTCTTGACCTTCAGTTGGGAAATAAGGCAGGGCAAGTGAATGAGGTGTCAGTGGGGGAGTTCTTTGGGGCAAGTGATCATAAGTCTATTAGCTTTAAAATAATAATGGAAAATAACAGAACTAATCAAAACGTTCAAGTTCTAAATTGAAGTAAGGCCAATTTTGACGGGATTGTACAGGAGCTTTCAAAAGATGTTTGGGGGAGGCTATTTGCAGGTTAAGGGATGGTTAGAAAGTGGGAGGCTTTTAAGAATGCAATAACAAAAATTCAGAGACAGTATGTTCTTGTTACTGTGAAGGGCAAGGTTGATATGTGTAGGGAATGCTGGATAATGAGAGAAATTGAAGCTCTGGACAAGAAAAAGAAGGAGGCATTTATCCGCTGAGATCGAGTGAATTCATAGAAGAGTATAAGGGCAGTAGGAGTATACATAAGAGGGAAATCAGGAGGGCAAAACAGGGACAGGAGATAGCTTTGGCAAATAGGGTTAAGGAGAATCCAAAGAGATTTGGTTAATACATTTAGAGCAAAAGAATAACTAGGGAGAGAATAAGGCCCCTTAAAGATCAACAAGGCTGTTTATGTTGGAACCTCAATAGATGGTTGAGATACAAGTAGTTTATGTGAGTGCTTAATGTGGAGAAGGAAATGGAAGCTAAGGAACTTGGAGAAATAAATAGTCTTGAAAAGTGTCAATATTACAGAAGAGGAGGTGCTGGACATTATAAAACACATAAAGGTAGATAAATCCACAGGATCTGATCAGGTGTTTGCCAGACCTTTGTGGAAAGCTAATGAAATGATTGCTGGGCCCCTTGCAGAGATCTGTGTATCATCGATAGCCACAGGTGAGGTGATGGAAGACTGGAGATTGGCTAATGTGGTGCCATTATTTAAAACAGCTGTAAGGAAAAGAAGGAGGTGAGCCTTACCTCAGTGGTGGGTAAGTTTGTTGGTTGGGATTCTGAAGGATGGGATTTATATGCATTTGGAAAGACAAGGACTGACTAGGGATGGTCAACATGGCTATATGTGTCGGAAGTCGTATCTCATCAACCTGATTGAGTTTTTTGAAGAAGTGACAAAGAAGATTAATGAGGACAGAGAAATAGACATTTGTCTATATGGATTTCATCAAAGCATTCAACATGGTAAACTGATTAGTAAGGTTAAGTTATATGGGATCCAGGGGGAGTTCGACAATTGGATATAAAATTAGCTTGAAGGTAGGAGACGGAGCGTGGTGATAGAGGTTTGTTTTTCAGACTGGAGGTCTGTGACCATTGTTGTGCCTCAAGGTTCAGTGCTGCGTCCACTGCTTTTCATCATGTACATAAATTATTTGGATGTGAATATAAGTTGGAAGTTTGTAGATTACACCAAAATATGTGGTGTAGTGGGCAATGAAGAAGATTATCTTAGAATACAATGGGACCATGATCAGATGGGTCAATGAGGAGAAAGTGAAGACTGCAGATGCTGGAGATCAGAATCAAAAAGTGTGGTGCTGGAAAAGCACAGCTGATCAGACAACATCCGAGGAGCAGGAGAATCAACGTTTCGAGAGTAAACTCTTCATCAGGAATCAGATGAGTTAATGGCCGAGGAGTGGCAGATGGAGTTTAATTTAGATAAGTCTGAGTATTGCATTTTGGTAAGGCAAATCAGGGCAGGACTTATGCAGTAAATGGTAGGGCTCTGGGGAGTGTTTTCAAACAAAGGGAATTAGAGGTACACGTATTAGCCCTTGCTAAGGTTGCTTTCTAAGTGGTTGCTGTTTGAAACAATAATCCTATCACTTAAAACATTGGTGAATGAGAAGAAAAGCAAAGTCCTTCCTGATGAAGGACTTATGCCTGACACATCAACTCACCTGCTTCTCAGATGCTGCCTAACTTGCTGTGCTTTTCCAGTGCCACACTTTTCAACTATCGGAGTTGGGCATGTTGTGGCTGTACAGGACATTGTTTCGGCCATTTTTGGAATACGGCATACAATTCTGGTAGACCTTCTATGGGAAGGATGTTGTTTACCTTGAGAGGGTGCAAAAAAAGTTTCCGAGGATGTTGACGGGACTGGAGGGTTTAAGTTATAGCATTCGAGGCTAAGGGGTGACCTTTTAGAGGTTTATAAAATCATGAGGGGCATGGATAAGGCGGATAGCCAAGGTCTTTTTCCTATGGTGGGGAAGACCAAAACTTGAGGGCATAGGTTTAGGGTGAGAGTGGAGAAATTTTAAAAAGACCTGAATGAGCAACTTTTTCACACAGAGATTGGTGCATGTAGGGAACATGTTGCAAGAGGAAAGTGGTGGAGGTGGATACAATTACAACATTTAAAATGTATCTGAATGGGTATATGAAGGATATGGGCCGAATGCTGGCAAATGGGACTAGGTCAGATTAGGATGTCTGGTTGGTGCAGGCAAGTTAGATTGAAAGGTCTGTTTCCGAAATGTATAACTGTATGACTCTATGAAGGTCATATGGAGCATGCTTTATTTGTAGAATTAATGGTTTTCTTTACTGTGTTTTTTTTAACCCTTCTGGACACCTATTCAGCCTTGGAAGTCCAGCCTGTGATAAATGCAGTCAACATATTTGAAATTACTGCAATATTGTTTTGTTTTGCTATTTTAAAACATTTGTTAACCCATTTTAGGTCACTGAGACAATGAACAGGTTAAAATGATGCATAGAATTACACATTACTGTATTAAATTTCCTTACCTCATTCTTCATAGAATTTCATTTGTAAAGAAAATCAAGCCAAACTGTGAGAAATCCTTTATAATGTCTTAAAATCTGTGTTTTCCATGTCTGCTTTTATCAGACACTGGCATGTGTATTTGTCTAGCATACTTTTTTTTTCTCTGTGATAAGTGTTCAGCTACAACAGATAGTTAAGATTTTTTTACTGTTAAAAATATCTCTGTCTGACTGCTACCAGTACCTTATTAAAGCCTGGTTTACTGTTGAGTGCTGAATCTTTATTGAATCCCCAGATGCTTGCATGTATGAAACTCCTCAAAGAGTTTTACCCAGTTTACTGGCACTTGAAACCCATCCAAAAATTTCACTTGCATTGTTTTACAATGTGTTAGCCCTGGAAATGGCAGAGTGTGTGCAATCCCAGTTAGTCTCGATGACACATCGGATGAAAATGTCATAAATGCAAATTCACTTGTATTGAAGAGCCATTTGGAAGCTCAGAACAAAAATAAAGCTTTTTTTCTTCACTTTCCAGGGGGTTAACGACCAGTCAGATAACAACTGTGGGTGAAATTTCATTATGACATTTCAATCATTGAAGCATTTCCTCAACAGCATTAGAAAGGGCAGGGCTTGAATGTGGTCTTCACTTAAAATGTCATTCAGCTACTTAGTTCCATATGTTTGGATCTACTTCGAGCAGTTGATACAGCCTCTCAGCACCATGGTGAAGATCTATTTAATGATCTGTTTATTTGTTACTTTGGCACGGCAGACTGCTATTGTTAACGGTGACAACAATACGGTAGGAAAATCTATTTATAATTAGTATTAACACAAAAGCATTCTGCCTCTTGAAGTATAGCACAGCTTTGCACATTGTCCTGTAGTCTTGGAAGACAGTTTGGCTCCTGGATTTGTTTAAGTATCCATGTTAAAATATATTTTCTGAAAGGTTTATAAAGCTTGCATTATTATTAAGTAGCCAAGTTTAAAAGTAAATAGCTACAGACTTTTCCAGGATACTTTTATCCAAATAATAGCTTAACTTGAATGTT
The DNA here is from genome assembly GCF_004010195.1 of Chiloscyllium plagiosum. Taxonomy (NCBI): domain Eukaryota; kingdom Metazoa; phylum Chordata; class Chondrichthyes; order Orectolobiformes; family Hemiscylliidae; genus Chiloscyllium; species Chiloscyllium plagiosum. The sequence goes on along the minus strand of NC_057739.1, from coordinate 18,422,000 downwards.
AAACATGACTTTCATTAGTATTGATCCATCAGCAAATATGCAATAACGTGATAACTTTGAAAATCTCCATTTGTTCAGTTCAATTATTCATTCTATTCTGTTGACAACAGTCCATTTGTCTCACATCAGATTTTCAAAGAAGATGTTGCATCTTCTGTGGAAATATATTTAAAAGAAGGGAACATTTTCACTTTTTGTTTGGTTATATAAGTTTGCATGCTCGTACTGCGGGCAGTATCTTAGTTCCTAGAAAGTGGAGTAGCAGGTAAATAGGATAGTGAAGAAGACATTTGGTATGATTTCCTTTATTGGTCAGAGCATTAAGTACAGGAGTTGGGAGGTAATATTGCGGCTATACAGGAAATTGGTTAGGCCACTTTTGGAATATTGCATGCAGTTCTGGTCTCTTTCCTATCGGAAGCATGCTATGAAACTTGAAAGGGTTCAGAAAAGATTTACAAGGATGTTGCCAGGGTTGGAGGATTTATAGCTATAGGGAGAGGCTGAATAGGCTGGAGTTGTTTTCCCTGGAGCAAAGGAGGCTGAGGGGTGTTCTTATAGAAGTTTATAAAATCATGAGGGGCATGGCTAGGGTTAATTGACAAGGTGTCTTCCCTGGGGTGAGGGAGTCCAGAACTAGAGGGCATAGGCTTAGGGTGAGAGGGGAAAGATTTAAAAGGACCTAAGGGGCAATGTTTTGATGCATGTGTGGAATGAGCTGCCAGTGGAAGTGGTGGAGGCTGGTATAGTTACAATATTTAAAAGGCACCTGGATGGGTAAATGAAGAGGAAGGATTTAGACTGGCATAGGCCAAATGCTGGCAAATGGGAATAGATTAATTTAGGATATCTGATCAGCATGGACAAGTTGGACTGAAGGGTCTGTTTCCATGCTGTACTTCTCCATTACACTATGACTGTACTCCCGGGATCTATGCATTGTTATATCTTCTTCCTCAAATCAAGGTAAGTAATGGGAAGCGAATTTATTATCTAACATTTAAGGTCAACTGTAATAATCACCTGATCAGAGAAGCAGTGTTGACTCTAATTCAAAGTAGAGCTAGTTCCTGAGTTGGTGAGCAGTCTGATTGCTTAATTGATAGTTGATAGGTGAGCCATTGTCTTAGCTTGAGTCATGAACTATATCATTCCTCAGCAGTGTGCAGCTTAAAAATCAAATCACAAGCCCGACTCCCTGAAATATCATTGCACTGAACTTTAAATTTGAAAGTGATTGTTCTTGTGGAAACACAGCACTCAATCTGAAATTCTCTGAAATGAGTAAATGTTTCTGTACCCATTATTACTGCTTACTGAGCACATGAAACATACCATCATCATATTCAAGAATATGAACAATCTGCTCAGAGAAAATGGACTGCAACTTGTGATCAATTGTGCACAGTAATAATGTTCACAGAAAACCGCAAAGATCTATGGACCCGTGAAGGCATGGGCCTCCCTTTTCCCAATGTCAGTTTGACTTAGATACCAAGTTAAGGAATCTCCAAGTGTTTAGCTAGGGAATATCCAACCAATCGCAAAGAAGTGTTCTCACAAACCAAACTAAACAACAACATAAACAATTGTGATATATACATGGGATTGAGATAGAACCTAAATTATCATAGCTTTAAGCTTATTTAGAACCTCTCTTCAGAAATCTAACATTAAACAAACAGAAGGTTGCTCTTTCAGAGCCAGTGAGGCTATTCAATAGTAATTGTGAACATTTTACGCTATTAAAATTTTGGCTACACTTCATTCAGCAAAGCATAATGTTTTCCACTGTTACTGCAAAAAGGCAATGGGCTTGATTTTCAGGAAGCAGATGCCAGACCACATCCAGGTCCCAAACCCATTGCCTGGTTGTCTGGGAACACACATTCCCTAATCAGGCCAGATGCAAGCTTGGCTTCCAGCCAGCATTACCATGTGCTGCCAGGAAATTGGAACTGACTCCAGAGTTCAATTTTGTTTAACTGCAAAAATTTACTTTATTCATTAGGAGGGAATCTTTATGTGCATACAGTTAATGAAGCCATTCAGGTCTACACTATCTCTACTTGTAATGAAGAAAACAAACATTGGGGTTCGGCTTTCTCTCTGTTTACAATTAAACTCTTGGCATTTAGCTGAGGAATCAGGGAGGGTCTGATTACTGAATGGACCCCAGTTATTCTTTGGCAGAAAAACCTTATATTGGTGGTCTTACCCTACTGCGCCTTGGTAGCAGCTGCCCTAAGCTTCAGTGCGTCCCTCAGCACATAGTCCTGGACCTTGGAATGTACCAAACTGCAACACTCAGCCAGAGTCAACTCCTTCAACTGGAAGACCAGCAGGTTTTGGACAGATCAAAGTGCGCCTTTCACTGAGTTGATGGTCCTCCAGGCACAGTCGATATTTGTCTGGGTGTGTGTCCCAGGGAACAGACCATAGAGCATGGAGTCCTGCATCTCGATGAAAACCACTGCACCTTTCTCCAGACTGCCTTTCCAAAGACACAGTCCAGTAGGAGGCGTCTGACAGTCTCATCCCCTCCCCAGCCATTTCAAGGGCACCATGGGGTGGCACAGAGAGCCCGGGCATGTATAAAAGATCTCATAGGCAGAGCTCTTCTCATCATCAACCAAATCATGTCCTGGTGCTTATTGGAAAGTTCTGGTGATGAGGCATTCGGCCAAATGATTTTAACTGTCTGCTTAGGTAACCACCCAACAGGATCCACCTTCTTCCTGCAGGGTCTCGAGGACGCTACATGCTGACCATTTCCTGATGGATTTATGGTCAAAAGGTGTTTGCAAATTTCTCTACAAGTGACAGATGATACAGAACAGTCTGACTACTTAGAGTGTCCTGCAGCAACAAGGCCAGTCCCATACTTCACATCATCAGGGACAGGTAGATCCTCAGTACATAGTGACACTTGGTGTTTGCATACTGAGAGTCTATGCACAGCTTGATGCAGCTGGACACAAAGGTGGCCATCAGGATGAGGGTGGCATTAGGTATGTTCTTCCACCACTTTGCCCGGTTCTTTATAAATAATGTCCCCTTGTACTCAGTCCATCTTTGGCCTCCAAATGAAGTGAAATATGGCCCAGTTGACTGCAGTAGCCCAGATTCAGGGAATAGGCCAGACCTGCACCACATAGAGCAACACAGAGTACCTCACACCTGACGACCAGGTTTTTACCCGCAATGGAGAGGGACTGGTGCTCCCATCTGCCCAGTTTCTGCGTCACCTTGGTGATATGCTCCACTAAAGTTTTGGCATATGGCCCGGCCCCTCCGAACCATATTCAGATAATCTGTCCTGACAGTGAGGGGAATGAAGGATTGGGGGCCCAGTTCCCAAAGAACATGGCCTCATTCTTGCCATGATTTCCCTTGGCTCCCGTGACCAGTTTGAACTGGTTGTAGATGCTCGGGAGTCTGTGTACTGACAGCGGATTCGAGCAGAAAACGGCGATGTCATCCATGAACAGGGAGGCTTTGACCTGCAGGCCTCTACTGCCTGGAGTAGTCACTCCTCTCAGGCTCACATCCTTTCTGATAGACTCAGCAATAGGCTCTATACAACACACAAACAAGGCAGGAGAGAGTGGGCAGCCCTACCTGACTGCGGATCTAACTGGGAAGCTTTCCGATTCCCACTGAGACTGCACTAATGCTGTTGGTGTAGAGCAGTCGGATCCAACTACAGATTCCCTTCCCAAAGCCCAATTTGGAGAGCACATCCCACATGTAGGTGTGCGATATCCAAAGGCCTTCTCCTGGTCAAGGCTGATGAGGCAGGCATTCACCCCCCTGCCCTTCGGGTAGGCAATCATGTCCCTGAGGAGTGCTAGATTGTCAGAGATCATCCTGTCTGGTACAGCACAGGTTTGGTCGGACAGAATCACTGATCCCAGAGCAGACCTGACCTGGTTACCGATGACTTTCTACAGGATTTTGTGATCTGCGTCCAACAATGAAAATGGTCATCAATTTCTAATTTCCTCCCTCTCTCCCTTCCGCTTGCAGATGATGGTGATAATACCTTTCCCCATGGATTCACATATGTTATACATCTCCAGCAGGTTCTGACCAATCAAGTCCCACAGAGCCGAATACAAATCGGTTAGTAAGCCATCACTTCTGGGAGTTCTATTCTTTTCTAAGGACTCGAGGGGCATGGTCAACTCATCCAGATATAGCAGCTGGTCCAGCCTGTCCTGCGTGCTGTCATCTAAGACCTCAATGGTAGAGGACAGGAATGACTGGAGTGGTGTGGGGGGGGGGGTTTGCACTGTCTATGAGCTTCCTGTCATACAGTGTGGTGTAAAAGGATTTGCTGATCCTCAGGATGTCAGATTGAGATGTTGTTACCAAGCCATCTTCCTCCCTCAGACTGCTGAGCACAGAGCTTCCCCTTTGCACCTTCTGGAAGGAGAATCATGAGCACATCTCATCCTCCTCCATGATGCAGATCCTGGACTGTGAGATTATCTTGAAGGTGTCCGAGGCAAAGAGGGAGGCTCGCTGGCTATTCACTTACTGGAAATCCACGGTGACATCGACCACCATTGTCAGCAGCAGGAGCAGGTTCTGCATGCTTTTCTGGAGTTTGGACAGTTTTCCCCATCTCTCTCACCAGTCTGATGGAGCCTCATGGTTTACCAACCTGTGAAATCTCTTTTGAACTCCTTGATGAGTTCTGGGGTAAATAGTTTCATATTCAACTTCCACATTCCCTTGCTGGCTTGCTGGTCATCCTGTAGGTGACAGTTGGCCAGCAGGAGGCAGTGGTTAGAGATGAACACCAGTTTGACATCAATAGATTTGACGGGAAAACTATCCTTGAGCAGACAGATTCGTCTGGCTGTGACCTGGTGTATGTGCGCTGCATTTCATCTGCAGGGGGGGCTGAAGACGTCATTTAGCTTGGCAACTTTAACCATTTCCATCAGGAATCCGCTCTGGAATGTCCATCCGCATTGATGATGCAGTTGAAGTCTCCAGCCAGGCCTGGATGTCACCAGTGGGACCTGCTGCAGAATGGGCAACCACTGACTTTTTACTGCTGGAGCATATACCTGAAACAGTCTCAGGGGAGCGTTCCTGGGCATAACCTCACAGCAGAATACCCAGGCCAGAGAAGCGACTATCATTGTCCCCCCGAGCAAATCAATGGCCCATGAGGCCCCAAACTCAACCATTTCCTGTAGCTGCTGAGGTGCAGTATCTCACATTCCTGCAGAAACGAGAGGTCTACTATGATATTGGCCAGAAAGCCCAACATGGAAACACATTATGTGTTGGATTTAAAACTACACACGTTAATACTTGTGGTTTTTAAACCCCTTTTAAATTTATACAATTGTTTGAACCCAAAGTCCATTTATCCATGGCCTTATCACTGGGACAGTCCCTGCATCCTCATGGTGTGGGCAAACTGATGGACCCTCACAGAGCTGAGGTAGTTGTCCTGTTCCTCCCTGGGAGTGTTGCCCCAGTCTGTTGTCATCAGGGCAAGGACAGATGAGTTCAATGCTGAAAAACAGACAACAGCCATAAATCAGTTTGCTGCAGTCTGGCAAAGGTGAGGAGGGAAGAGATCAGAGGGCAGCAGCCTAACAGTACAGAAAAGTACGCAAATAACCAATGAAAAGGTAATAAATGTGTTCATCCAAAAATAACTCTTCTTTTGGCTTAAACTTTTCTTCTGAATAAATATGATGTAATGTTTCCTCATTTTCAAAGCACATCCACATCAATCTCAATTGGAAAGTTTAGGTCTGATTTCCATTTGATTCCAGTCAAGAAAGAGCTTAACAACCTGTCTTCTGGAAAAGCGTAGAATCACTGACAGCAGTATTTGCACATTTAAATGATATATGTACGAACTTTAGACATCGGCATCAGTTTCAGAGGAGAAATGACAGCAAACGCTGACAATTTCTCCATCATTACTGCAATAAAATCTGTGCTGTTGTGTAACTGTAGATATAACATAATGTGAAATTTAAATTGAATAAAAGCTTAACAGTGCAACTTGATGTCAAAACTAAATTCTGGAAGCATGCTTCATCTCAAAGGATTGGTTCAAAATATCGCTCATACAGTTTGAAAACAGTAAATGATGAACAGATAGCAGTGCTGACATGAGCTTACATTTTGAAGCAATAGAAGGTGAGACAATAATTTCCCAAAGAAAGCAATATAAATCTTCACTCAGTTTCATGTATTCCACATGCTCTGGACTTCAGTCTGAGTGAATGCATTATTACTCATTATGTTTCTAGATTTAAAAGATAATTAGTTGTTTCTAATTCAACAAACTGAATTATAATTAGAATTATAATTTGTGAAAAAGTTCCCTTTGCTAACTGTTTTCATTTCTCCTCAGGGTTCTGAGTATACAACCCCTAGGACACATGCAAGATCTACCTTGTCTGAGAATCTAGCTCAGGGATCTCCAAGGAAGAATCCTCCTGTGGATATTTCTGTTACAAATACTGGACCAGGATGGCCAATTGAAGATGATCAACATGGTAGCACAGAACTGCTAAACCTTACTTACAATGAAATCGCAAATTCAGGACCAGCCTGGCCTGGTATAAATATCAGCAATCCAACATTCACACTTAATTCTACAGGTATTTCAAATGCTATTCCACAAGTTCTTGATTTCAGAATCAATAAAATGCAGGGAAAGAATGATGACTGGACTAATTTAGAGACTTCTAATAAACTTGATGAACTTATTGGTGAAGAGTTCTACTTATCAAATACAGAAGATCAAGAAGGTATCACAATACATGGAGATAAACAGGATGGGGGGTTAGTGGTGTCTGATGAATCCACAATGTCATTAACCACTCCAAAAGCTTACACAGATTTGCAGACAATTTCATCAATTTCAACACCTCGAGATGTGATCTGGTCTCAAAAGGAGACAGGTTCACAGCAGAAGGAAAACATGTTGGCAGAGCATGATAACCTTGCAGACTCGAAGAGGATGAGGTGGTATGAAGTTGACATTGATCTAGAGGGTGTACGTTTCCAGGGTGAGAACAGCAAAGGAGAAATTGGTTCGAAAGCAGGGACCACGGAACTGGATCATATTGAAGAGACGTTCCATTGGGAGAATGACAGACATCATGAAATTTCAAAGAGTGCTGGAAACCAAACAGTGATCCATCCAAATCCCAGAGGGCAAATGAGAAAAAGGATAGGACGTCCTGGGCCACCCGGGCCAACCGGGCCACCTGGCTCAATAGTAAGTAACCACAAGATCACAGAAAGAGAAACTACAAGGAATTGATATGTCTTTAAGACAAGGTATCATTTATGTAAAATAATAGATGGAGCTGAATATCACATAATTTAAATGAACATAGACAATCTATTATGAAGTCCCCTATTAAATTTGAATCTGAATATTTATACTGTATGTACAAATATAACTGACATCTCTTCAATAAATTAGACAAAAAACATGTGTAGCTTACCACTCAGGAACAGTGATAATGTTTTTGTGCGATAGCTATTTGCCACATTTAATCTTAATTTTAGAATTTATTCCGGTCTCTAGGTTTGCTTTTTAATGACACCATATCTTCCTCTTGAGCCAATAAATATGCAGCACAAAAAGTCCCTGATGGTTAATGCAGTGATTCCTCGAGATCAGCTTGAATCTGTGACCTATCACCAGTGGACAAAGAAGGAAGACAAGTAACAATATTAGAAATATGAAAAAGATTTACACTGTACATATAAAACCTTTAAACTTTATTCATATTGGGGATATTGGTAGGCAGTAGGTTGTTTGATACAATTTTATTAAATCACAACTGTAACCACAAATCTCTCCAGGTTATGTTTTTCTCATTATTTCTCTTTCATGTGTTTTTTTTCCCCAGTTATGTATGAAATATGGAACCAGAAATGTATTTATCAGGAAATAATTTAAGAGTTAATTTAATTTAAGAAAACAATTTTGCATAAAGCTCTTGACAATCATTATTACTATAATACCAAAATGTCTACTTTATATTCAAGCACAGATACAGAAATATGCTTGAATGAATCCTTTGGTTATTCATACCAATCTCTGAAACCCATGATTCATAATATCTAAGATAATCACTTGGTTACAAACAATTCCAGATTGTGATCCATCTCATATCAAAAAACATTTTTCAAATAATTTTATTGAAAAATTAGTCAAATTTTGCTTCTATCCCTGGTTTATGTCTTCTTGGATTAAGGTCAATGAAAAGGTCTTATGTTTCAGTGCTTAGTGTTTACTCATCATGGCACTTCTACAAGCCACTCATGGCCGTATGAATGGAATGTGTAATTCTTCAATACCAGTCTTTCACATCAGAGAAATGACGTGGCAGGAGTAATAGCTCTCATTACCTGAATGGCAAATAGATCAATATACACAATATTAAAATGCAATAAATAAAACAAACCATTTCATGTCATTCTCTTATGACGAAAGAAAAAGTGGTTCTCTGTTCCTGTTTGCAATTTAAATCTCAGAAGTTAAATAAACCAAAATAAGTAGAATACATATGGTTTAGATCATGTTCATTTGAAGATTGGCTTAAGTATCACCTCTTGTTATTACACACTCAGCGCACTAACCCCAACTATCCACATGTCTTGTGGAAATATTTCCTCCACAAGTGATACTTATGCAAAATGTATACATTCTGTCATTCTTTACAATGGCACAATTTGAGTTGAAATAAATATTGTCTTTAACAGTTAATGGACAGTTTCTATCATTAGAATTTCCTTAAAACTGCTCTTTGCAAACTTGTGGCTGCTAATTCTTTTTGGAGTATAACAAATATTCACTTTCTTTCCAGCTAGATTAGGAAATCTAAGATGGAGTTTGCATTTATATATAATCTTTTCATGTGTATTTGGAGAAGCCTAAGACCATAATAGAATGGAGCAGAATTAGGCCATGCATCCTATCGAGTCTGCTCTGTCATTCAATTATGGCTGACATGTTTCTCAACCTCATTCTCCTGCCTTCTCCCCATAATCCTTGATCCCTTTACCAATCAAGAACCTATCTATCTCTGTCTTAAACACACTTAATGACTTGGTCTCCACAGTCCCTTGTGGCAATGAATTCCACAGATTCACCAAACTCTGGTTGAAGAAATTCCTCCTCATCTCACTTCTATAGGGTTGTCAGTTCAGTCTGAGGCTGTATCATCAGGCCCTAGTCTCTCCTGCGAGTGGAAATATCTTCTCCATGTCAATTTTATCCAAGTCTCTCAGTTTTCTGAACAAAGAGGATTGATGAGGGCAGAGCAGTAGATGTGACCTACATGGACTTCGGTAAGGCGTTTGACAAGGTTCCCCATGGGAGACTGATTAGCAAGGTTAGATCTCATGGAATACACGGAGAACTAGCCATTTGGATACAGAACTGGTTCAAAGGTAGAAGACATAGGGTGATGGTGGAGGGTTGTTTTTCAGACTGGAGGCTGTGACCAGTGGAGTGCCACAAGGATCGGTGCTGGGTCCTCTACCTTTTGTCATTTACATAAATGATTTGGATGCGAGCATAAGAGATAGTAAGTTTGCAGATGACACCAAAATTGGAGGTGTAGTGGACAGCGAAGAGGGTTACCTCAGATTACAACAGGATCTTGACCAGATGGGCCAATGAGCTGAGAAGTGGCAGATGGAGTTTAATTCAGATAATTGCGAGGTGCTGCATTTTGGGAAAGCAAATCTTAGCAGGACTTATACACTTAATGGTAAGGTCCTAGGGAGTGTTGCTGAACAAAGAGACCTTGGAGTGCAGGTTCATAGCTCCTTTAAAGTGGAGTCGCAGGTAGATAGGATAATGAAGAAGACGTTTGGCATGCTTTCCTTTATTGCTCAGAGTATTGAGTGCAGGAGTTGGGTTGTCATGTTGCGGCTGTGCAGGACATTGGTTAGGCCACTGTTGGAATATTGCATGCAATTCTGGTCTCCTTCCTATCGGAAAGATGTTGTGAAACTTGAAAGGGTTCAGAAAAGATTTACAAGGATTTTGCCAGGGTTTGAGCTATAGGAAGAGGCTGAACAGGATGGGGCTGTTTTCCCTGGACCATCGGAGGCTGAGGGGTGACCTTTTCGGGGTTTACAAAATTATGAGGGGCATGGATAGGGTAAATAGGCAAAGTCTTTTCCCTGGGGTTGGGGAGTCCAGAACAAAAGGGCATAGGTTTTGGGTGTGAGGGAAGGATATAAAAGAGACCTAAGGGGCAACTTTTTCACTCAGAGGGTGATATGTATATGGAGTGAGCTGCCAGAGAAAGTGGTGGACGCTAGTACAATTGCAACATTTAAAAGGCATCTGGATGGGTATATGAATATGAAGGGTTTGGAGGGATATGGGCCGGGTGATGGCAGGTGGGACTAGATTGGGTTGGGATATCTGGTCGGCATGGACGGGTTGGACCGACGGGTCTGTTTCCATGCTGTACATCTTTTTGATTTATGACGCTAATCCCCCTCAACCATCAAACTTCCATTGAGTACAGACCTAGTCCTCATATAACAAGCTATTCATTCCTAGCATCACTCTTCTAAATCTCCTCTGGGCTGCCTGAAGTGCCAGCACATCCTTTCATAGATACAAGGCCTAAACCTGCTCACAGTATTCTGAATACAGTCTGACCAGAGCATTATCCAGCTTCAGGGGTACATCTCTGCTCTTGTATTCCAGCCCTCTTGAAATGAAGGCTCATATTGCATTTGCCTCCTAACAGCTAACTGAACTTGCTTGTTAAGCTTAAGAGAATCCTGAACTAGGAATCCTAAGTCCCTTTCTGCTTCAGATTTCAGAAGCCTTTCTCCTTTAGAAACAATCCATGCTTCTTTTCTTCCTAGAAAAGTGCATAACCTCACACTTTCCCACATTGTATTCCAACTGCTAATTCTGTGCTCACTCTCCTCGTCTGTCCACATCCTTCTGCAGGCTCCCCACTTCCTCAACACTACCTGTCCCTCCACCTATCTTTGTGTCACCTGCAAACATAATAGCAATGTTCTCAGTTCCTTCACCCAGATTGTTCATGTATAATGTGAATAGTTGTGGCTCCTACACAGGCCCCTGCCGAACTCCACTCATCACCATCTGCCATCCCGAAGAAGATCTCATTATCCCTGCTCTCTACCTTCTGCCAGTCAGCCAATCCTCTATCCATGCCAGTACCTTGCCCCTAACACTGGGCTCTTATCTTATTTGGCAGCCTCCTGGGTGGCACCTTGTCAAAGGACTTAGCCTAAGTTACTGCTAGTTCCCAGTGGGTTTGCTCCATTCTGTTCTGTTGAGTTGTAATTTCTCATGGACATTGAATGTCCTCAGGTGTTTGAGCATTCCCGAACGTTCATCAGTGATGCTTATTCCAGGGATTCTTTCCATTGGCCACACCAGGGTTGAATCCTTCAAAGACATTAAATTTCTATATCCCATCTCTTCAACCAGGGAAAGGCCTCCTACCTGCTTTCTGTCTGGTAACTTATAGAAATCCATCTTTCTCCTATGCTCACCACAACATCTACAGTTCTGGTATCTCTATCTGAGACACCTTTCCACTTTGTCTAATGTCTCTGTGACAGTCCATCTTTCCAATTCCACGCCATCTGCTTCTGCCTTTGCGTGCAGGTACTAGGCCGTGTATTGCAAAAGCACGTGACCTGGCCCCTATCATAAACTAGCCATGCTGGCTTAGTGCTGGCCAGGACTAAAAGGAGGTCACTTGCTCCCTTTCTTTTACCTTAAATTGAAAACGACAGTTTAAAACCTTTTATTCACAAAGCTAATACCTCATGTGGTTAGTTTAAGTACAGCAGCATGCCTGTAAGTGCCGATTGAGCAATAAACTATTGAAGTACAGACACCATCATTATAGCAGAACCACATCTTAGTGCTATCCAGTAGCTTCAGTTGAAGTATTCAGGAGCTGGCACTGATCTAAACCTGCTGTTAGCATTGAGTGACTAACATTACTTCTTAGTTACTGCTCTCAGCTAAGGTCAGATGAATGTTTCTCATGATGTTTGCTAATAAGAAGAAATTAAGTAAGAGAATGCTATGTTCTTAACAAGAGAAGTTTCAATTGAAATCCTTTTGCTGTATTTAGTTAAAATTGTGGTCACAATTTTCTGTTTTAAATTATTCCAGATTGTCATTGAATTACAGCAGGAACACCAATCATCATGTTGACATTTGACATTCTCAAAGTTGAAATCAAGCTGCGCAACTTAATTAGTGATCAATTAGCATTTTTGTATGATACATTTTATCCACATTTTGACTAAAGCTGTGCCTTGTCTAAACAACCTACTATCTTCAATAAAAATGTATGAGGAGCAACTTCACATGGGCTAAGTTGATGGTTTTGCAGTTGGTGTTACGCCACATATTTTCAAACAAAATAGTTAAAGACGTTTTCATGATAAATGTTTTGATCACACATCAAAATTATTTCAGCACTGTGTAATGTTGAAAATATTACTCAGTATTTACTGAAAAAGTAATGCCAGCTCCTCTGGTGTGATTAGATGCACTTTAGAATTTTACAACATAAGAAATCATTTTGTCTGTAACATCTTTGGACACTGTCTGAAAGAGCTAACATCCTTTGCCCCTGTACTATCACATTGGCCTTTCAATTAGTTTATAAATTGATTTTATATTGATTTGGAGAAACACCAAGCCCAAAAGTAGTACAAGTTATAAGAATAGCCAACAGCCAAGGTCTTACAATCCAAAATTGCACAACTATTCTTTGAGAAATTTGGGATATCAGCATCAGGATCATTAATGTGCATGAATGTCATCAAACCCTAATAGAGGAGCTCAGACATTAGAAACCACATTAGAAACCAGGCTCCTGTTTGCTTGAGTATAAACTGAAATAGGATCCCTTATGTAACATACATAAATCATTATGAAAAATAATACATGCTTTTGTTGTGATCGATTGATCTTGGGTTTGAGGTGACATATACAAATCATTTAACCATCCATCTTATGTTTCAATATTACTTGAAGCTTTGGTAGGATTAGGAGTTGAGTTAAAGAGATGCTTTTATAAGATTTTGCATTCATTGTCCTTCTCTCTTTCAATGTCAGGGTGACCCTGGACCACCAGGACCTAAAGGAAACAAAGTAAGTTGTGATCCATAAAATAATCAAATGAGAGGGACTCTTAGCATTGGTTTTGTTTATAGAAAGTAACTTGGTTATGTAGTTGAATATTGCTTGGTAATTTGTGCTAAATCCAAAACAGTCAATTTAACTGCTTTCAATGCAGTATTCATTTGGAGTGAATACAGATCTTGACCATTTCACATTACTTGTTTTTTTTCATGTTATAAAGCACAAGTAAACTTTCTTCCAGGTGATGTGATTAGGATCCAAAGCTAAAAATGACATATTTGTATCAGTGGAGCCTTCTATTTCTTCAGTTATAGCTAAGCAACAACGGCATACAAAATCCATGAAACACTATATACTCAGAAGGGATATGACGGCATTAAAACAATACTGAAGTCTGTTCCTTTAGAGATGAAATATAATTTTCTTTCACCCATGCACCACAGACCAAAGTAACACAGAGTAAACCTTGATTTTGGAAATTCCTCACCATTCACCAATTGGAGGAAGTTGCAATCAATTGCTCCTGCTATTGTGTCTCCCTATGCAAAAACATATCTCATTTTTTTTATGAAGGAGAGTTTCTCTCATAACTTTTATCACATACTGTGTAGTTTTAACCTTGAAAACTCAATTAACAGAGGGAGGAGAACAAGGTTAGGAGGGGGAGCACAGTGATGGTGGAAGATAAGGTCATACGTCAGACAGAGGTCATCAAAGGCAAGGCCTACTGGATTCTGAATTCTATAAATAGAGGCATATCGTGTGTGAAAAAAAAGAAATTATTATGAATCTCTGCAAAATACAAGTTGAACATCAATAAGAGTTTTATGCCCATTTCAGGGCACCACATTCTAGGAAGAATTAAAAGCTTTTAAGAATGTGCAGAGAAGGCTTATGAGAATAGTTCAAGGGATGTGGGATTTATTTTACATGGATAGATTACAGACATTGACTCTGTTCTCTTTGGGGAGAAAAGGCTGAGACATATTTCAGTAGAGGTGTCAAAGGTCATGAGGTGTCTGGACAGAGTAGGGAGACTGTTTCCTTTGGTAAATGAGACTAATTTGGGTGAACAGAAAAAGAGCCAACTATGATGTAATGTTCTGTGTTTGATTATATGAGTCTGTTTGCTGATTAGTTAAGCCTGGATGTGGTTTCAGAGAAAAATAAATAAACTGGCAAGAGTTGGAAGCCAAGGTCTTAGCATGGAGTAGAAATTTTAAAAAGGCTGTGAATAAACCTGTTGCACACATGGGATACAAATGTTTTCTGCAGTGCTTTGAGATACATGGAATAACAATAGAGAAAAAGCTTAACTTGTAGCATTTGGTTAGGATCACTGCCTGAGAGTGTGACAAGGCAGATTCCATCATGTTTTTTGAAAAGGCGATTATATAAGCACTGGGGATGGACCTGGTACTCCTAATAGTTTGTTTCCATGCTGCAAATATGATGTCACTTTGTAAGCTAGCCCTTATCCTAAACTATCATGTCTCCCATTAAGAAATGTCCTGCCACACCTCTTCACAGGAATTCTCCCTCCTTGCCAACACTTGACCTCTCAGTAGCAAATGTATTTAAATCTGTCTGTCATCTTATTGCTTTTTGGAATTCTTTCACCACTTTGAGTATACTGAGTATTTGAGTAAAGTTTGCATACTGCAGCAAGTTCAGAAAGGGCTGTTTGATGCTCTCCCCTAAGGTACTGGGGTGGAACTTTGTATTTTTGGACTGTGGCCTATTTGCTCTGTCAAGAAGGAGAAAGTGGACTGTTTAAAAATACTTTGTTTACTTCTATGTGGACTGCAGCCCATCCGTGCAAAAACCACATCTTTAATGCTGGAGTGAGATCAGGTACAGGATAATAGCATGAATATTCAACTGTCTTTGAACAGTTTAGACCTTGAGTAAATGAATATATGCAAGGGAAAGAAGGTGGAGTATTATCCCTGTCCTAGTCACAGAGTCATACAGCATGGAAACAGACCCTTCAGTCCAACCAATCCATGCCGGACATAATCCCAAATTTCAGTTACTCTAGAGAAATGTTCAATCGGCTGAATTTTAGCAGTAATCAATTAAGTTTCAGTTCTGGTGAGTTTCCTGGAGGGTTTCTCTCTGTGAGGCCTAGGAAGAATTTTCATGCTGTTTGACAAAACTCACCATATTAACTATGCACTGTGCAGCAACAATGGTGATAACCCCTACTGTGGAACCACTCAATCCAAGTCCAATGAATCAGTGAGAGGAACATGTGTAATAGAACAATTTCTAAGTAATGTGAGAAGACAGATTCACATCACTACAATCGAGGTGGTTTAACACACTCACTCTGGACAGTCGGACATGGAGGATTCTGACAAGGACGTCCATTGAATGCCTCAAGATTGTGTTGTTCATACCATCAATGACACCCCTCCCCACCATCCACAGTAATGCATGTTCTTTGAGGCATTATCATCTGGCCCCACACTCCCAACCCTTTTATCATCCCTCTGTATCCCAGCATGCAGCTGTAATCCTCAGAATCAGTTTCCCCAACTTCCCTACCACAGCAGTGGCACCTGATACGCTCCCTTGATGTTCATTCTGTTGACCCCCAGGATTGACCATGACCCAACCCCTAACCGAATTGGATGGTAGCCCCAATTGATCTGTGACTAGACCCTTGAATGAATTCTGTGCATCTTCCCAAATGATTTTTTGCGACTTCCCTGATTGGTTACACTGGACCTAGAGGGCTGAATGTGAACCACTATTGTAATGTGAACCCCCTTACCCTGGCTGCTCCAAACTGAGTGATATGTCCAAGTCCCTACACTGACAGCAGACTTACTGAGCTAGTACTCCCTGACTGAAGGTGGCTTCCCTTGATCTGGCTGAGGATTACTCCCATTAAACTTTGAGTTCAGTGTGTATTTCATATAAGGTGCTACTTTCTGTAACTTGATTATCCTGCAGTTATCAAGAATCTCAGAATGTAGTAGTCTTGCAGATATTACCACACAAGGCCTGGATTATAATCTCCATGGCCTCTTTCCTTCCTTCCCTCACTCCACATTCAAACATTATTTAAAACAGACCAGCCTCTCAAAGGAGCCCTCTGCTAACTTGTGAAAGGTAAGCAGATAATTGCAAATGGAAAATTCTCTTCAACAATGGAAAACCTGTTAATCACATCTGCTTACTCAGCAGCACTCTTCCTGCTTTGTTGTTGGAAGTCTTTGTTTTGATTTTTGTGGGAGCTGCAAACAACAATTTCAGAAATCAGAATCCCGATGCAAGTGTCAGCATATAGTCAGTTATCATAACAATTAATGTCACACTTTTTCCCACACTTCTCCTCTTTTGTTTCCACACCAGACTCATCACTGTTCCTCTCAAGTTTTCATGTCCATAGACCACCTTTCAGTTTTGGCTCTGACTATAGTCTTTATTCATCTGGAGCCCCTTATATTACCTGTCACTGGGATCACAGAGAGCATTGACACAGGTGGCACAGTGGCTCAGTGGATGGCATTGCTGCCTCACAGTGCCAGGGACTGGGTTCAATTTCAGCCTTGGACAACTGTCTGTGTGGAGTTTGTATATTCTCCCTGTGTCTGTGTGGGTTTCCTCCAACGACCCAAAGGTGTACAGGTTAGATGAATTGGCCATGCTAAATTACCCATAGTGTTCAGTGATGTGTAGGTTAAGGGTAAAAGTAGAGTAGTGGGGCATGGGTTTGGGTGGGATGCTCTTTGGAGGGTCGGTGTGGACTTGTTAGACTGAAGGGCCTGTTTCCGCACTGTAGAGATTCTCAAAAAAAATCAGAAGAAAATGCAAAATAATTAGCTATGAATGTGTGCAAAGAAGAGTGTTGAGTTACCTTGGTGCATTGTTTAAAAAAGATTGCAAAACTTTCATTTACAGCATGTCTTTTGCATCAATGTGACATAAAAATATTAAACCCTACAAGGACTGTACTAATCTAGGAAGAACCTCAGAGAACAGAGCAGGAACGTGAAAATCAAACTGAGGTTTCCGGCAGCCAAATTATATACATGTTTAGCATAGCAATGTAGAATTGTATTCAGGATCAGAGTTCACTGTGAAGGGAGACAGTGAACAGGAAGGGCTATGGTCATTTCTGTCCTCCTGGTAATGCCTTATATCGCTGTGGCTGTAGTGATATTGTAGCCTCCCATTCTAATATCATCTGTGTTCTTACTTGTCCTGATAATCCATTAATGAAGACCATTATTCCCTTAGCTTGAAATTTGTCTTGAAAATATTAATATTATAGTACCTCTTCAGTTTAAAATGGTTGACTGCAATAAATTCTCATCAGCATTCATACTGCTATATAAAATTACAAAGATTTGCTATAATTTAGTGCACACTGAAACCATGGTGTAACTGAATATGTTTTTAGACATGGTTTTAGAATTAGAACATAGAACATAGAAGAATACAGCGCAGTACAGGCCCTTCGGCCCTCGATGTTGCGCCGATCCAGGCCCACCTAACCTACACTAGCCCACTATCCTCCATATGCCTATCCAATGCCCGCATAAATGCCCATAATGAGGGAGAGTCCAACACTGCTACTGGCAGGGCATTCCATGAACACGACTCGCTGAGTAAAGAACCTACCCCAACATCTGTCCTGTACCTACCACCCCTTAATTTAAAGCTATGCCCCCTTGGAAAAAGATTCTCACTGTCGACCCTATCTAAACCCCGAATCATCTT
>NC_057739.1:18355760-18400836 GCF_004010195.1 Chiloscyllium plagiosum | reverse complement strand
TCCTTCTACCTATGTCATTGGTGCCAATGTGGCCCACGACTTCGGGCTGCTCCCCCTCCCCCTTAAGGACCCGGAAAACACGATCAGAGACATCACGTACCCTTGCACCTGGGAGGCAACATACCAAACGTGAGTCTCTATTGTTTGTTGAGGATTGGAAGCTTTTTTAAAAAATAATTAGACTACAGAATGGGCTAAGTAACAAGATTTCTCTTCTTGAGCACTTTCTGGATGCTGAATGAAGGGATTGTTGAGAGAAGAATGTGTTTTGAATGAAAGATGTGTTTCCCAAATAGTTAAGTAAAGCAAATGGCACACAGAATATTTGCTCCAGTAAAGATTTTCTTCATCTTGACCTTGTAGAATCCTGACCAGGTTCTCTTCCAGCTGGAAATGTTCCTTTTAGGTCTCAGCCAATGAATAACAATGAAATCTACATTTATTGAGCATTTTTAATATAGTAAAGCATCCTCAGACACTTCTTATGAGTTTTGTCAAACGAAATATAGTGTGTTGCCATACAAAGAGATATTATATCAAGTGACCAAAAACATGGTCACTGAGGAAGAGCAGGTAGTGAGATAGAGAGGTAATGGGAAGGAACTTTAGTGTTTAGGGCCTAGGCAGCTGAAGATGCAGCTAGCAAAGATGGAGTGGCTAAAGTTAAGAATATTCAAGAGGCCAGAATTAGATGAAAGCAGACATTATAAAATTCTAGTGGATTACCACACAGAAGGCAACAATTTGGACTACCATATCCATGTCAGCTCTCTCCTGCAGTACAGTAGCTAGTCCCAAGCAGCCACCTTTTCCCTGTAACACAGCAAATACTTTCTCTTCAGCTAATTATCCAGTTCTCACAGGATGTGGGACTGGAGGAGATTATAAAGCTGGAGAGAGGTGAGGCCACATCAATTTAAAAACAAAAATAATTTTAAAATAAAGGCATTAATTAATCAGTATAAGTCAGCACAGGTCAGTAAGCACAGGTCTGGTAGGGGCATGGAATATTAGAAGTTAAAACATTGGCAACAATACTTTGGTTGACCTCACATTGTCAGAAACTAAAATGTGAAAGATTGGCCAGGATTGTACTGCATTAGCCAAGTCTAGTGCAGTATCAAGGAGCTGGAGCAAAACTGAAGTCAATGAGAATCAGAGGGGGAATGCTTCACTGTTGGAGTCATACTCAGCACAAAGGAAGATGGTTGTTCTTGTTAGAGGTCAGTTATTTCAGCTCTAGGTTATCTCTGAAGGAGTTCCTCAGGGTAGTGTCCTCGGTCCAACCATTTTCGGCTGCTTCAATGATCTCCCTTCCATCAGGTCAGAGATGAAGAATACCTCAATTGAAAGTCGTAAATAAACTATCTGCTTGGGTTTATTTCCTTTGATTAAATTGTTAACAGTCTTGCCAACCCCAGAGTAGTGAGGCTTGAGAATCAGCACATATTCCCAAGAGGGCTGT
Organism: Chiloscyllium plagiosum; assembly: GCF_004010195.1. Lineage (NCBI taxonomy): Eukaryota > Metazoa > Chordata > Chondrichthyes > Orectolobiformes > Hemiscylliidae > Chiloscyllium > Chiloscyllium plagiosum. The sequence goes on along the minus strand of NC_057739.1, from coordinate 18,399,371 downwards.
GACAGTACTTACAATATTATCAATGCATGTACTTTCACCTCTGTAACAGTGCTCCATTTTGCCCCCTCTCAGTTGTTGAAAATCTGATCATACCCTTGCTTTTCTTTAAATAGTTAGTCATGAGAGATTGAAGATGGTGGTGAGTAGTCAGTAAAGTGTGGTACTGGAAAAAGCGCCACAGATCAGGCAGCATCTGAGGAGCAAGAGAGCCGACGTTTCAGGGATAATGCTTCAAAAGAAGGGTCAAGTCTGAAACATCGACTCTCTGTCTCCTCAGAACTGCCTGAACTGCTGCACTTTTTCCAGCACTACTCTTTATCAACTCTGACTGCTCCAGCATCTGCAGTGCTCTCTGTCTCTTAGATGGTAGTGAGTAGCCTTTTTGAACAACTGGATGTTAAGTTCACCCAGTGTATTGTCAGGAAGGAATGAGATACAGTTGAAAGTCAGGCTGATTATGATTTGGAGACACCAGTGTTCCCAGGCATCTGCTGCTTTGTCCTACTAAATGGCAGAAGTTGTAGTTTGAAAGGTGCTGTCAAACAAGTCTTCATGAATTGCTGCAGTGCAATTGGCCACTATACACTAAAGGTGGAGGGATCAAATGTTGAAGGTGGTGGATAGGGTGGCAATCAAGCAGGCTGCTCTGTCTTGAATGGTGCTGAGCTTGTGCAGGACTCAGCAACGATAATTACTGAATGCCAAGGGATTACATTCTCCCTTGGCGAAGATGGTCATTGCCTGGTACTTGTGTGACGTGAATATTACATGATACTGATCAGCTCAAGTCTGTATATTGTCCAGGTCATGCTGTATCTGGACTTGAACTGTTGCAGCACCTGAGAAGTTTAAACCATAGCTGAACATTGTGCAATCATCAAAAAAAAATTCCTCATTTCTGACCTTATGATAGAAGGGAGATCATTGAAGCAGCCAAAGGTGGTTGGGCCTAGGACACTATCCTGAGGAACTCCTTCAGAGGTAACCTAGGATAATTGACCTCCAACAAGAATAACCATCTTCCTTTGTGCTGAGTATGACTCCAGCAGTGAAGCATTTCCCCTCTGATTCTCATTGACTTCAGTTTTGCTCCAGCTCCTTGATGCTGCACTGTTGCATCTAGACTTGGCTAATGCAGTACAATCCTGGCCAGTTTTTCACATGTTATTCTCTGAGAATGTGAAGTCACACAATGTCTTGTTTTCCACCTCTTAGCTTCTAATATTCTAACATTATTATCTGAAAAGGAAGAACTTGCAAACTTATGGGAACAAGGCAGGAGAATGGCAGGACTTGAATTGCTTATTTGGAGGGCTAGCGTAGGAATAATGTGCTGAATGACCTTCTTCTGCACTGTAAGAATTCTGAGACTTTATGTTCCCTCTATAACTCCACTTGTTATTTCACAGTTCCTGATGAAAGTATCTTTAAGGCCAAGAACCAGATACCCAAGAAATGGGGAGAAAAAATTGTGTTTGCATTAAATGCACAAATATTTGACCTCTTTTGCTCGAAATCCCAGCAATCACTCTCTGTCTGATTGACAATGTGTTCCTGCTTACAGATACTGAAATGTCTCTCTTGTCTCGAATGATTTTGGAGGAGATATGGACCTAGAATATGGCAAAGATTTCTTTCCCTTTTCAGTCCATCATACCTGCAGTTGAGACTGACTTTAATAACTGTTAATCCTGAATGTTACTCTAGTCTGATACTCAAACCCAAGCAGGTGGCTTAAGGTTTTAGCCTTGTAACCTTTGAGCATTCTCATTGATTAAATTTAATAAATATTACACATGTGAAAAGTGAAGTTTTAATTGGAAATAATAGTGTTTCATTTTAACTTAATTTCTTTTATTATGTTGAAGATTGTTTAATCTCATTGTCATTTGAGACTGATTGTTAATTGCTTCTCTCCTGATTACATTCTGAAAATCTTTAACATTTATATCTATTTATCCAAGTAGTTTTTCCATGTGAAGTCTAATGGTTTTGAAATATTTAATAGCTGCAGTCCGGAAAGGTCAGCTCCTTTATTGTCGATGGTGTTAATTGTGTTGCTGACGTGGTGAGGCTACAACTTATGGGTACTGCTGTTGATTTCAGGGTTATCCAGGTGGAATAGGACGGACTGGCCAAACAGGTGTTCCTGGTCTTCCGGGTCCTCCTGGCCTGCCAACAATTTATCCTTGGAGAAATTCCCATGAAGACTGGTTGGCCTTTTTTGTAAGTCACCTCTGCTGTATTCCTCATTACGAATCTGTAATAGTAAGAGCTGGAATAGTTCACTAATCCTGTTCCTTCCAGATATGGTGCAGCTATTCACATACTCAGCTCAATGTCCAGCCAGATAATCTGCAGAGACCAGCGAAAGTCTAACCTGTGGCCAGTTCATGAAAACACTGGAGAAATTACTCTCTAGTTCCCTAAAGCAAACTAACTCCAGAATGCTGCAGCATCTCATAACTGACACAGTACAACTGCAGTCTCCTGTTTGCAGAATTTGTTCCAACTGCTGGGTGCACCTTCTCTTGTCACTCTCCCCTCAAATTGTGCAGACATCCACACAACACAAAATATTATATGAGTATGGTTTATTCCTACTTGCAACATCTGAAGGAATTTAAAAACTATCAGTATATCCTGTCCTTCCTTTAACTTGATTCATGTTAATAAATTACCTGTAAATGGCCTCAAATGTCACCCATGCGTGTTAGCCATCTACAGTTGTTAATAATAAATAGGTGACACTATGTTTGTACAAGGTATGGCTAGGTATTTATTGAAAACATTAAAATGTTAATTACTATGTCCCAGAAAAAAACAAGAAACTCTAAATTAAGTAATAACTAATTCTGCCACAGTAACCATAACATAAAAATCACAACTGTTCTTGAAAGACTTTGCTTTTGTATTATTTATGCCTTTTTATTTCCTTTATTATATTCATTTATGCCATAAAATATAACCTAGTGAAAAGCAACAATTCTCACAAAACACATGACTTATCGGTCACAAAAATTCCTATTGTATCCTCCAATCCAAAGTCCAGTTAGACAGGTGTCTTAGAAACAGAAGCAGAAAGATAAATTGTTATAATTGCATTCTGTTCGGTTCCAGTTTCTGCTTACTGTTGGAATTGTTTAAGACTTTCACACCTCCCAAGTTGAGTGTGAGAAGTGGGATCTTGAACATGCACCTATGTTAAAGAAACGCACAAATACACATTTTTTCACAGAGCTGTTTTATTTAATTGTTAACATATGGAATTAATTTTTCTTAAAGAGTAGAACCCGTCATAAAGTCTTCAAGTGTTCAACAGCTCAACCAATGATCACTTAATGTCTGTTAAATACTTCTGTCCTTTTATTAGTTGAGAACATGGCTGTACTAACTGACTACAGTGAAAAAGTAAAAGTTGTATTTATATTCAATCATGTTTCTCACATTCAGATCTTAATGATTGATTCCTTAAGGTGCTCTATAACCCTTGTTGTTCATGCTAAGTTCAAACGTTTAGTTGTACTGTGTTACTAATGTATGTTATTTGCTGTTTAATGGAGTCTCATCTCAAGACTGCCCCAGTTCCCAGACTGATCCCATAGAAAAACACGTTTTGTCCTTGGTTATTAGTTGTTTTGTGTGAAGATAAATGTCTATTAATAGTCTTTTATATTCCTGTTTGAACTTTAATATTTTTTCGCCATTATTGAAGTTCTCATTTTGTATTTAAATTCTTGTTGATATTAAGTATATTTAAATAGATTTAGTCTTCATTACTAATTGAGATCTCAATGTCATGAGAATAAACCAGGATGTGCTATTTGTACTGGTTGCTAACTGGAGGGAACGCATTTTAGATAACCTACAATTGGGAAGTTTGTAAATGTTACCCTGCATAATTTGTTTTATATTTACAATTTCCTTGGCTGAATTTCCAAATATTTTGACATCTGCAATAAGTGTGTACACAACTTTAGAAATCTAACTTGGGGAGAATTCATTCAATTCCATTGAAGATAGGTTCCTTTGTTGACATCCCTCCTTTTATACTTCAACATAATTTTTTCTTTAGTCATCGTCAGTGCTCTTTTACAAAGACTTTCTTTATATTAAAAGAATTTCAGCATATTGCCATTGAAACAAGAAACGCAATCGGAATTTATGATTTAGGTCCGATGACCCTTCTTTAGAACTGATGGTAGCTAGGAAAAAGTTTTTTTTAATGCAGAAGATAGGATGGTGAAGGGGACAAGCTGCAAATAATAGATGGATTTAGAGCCCAAAGAGAGAGAAGAACAGTTGGACAGACAAAAGAGTGGATAATGGTCAGCCCGGGAGAATGATTGGATTCTAATGGGTACAGTTAATGGCTAACAATGGATTGTGTTAAAAATCACACGATGCCAGGTTATAGTCCAACAGGTTTATTTGGAAGCTTTTGGAGCACTGCTCCTTCATCAGGTGGTTGTGGAGTGTGTAAGATCATTACACACGGAATTTATAGCAAAAGATTACAGTGCCATGCCACTGAAATGATGTATTGTGTGTAATAGTAGACCATGTGATAACAAGGCCTGGGTTGTGGGGGTTAAGGTAAGGAACATGGGAGAAGGTGGCTCAAGCCCTAAATTTGTTGAACTCAATATTGAGTCCAGTAGGCAGTAGAGTTCCCAAATGAAGCATTGTAAGATTGCAATTCTTTTCAGATGAGTTTCAGATGACTTAAAAGAAGTGAACACAATTTTCCTCAGCTGTTACTTTTAAAAAACAGAACATTAACTTAAGGTTTAATATGATCATTTTATTCTGTATTTTGACAGCAAACACCTTTTTATCAGATATTGCAAGCAGGTTGGCCTGTAAGTATAAAGTCTCATTCATATTATATAAAGTTCATTACTGTTATAACTCTTATAATTTAATATGTTTCATAAACAACAGATGTTACCATGCCTGTGCTCAAAGGCAAGCACGTCAGTAGCAACATCGTGTTTCAATTGATATAGTTATCTTGCAGGCTTTTGTAAAATCCATATTCCCTTTCCCTCTTTAAGGTGTGTAATTATTTCACGACCTTTAAGGACAGTTAACTTGTTCTGTGCTGTTTTGAGTCAATGAATAGCTCTCAGCAAGTTTGGACAACTTTCTCTCTCAATGTTTCTGTCATTGCCTGAGGAGAAACACCTGGCCTATATGGTGATGCCCCTTTCACCCCTGACAACATTGCAAGTTCAGGGAATTAGCACCATAGACTGATATCTGGTTGTCCTGGAAAGCAGTTCACAACCCAGGAGTTATTTAAAGGTGCAAGAGACCTTACATAAGCCAGCTTGAAGAAAGTCAAAATAACCTGAACCTTCTGTTGAAAGAGCGTTCTAAAGGAAATGTTGGTTTAAAAGGGGAGCAACCACTCTTTTCAAAGGATTACTTCATTACACAGAATCTGTGCGTATTCCTTCCACACATTTATATCTCTCTGTTCAATTGTAATGTTTAAAAACAGGTGACAATCGAAGAATTATACGCCTTTTTACACTTGGTGTAATTTAGCTTTCGATTTGTTGATACTGCATTTGTTTTGTGCCATTTTTAGACACAGCGTGGGATTCTAGGACCTCGTGGACAACCGGGAAAGCCAGGACCTACTGTAAGTAGAAACGAAAAATAGAGACATCAGAAAAAAAATCTCTAAAGAAAATAGCATGCAAGCTTTTAAGTTAATGGACTTTCATCTGGAAAATAGATCCTTGAGAAGGAGGGGAGAGGTCAGGAAACTTTGAAGAACACATGTCCAAATGTCAAATATTTTGCCCAATAGCAGCCTCCCAGGGGCTGGTTTCTGGGTAAGTGGTTATGGCAAGTTGTGAAAGGAGATAAAAATATTCTGTCATTTCTACCATATCCATGAGAAGCAAATATTTAATCTGCACCAAATCTTACAGCAGTAGTTCCATCATTCTTAAAGAGCTCCTCAAAGTCAAGTCCTAAGCTCAACCATCGTCAGCTACTTCATCAATGATCTTTCCTCCATCTTTGGGGCAGGAGTTGTTCGTTGATCATTCCACAATATACAGCACAATTCAGACAGTTACTGGAGCAGTCTATGTCTATTTGCAACAAGAACCGAACAACATTCAGGCTTGGGCTGTGAAGAGGTTAAGCTACATTCATAGGAACGTAGGAGCAGAGGTAGCCTATTCAGTTCCTTGAGCCTGCTCCACTGTTCTAGATCAGGGATGATCATATGCCTCAATACCATATTCCCACACTATCTCCATATCCCCTGATGTCATGAAGAACTGAAAATCTATCAATCTTTATCTTGAAATCACTTAAAGGCTGAAATTCCACAGGCTTCTTGGATGGAAAATTCCAAAGATTCGCCACCCTGAGTGAAGATGTTCCTCCTCATTTCAAACATAAACAACTTGCCTTTTATTCTAAAACTGGGTCCCTTTCATCTTAGATCCCCACATCCTCTTGGCATTCATTCAGTGTCAATCCCACCTAGCCCTTTAAGAATATTGTATGTATGAGCTTGCCTTTCATTTGTCCAAGCTCTAGAGAATGCAGGCCCAGTCTACTTAATCCATTTTCATAGGACAGTGCCACCATCTCAGGAATCAATCTGCTGAACCTCCACTGCATAACCCCTATGGCAAATATATATTTCCATTGGCATAGGGATGAGAACTGCAGGTGAACTCTCACCAATGTTCAATCCAGCAAGACATTTTTGCTGCAGTAGTCTAGATTGTGCCTGTAGTTAAATTTGCATAATATAATGAACATATCCAACAAGAGAGAATCCAGCTATATTTTCTTGATATTTAAAGGTCATTACAATGGCTGAACCCCACACTATCAACATCCCAAGGTTAGCATTGATCAGAATCTGAATTAGACCAGCCATCTGAATAAATGAGGGTGGCATGGTGGCTCTCTGGTTAGCACTGCTCTCTCGTGGTGCCAAGGACCTGGGTTTGATTCCAACCTCGGGCAACTGTCTGCTTGGAGTTTGCACATTCTTGCCGTGTCTGCGTGGGTTTCCTCTGGGTGCTCTGGTTTCCTCCCACAGTCCAAAGACGTGCAAGTTAAGTGAATTGGCCATGCTAAATTGCCCATAGTGTTCAGGGGTTTGTAGGTTAGGTGGATTAGTCAGGGATAAATGTGGGACAATAGGGAAGGGGCATGGGTCTGGATGGGTTACTCTTTGGAGGGTTGGTGTGGACTTGTTGGGCTGAAGGGCCTGTTTCCACGTGGTAGGGATTCTAAAACAAAGATTCTACTGTGGTTATCAGTGCAGATCAGAGGTCAGGAATCCTACAGCAAATAAGTCACTTGTTGGTTTCCTATATAGTCATGATTCGGAGATGCCGGTGTTGGACTGGGGTTTACAAAGTTAAAAATCACACAACATCAGGTTATAGTCCAACAGGTTTAATTGGAAGCACACTAGCTTTCGGAGCGACGCTCCTGATGAAGGAGCGTCGCTCCGAAAGCTAGTGTGCTTCCAATTAAACCTGTTGGACTATAACCTGGTGTTGTGTGATTTTTAACTTTGATTTCCTAAAGGTTGTCTGACATCTACCAGGGAAAAGTCAGGGTGTGATTGAATAATTTCCATTTGCTTGGAATGGGGGCATCTCCTACAACTCTTCAGAAGCTCAATATCATCGAATACAAAGCAACATCCACCACCTTCAGTATTCACTCACTCCATCACCAAAGCTCAGCGACAGCAATGTATGCTCAATGATAGCCCAATCTCTGGCAACATTTTGCACCCATTGCACAGTTTTATCCGGATTGGAGACAGTACTGCTCTGACATGAGAACTGAAGGACACTGAAATCTAAATCAAGAGTGTAATTGGAAGTGAAATGTAGTTGGCGGTTTAAACTACGTGGAGGAAATCTGGCCACATTTCCTGTGAATGCCAGTGTACACTTGTTTCAATCTCCTATCTCAAGTTGCAGAAGGTGTGAAGTCAGGAATAGGTGACGTAGCAGCACAACCTGAAGCTGTAGAACTGGTCAGGAGTGGTAAGAGTACAGAGTGCACCCTGCTTTGACTGCAAAGTTTTCAGTTAAAGCCTCAAACCCTGATTTCCTCAATAGCTTTGGTAAATGGAAAAAAATTACCCAACTCCTGTTTCTGATGTGAGTTGTTCTCCTGATTCTGTGGCTTGTCTGACCTGGCTTCAATTCCTCTGATACTGTTTTACCCTCTTGTATTGGCTTTCCAGCTTTAACTCTGCCATGCTCCTCTCCTTGTCCTCCAACTCCTTCTGTTCCTGGAGAAACCCCAGATGTTCCCACAGTTCTTGTAACCACGGTTCTGAAGTTGTTAGGCACTGTGGATTGGGCACGATGATTGATGAAAGCTTGCATGTTTCTGGTTTGGCTGGATTCCGATGACTGAATGCTGGTGGGAGTTTGTTGGCTGCGAGTTGCAGATGGTTTTTGGTTGTTCGTGGTCAACTTTAAGATGGTGATGACTGACTGAAAATTTATGGTCTCAGCAAAAACCTGAACAATATCCAAGCCATCCAGGGAAATCTTTCTTCGTATTTCAATTAGATGATTAACCTTTAGTATCTTATAGTTCCACAAATATATCTCATTTTCTTCCTGCCCATATTAAATGTCTTCGAACTACAGGAAATAAAGTATCAATAAAAAAGCACATTTTGTTTTGGTGACATTCCTCCAGACTCTCCCAGGGGGTAAACATAGTAAGTTGACATCAAGGATGTATTTGACCGAGTGTGGCATCAAGAAGCCCGAGCAAAACTGGAGCCAAAGGAAATCGGGGGGAAACTCTCTGATGTTTAGAGTCACACCTGGGACAAAGACGATGGTTGTAATTGTTGGAGGTTAGCGATCTCAGCCCGGGGATCTCTGCAGGAGTTCTCGAGTTAGTGTCCTAAGCCAAACCATCCTTAGCTCCTTCATCAATGACCTTCCCGCCATCATTGTCAGAAGTGGGGATGTTCACGACTGACTGTACAATGTTCAATATCATATGCATCTCCTCAGAAAGTAAACAGTCCATGTGCAAATGCAGCAATGCAAGGACAATATCCAGGTTAGGCTGATGAGTGGCAAGTAGCATTTGAGCTACACAAGTGCCAAACAATGATTATCTGTAACAAAGTTGAATCTAATCATCATCCCATGGCATTCAATAGCACTACCATTGTTGAATTCCCCATGATCAGCATCCTGCAGGTTGCCATTAACCAGAATCTGAACTGGACTAGCACATAAATACTTTGGCTACAACAGCAGGTCAAAGGCTGGACATCCTTCAGTGACTAACTCACCTGCTGATTCTTGAAAGCCTGTCCACCACACCTACAAGGAGAAAGTGAGGACTGCAGATGGAGAGTCAGAGTCGAAAATTATGGTGTTGGGAAAGCACGGCAGGTCAGGCAGCAGCCAAGGAACAGGACAGTTGATGTTTCAGGAACATCAGGAATGTGTGATGAAGAGCTTATGCCTGAAACATCGATTCTCCTGCTCCTGGGATGCTGCCTGACTTGCTGTACCTTTCCAGCATCACACTCTTCGACTCACCATCTACAAGGTACAAGTCAGGAATGTGATGTCAGGAACATTGCCAGAATGAGTGCAGTTCCAACAAAACTGAAGAAGGTTGACACCATCCAGGCAAAAGCAGCCGGCTTGACTGGTACCACATCGACAAACATTCACTCATTCCACCACTGATGCTTTTTTTAATAGTGAAAGACACACTAAGCAAATGTATGTACCATTTATAGGATGAACTGCAGTCATTCACCAATGCTTCTTAAACAGTATATCCAAACCCACAATCCCTACTGTCTAGAAGGACAGGGCTGGCCAATACATGGGAACACTATCACTTTCAAGATCCCCTCCAAGCCACTCACCATCCTGACTTGGAAATATGTCCCTATTGTTTTTGTGTTATTGGGACAAAATCCTGGAACTTCCTCCTGATTGGCATTGTGAATCTACCTGCACCAAATGGACTGCAACTGTTCAAGAAGACAGCTTACTAACACCTTCTCAAGGGCAACTAGTAATGGGCAAAGAAGGCTGGTCCAGACAGTGATGCCCACATCGCAAGAGTGAATATTAAAAAAAAAAAAAGGTTTAGCCTAAAATTGCTGGTGTTCCATGGATAGGAGTTAACAATGAGCTCAGCGTAAATATTTCTGACTCACCCGGATAAAGCAAGAATGACATTGGCTCGAAGATTTCAAAACCACCCTGAAGCAATATTTACCCAGCACTGCTGTTCTGTCCAATTGAAACTGAATCCCAGTATGATGAATACAAATCTACCCCAATCACTGCCAGTGGTCCTTCTCTGATTAAATGCATCGTTATCCTTTGTATTGCCCGAAGTTTAGCACTCACCCTTTGGTCCTCAGTTGTGGGAGTGCTGTGTGAATATAAGAAGCTAATTACATACAGCAATAGTACAGGGCAAAAGAGTTTTGTGCTGTGACACATGATGCAAAACATGATTGTGGTGTTGGCTTCAGAACTAAACTCTAAGCATGGTGTGGTATTTCAATCATAAAGTGGTTCTGATGAATATTTCCTTGCAAGCAGCAAGCAAAGCAGCATTTGAAATGGCAGCAAATACAGATGGCACCCTGACTGGAGCTGTATTTAGAAATGACATCTTGGTTCAATTTATGTCTGCAGGCACACTTTAAGCTTTGGGGTTGAATTAAATTAGCTTATTGACATATCTACTCACATGAGTACAGTGAAATGTTTATGAGTCACCAGTTGCAGCAACATCTTAGGTACAAAGCTTCCTATGTACAGATTCTTAAAGTAGTCATTTTGTACCTTTTGGCATTTTGAAGTTGGTTTTCAACTTTTTTTCTGAAAAGGTGTAATGATGACCAATAATGTGCTTGTTGGATTGAGAGATGAGTATTTTACTTCCCAGTTGTTAGTCATTTAAAAATAGACCAGGCAATCTTGAAAAGTGATCCTTTGGTTTGGCTAATGAAGAAATTGGCTAATAAGCAGTAATGTAAAACCCTACTATTATAAGTTAGTGATGGAGTTTACATTCAGCTCCTACTCTTCATAGTTCATCTTGGACTATATACCCACTGTCAAGTTATTTCCTGATTGTCAACTACAAATTACGGCTGGCTAAACTTACAGTGATCATAATTATTTATCCTGCAAAATCATCAAAATGCCAATTTACCAACAGCAATTTAAATGACCAACATTGTTCAAAGCAGTGAGTTTATTGATGTGTACATATTCATATGAGTATTCATGGGCGCGGACTACGTGAAAATGATTCAAGGATGGCAGATCGTCAGAGGTATATCAACTCCTGACTAACAAGGAATTTAAAAGGTATTGGTGACAGGAAGAAATGGAGGTTGTAATCAGATCAGCCATGATCCTATTGAATGGTGGGGCAAGCTTGAGAGGCTGAATGGCCTACTCCTGCTCCAAATACAAATGTTCAAATTTATCAGGTTTGTGCAGCTCGTGAGTTCCAATTTTAACTCAGTCTGACTAACATACATGAGGCAGTACTTTATATTTTCAAATACTGTGTCATTTTGACTTCTAATGAAGACTGCCCATCCTTGCTCAGATTAGGAGCTGACTAAACAGGGAAGTTGCAGCTCAATGAAGTGCCTTGCTGTCACTTTAACAGCCAGGATTGGGAGGCTCATCCAGTTTGGAACCCATCAGCATTAGGTTGAGTGAATCTTTTGAAACATTAATTTTTCTGAAGGGCTCAGTCCTCCTCCTGATCTACCGAGGAAACCTCCTTTCCCTTCAGCCTCTTAATCCTTTTCTTTGGCACTATAGTCTCTAATGCTCAGCTCTCTCACACCCACCACCGATCTCTTTAACTTTGTGAGGACCATTACCTTGGGATGTCAGCAGTCTCCAGCCTAATTTAGCGCTCGTATCTACTAATGCTGACCTCATTCTCTATCAGCTTGAGCTGGGGATGGTCCAAGCACATTTCAGTAGGGACCAAACTTGTTATATTTTGCACTGAATCTTCCTTGGGTTGTGACCGTAATGCTGACTTAAACTCTTCAGTCAGATTACTTGGTGGCATTTTGGTCTGATGTACCTTTTTCAGTGAAAATAAGAATCAAATATGCTGTGAAATAAATTGGTAAAATGCTTTTTTGCATCATTAAGTGATTTAAACTCCTCTGTATATCTTTAATGAATTATGGAAATGAATGTTTTGCAGGGACGTTGTGGAGATCCTGGAATTCCAGGTACACCAGGCTTACCAGGGGACATGGTAAGTGTAATCATAGCAACTCAGTGTCCAATGTATTGTCTTCTAATATAAGTAATATCCTTATTAATTGTTCTTTGAGAAATTGTATTTATAATATGATTAAGGGCTTGACCACTGAATGATTGGGTCATATAGATCAAAAGACACTTATAGTTTGTGCTCTCAGCTGATCCCAGCTTAAGTGATGTTGAGATTGATGAATCACTGTGACTCTTGTCAGAAAGGTGTCTGGAATGGTTTTGCATGCACACACATAGTGCGCATTGCTGCTGCCAACACTTATGCAACTGATCCTGATATCTCTCCATTCAATGTAAGGACAATTACATTGACTCACAGACCTGGTCACCATCAGATTTCCCTTCAGATTTCCAGGTCATCATTGAAGGTAAATTCTTGTTGAATTCACAATATGCTACACCAAACAGAAATAATTGTGGATTTAAATAAAAGTCTTCCAAAGCAAGCTGTATTGACTTTGTGAAAGTAATTCCTGGCTAGTTGGAAGTTTATGGTGTTCTTAAATCCAGGTTTATAATGCTAGAACTCCCACATTAAGAGATGAATTCTTTTTCTGGTTTCTTTTCTTAAACCAATGTTATTTGTTATTTATTAATCAAAGAATACATTCATAGAAAATAGAATGAATCTTTTTGACAACTTCTATGAAAAAAATCCTCTTGATAAAGCAATGCCACCAATGTATGTCTGAGAGTTGTAACAATCATGACTGACAGAACATGTTTGGGTTAAGGTTTCAAGTCCAGTGTGACTTCCTCAGAGCTTTTGAGTCTTGGTTCTGAAGAGGAGTTGTACTGGACTCAAGATGTAAACCTGTTTCTCTCTCCACAGATGGTGCCTGACCTGCTGAGTTTCTCCACCATTCTCTGTGTTTGTTTCTGATTTCCAACCTCCACAGTATTGTGCTTTTTTAATAGTTGTTGACACATCCTGTCCATGCTCAAGTGAGTAGTATCCTCTTGCATTGAGCACTAATAAAAAACAAAATGTATGTTCCCAACTAATTAAAGATGGCATCCAGAGCCATCTGTGTCTGCTCAAATGACTTACTTTGCTTGCCTCAATCTACCTGCTGGTGCAGATTTATGATGGAGTTCGGTACTCCAAGTCAAATGGGGGAGAATCTGTTTCCTGTTGATTTAGGCTGGTGTAAATGCAATGTTTTCCTGATGCATTTGTGCTGTTTTGCCATGATTGCTGCCTCATTCACATTCACTGTGTCTGATATGGATATATCTGCAATGCACAAAAACAGAAACTGAAGAAGGTTCATTGGAATCGGAAAATTATTTTCTTTCCACAGACTCTGTTGAGTTTCCCCAGCAATTTTCTGTTTTTTTGTGTTTCAGATCTCCAGCATCCACAGATCTTTGTTTTATTTTATGGATATATCCATACTTGGTGTCTAATGTTTTACTTGTGTCACTTTAAGCCATAGAGTGGGTAATGGGTATGTGTTGTCTTCTCCTATTTTTTGGCAGGTCCTATTTTAGATTGTTTTAATTGTTCCCTGTAGCTCCACGTTCTAACATCCCTGAGCAATTCTGTTGTTATTTTTGCACATGCTGGATACGCTGGGACTTTTTTCAGTGGAGCGTAGGAAGTTGAGGGATGGCCTTATTGAGGTTTATGAATCATGAGGGGTATAGATAAGTTGAAAGGCAGGTGTCTTTTCCCTGTTGTGGGGGATTTCAAGACTAAGGGCATATTTTTAATGTGAAAGGAGAAGGATTTAAAAAAAGAAATGGAGGCAATTTTTTACACAGAGGATTCATGTGTCGAATGAACTTCCAGAGGAGGTGTGGATGAGGTACAGTTACAATACTTATAAGACATTTCGATAAGAACATGAATAAGAGATGTTTGGAAGGATATTGGCCAAACACAGGCTGCTGAGATTAGTTTAGTTTGGGATTATGATCGGCATGGACTGGCTGGACTGAAGGGTCTCTTTCCGTGCTATATGATGCTGTGACTCGATGTTCACAATGTGGTCCACATGGTAGTAGCAATTAAAAATTGTGCTTCATGAATTGTTTTCCTTTATTTGTCACATTTGGAAGATTGTGGGTTTCAACTAATGTTGCACTTCTGAACTGAACAACTCACTTGAGCATTTCAAGACTGCCAAAGTATTTTTCCACTCACACTATGAGTACCATGTCTATGTAAGGCAGTTTAAGATGTGCAGCAACAAAGACATGGCAGTGCAATTACCAGCTGAATATAAAGCTCTGAGTTTCTACTCCCTGCAACTTGAAAGACATTGAACTTGGATCACAATCAGATAGTTCCACAAGCCTGAGCATATAGACCATAAACACCTCATATGGAATGATGAATGGATATGCTGAAGGGAGTCATATTGTCATACATCATGTTTTGCATTAGGGTCCAAAAGAAGATATGTAAATACAGTCAGAAGTTGATTGATGTTTGAGGATAAATACACATTGTTTACTATAACTGCACTAGCCCACCATTCATTGGTCCCAGCCACCTTTTAAAGATTAGCAGTCAGGATTACTGTATGTTGGTTGGATCTTCCAATAGGAAGATAGTTGCTATAAACTGAGTTTATAGAAATTGGAGAAACCATAGGACTACAAGAAATAGGACTTGGAGAAGGCTGTTTGGCCCCTTAAGTCTGCTCCACCATTCACTTTCCTGACCTTTCCCATAATCCTTGATTCCCCTACTGATCAAGAATCTGTGTATCTCAGCCTTAAATATACACAGCTCTCTGTGGCAAGGAGTTCTAAAGACGCTCAACCCTCTGAAAGAAGAAATTCCTCCACACCTCACTCCTAAATTGGCATCCCTTTATTCTGAGACTGTGCCATCTGGTGCTAGACTGTCCCATGAGGGGAAACATCCTCTCAGCATTTACCCTGTCAAGCCCCTTAAGAATATTATATATTTCGATTAGATCACCTCTCATTCCCTGTGAGTAGAGTCCCAACCTGTTTAAACTTTGACAATCCCTCCATACCAGGGATCGCCTGAACTACCTCCAATAAAATATCTTTGTTTAACTAAGACAACCAACTCTGTTCACAATACTCCAGCTGTGGTCTCACTAACACAGAATTTCTGTGAGTATGATCATAACCTCCACAATCACCTGATGAAGGAACCGTGCTCCAAACGCTAGTGCTTCCAAATAAACCTATTGGACTATAACCAGGTGTTGTGTGGCTTTTAACTTTGTCCACCCCATTCCAGCACCGGCACCTCCAAGTCAAACTGTCTGTATTCTTCTTACAACCTGCCTTTTCACCTATTTTTGTGTCCTTAGCAAATTTGGCTATGGTACATTCAGTCCCTTCCTCCAAGTCATTAATTTCTACTGCAAACAGATACCAACACTGATCCCTATGTAACCCCAATGGTTACGGGTCAACAATCTGGAAAAGAATGCCTTATCCCCACTCTCTGCTTTCTGCCCATGAACCAATTCCCCATCCAAGCCAATACACCACCTGCAACATAGTGGTCTTTTATCATATGATTTAAACTTTTGTGAGGTACGTTGCCAAGTGCCCTCTGGAAGTCCAAATACAATACATCTATTAGTTGCCTTCTGTCTACTCTGGTTTGAGACTTGCTTGAAAAACTGAAAAAAATTAGTCAGACACTTTCAAGAAGCCACGCTGACTCTACTTGATTGGTTTAGGATTTCCAAATGTTCTGCTACAACTTCCTTAATAATTGAATCCAATACTTTTCCAACAATAGTTATTGGGTTAATCAGCCTATAGCTACTGATCTTTTGCTTTCTTCACTTTTTAAATAGGGGTGTCTCATTCGCAGTTTTTCAATCCTCTGGTACTTCTCCAGAATCCAACAAGTTTGCAAAATTACAATCGGTGCATCTTTACATTGGAGCTACCCATTTTAGAATCCTTGGTTACAAACTAGGGTTTGTTTTCTTTGGAGCAGAAGAGACTGAGTGGAGAAATGATTGAGATGTATTATGAGGGGCATATATAGAGTAGATAGGAGGAACGTTTCACGTGGATGGAGCGATCAATGCTCGGGGACATAGAGGGGCAGGAGGATTAGATGGGATGTGAGGATTTTTTTTTCACCCAGAGGGTGCTGGGGATCTGGAACTCACTGTCTGTGATGGATGGAGGTCGAAACCCTCATGACATTTGAGAAGTATTTAGATGTGCACTTGCGATGCCAAGGCATACAAGGCTATGGGCCATGTACTGAGAAATGGGATTAGAATAGTTAGGTGGAGGTTTTGACCAGCACTGACTCAATGGGCAAAGGACCTCTATAACTCTAACTCCTCTCAAGATATTTTATGACTAATCATAAAATATCTGCCTACCTGATTCCACTCATATCACAGCAATAGAGCAACCTTCTTCCAAAATTTTTCTCGTCCTGATTTCACACAACAGCTGTCTGCACAAAATAAACTGCATAAACATCAAGAACAACCACCAACATAGAAATTTGCTCTGTTTAAAAAAAATGTTTTTGGTAAAAACTCTTTGTAATGCTATTATTTCCATTTTCACCTTAACACCATGTTTATCTTTTTATTGTTAATCCTTTTATTGTAGCTTGATTAAAAATATTTGTTTATAAACGCCAAGATTGTGTTGCTGTAGTAGAGTGAGTGTTGCACACTCTGCTCAAAGGCAAGTCCTTGATGTCTGTTGATGCTTCATTCTTTGCTGCTCTACTCAATGGTGGCTTCCAGTCTGCTTCAGTCTGGAATAGGAATTTAACCGCATGGTGGCTCAGTAGTTAGCACTGCTGCCTCACAGTGCTAGCAACATGGGTTTGATTGCAACTTCAGGGGACTGTCGGTGTGGAGTTTGCACATTCTCCCCACGTCTGTGGGGGTTTCCTCTGGGTGCTCTGGTTTCCTCTCATAATCCAAAGAAGTGCAGGTTAGGTGACTTGGCCATGATAAAATTACCCACAGTGTCAGGGATGTGCATTAGTCAGGGGTAAATGTAGACTAATAGGGTAGGGGAATGGGTTTGGGTGGGATTCTCTTTGGAGGGCTGGTGTGGACCGAAGGGCCTGTTTCCACACTGTAGGGGGTCTATAAACCCCTGCTGTCAGTACTACTTTGAATCATGTGCTCGACAACTGAGTTAACCTGCCTCCCTGTGTGTGGGAAAAGAATAAAATTAAAAGCCTTCAGTTATTTACTTTGCTTAAAGGAATCTTATTCTGTTTTCCTTTTCTCCTGTCCTGAAGCCCCTGACTAATATGGAGATCCAGTGGCTGACACACTCAGTCACTCTTTCAGCTTGAGTTTCGATAGTGAATGCTGGCAAATCATTCCATGGAGAATCTCTCCCTGTTCTCACTCTATCGCCAGTACTATGCATTTTCCAGTGGAAAATCCTGAATAACAATTCACACCAGGGCTGAATATTTTTATTCTCCATCAGCATTTTCCTACCAGCACCCATCAGATTACTCATCAAGACTGGGAATCAATGCTGAAGTCCTTCATGCTTTAATCTACCAAGAGTAGTAAACAGGATGATTTACTTTACAAGCCTGCAGTTTAACTGCAGAGGTTCAAATGCATCTTCTTGATCCTTACTTATGAAATATGTTGTTTGACACATAAATGGATACAAAAAGATTCTGAGAGTTGACGAGAATGGTCTGTAATATTCCAAAGCAATGGGACAGAATAACCTTTCTGGTAATTAGCTTACTTATAAGACATCAATTTTCTGGCATCACATTGCCACCACATGGTCTATATGTGGAACTACTTAATACACTGACTGGTGCTTCACCTCTTCCTTAAATGGAATGAAGTCATTGGGGACAATTTTAAAGGCAGTGATAAGGCACAATGCAATTTGTAACTCTGTTAACAGCTCAGACCTCCGAGCCAAATGCCTTTACGAAATTTCTTTGGATTCATAGTATTTTGTAGTATTCAGTTTTTTGTCTCTTTTGATTGGGGAAGCAAACTGTAAAACTGACAGATCCATCGTCTTGAAAAGTAATTTTCCTCAATTTTTAAACACATTTGAATGATGGACTATTTTGATAAGACAACGGTAATTTGAAATTTCACTTCCACTGAGCAGTTGTATTCTAAATTAAAATTGGTCTTCTAGTAAGGCAGCCAAACACCTTGCCAGTAACATAAAATCTACTTGTAAGTGGTAAAAGTTGCTGATTTGAATTTTATTTTGTATCTGTTTTTGAGCTTTGCAATCAACAATTCAAATCTTCCAATAATCTGACAAATCTTACAAGTCCTGAGCAATAGCTAACAGGCTCTGAAGAAAATCCAAGTAATTTTAATAATTTCACACCAGTGGTGGAGCAGCTGCTGGTCATATTTTGGGATTGATGTATTGTGGGCTAATTGAATAAATGTATGGTACAGAAGAAGATCATTCAGCCCATTAGGCCTGTGCTAGGTGAGAAAGAACAATCCAGTGGAGTTCCGCTTCCAGTTCTTGCTCTGTAATTACTTAGGCTGTAACACTTCAAGTGCATTTCCAAATATCTTTTCAATGTGTTAAGATCTTCTTGTTTTACCAGTCTTTCCAACTATGTCCCTTTTGGTGAAGAAGTTTCTCTTTAATTGTCTCCTAATTCTTTCTGCAATTACCTTAAATCAACGTTAACAAGCTTTCTGAAGACAGTAGGTCCTTCTTATTCATTGCATCTAGGCTCTTCATAATTTTATGTACCTCAATTATATTGCCTTTCATCCTCCTCTGCTCCAAAGAAAACAACCTTCTCATCTCTGATCGTCTATCATAACTAAAATTCCCCTGTCCTGACATTATTCACAGAAATCCCCATTAGCCCTCTCCAATACAATCACATCCCTCCTATAATGTGTTGAATGGAACTCCTATAATGTGTTGAATGTGTAGTCGTCTTAAATCTGACCTAATTAATGTCTTACTAGTACTACAAGACTTGCTCAAAGGCAAAATAACATTTATCAATATCTGTATACTATAAACACAAGAAAGGACCTCATACAAGGCAGTTAAGAGATGACTAATATCATGAAATTATGGAATAGCTCTGAGTGTCGAAGAATGAGGTATTTTAGCACA
The DNA here is from genome assembly GCF_004010195.1 of Chiloscyllium plagiosum. Classification (NCBI taxonomy): domain Eukaryota; kingdom Metazoa; phylum Chordata; class Chondrichthyes; order Orectolobiformes; family Hemiscylliidae; genus Chiloscyllium; species Chiloscyllium plagiosum. The sequence continues at coordinate 18,379,959 of NC_057739.1, read as the reverse complement.
TGCAGTGATTTAACATGACTTTCTTGTTTTTGTATTCAGTGTCCCTATCAAAAAAACATATACCTAAAATGCTTTGTTAGCCACGTAAGGTAACTTGCCTGACTGCCTTTAAATGTTCCGGGATTGTGTTTCATCTCACCAAAGAGATTAACTATTACTGAGTTCAGACTACAAATACCCCACCTTACTAAATGCCCTTCCCACCTCCAAACTCACCACAGAGATCAAAAGATCCCACCCTAAATGTCCCCGCCTCTATCCCATTTTATAACCAGTTCCTTTCCCAAGCATTTGGTCACTGACCGAGTGTCTCCTCCTCTGATTCTTTGGATCAATTAGTGTCTCATTGAGCTCCTGATTAGTGCTGTGGGATGTCTTCCTATACTAGTCACCAAATAAATACAGATTATCTCTGTTGTTGACTGCCCTTTCCTTTGATGAACTACAAGAGAACTACAAGTGAATATTGCCGACATGAACTATAACTATGAGCTCAAGATTTTATGCATTGGCCTTCGAGCGCCCTCCCTTTAGCCATCACTTTTATTATGTTTTTGTGATAATTCTGCACTTCAGGATATCATACTTTAAATTAATCGAACAAAATGAACATTAAATACCCAAGCTGGGCCGAGTCTCCCAAAGGTAAAGGGAGTGATTAGATTACTTACAGTGTGGAAACAGGCCCTTCGGCCCAACAAGTCCACACCGACCCGCCGAAGAGCAACCCACCCAGACCCATTCCCCTACACCTAACACTACGGGCAATTTAGCATGGCCAATTCACCTAACCTGCTCATTTTTGGACTGTGGGACGAAACCGGAGCCCTGGGAGGAAACCCACGCAGACATGGAGAGAATGTGTAAACTCCACAGAGACAGTTGCTTGAGGTGGGAATTGAACCCAGGTCTCTGGTACTGTGTGGCAACAGTGCTAACCACTGTGCCACTGTGCCACCCATCACTACAAAGGGCATAAGTGTGCACAATGACCGATTGTAAGATCTCTTAATGAATTATGATGGCTTTACTCATGATTTTTAAACACATTTTAATTGCAATTCTAACCAGATCATACTGAAGGACACTGTAATGTAAACAGAGAAATAATCTTGCAGTATTTACATAATTCTAGATGTTACTGTAAACATTTGAGAATTTAGATTGCAATCACTTGACATCTTAAAGTGAAACCTGGCTTCAGAGAAAAGGCAGGTTTTAGCCTGGAGTAGCTGCTATCATCAAGGTTCTGTCAGTGCTTTGTCACTCAGTGCAATGTATACTGATCTCAGTTATTCTGCATTGTCCTTGTGGTTTTAATTAGACAACTACATGATTTTAAGCATACCTACATTATTACCCTCACTCAGCTGTAGGATTTTAGTCTTATGGAAAGGTTGACTGTTTGGACCTGGTAAATAGCACCAAATATATGTTGCGGAGTTAGATCTATTAAAATGTTATTGTTTTATTTTTCAGATTATAATGGGTCAACTTTCTTATCCTGTGTTTTCAATCTTCCCTGACCTGTAATGTTGGAAGGTCGTTTCATGGACATAGATAAACATGCTCACTGGATTTTCATCATGTCTGAACCTTGTCTGTAAATACCACCAGTATGTAATCCTGGAGCCATTACAATCAAATTCAGTCTGATTCTTACATGATGAACATGCTATTTATCTGAAGTCACTAAATGGCAGAATACCCAATTTGATTCCTCACCCCTAGCACACAAGATTGCAAGCTTCCAAGTGCTGTAAAATTGGATCAAAAGAGTTGGATGCTTGATGACTAGCACAGGCACAATGGATCAAAGGACCTGTTTTCATGCTGTAAAAACTCTATGCTTCTATGACCCAGGTGGTGGGAAGGTTGCAGTTTCTAAGTCTTCCCAGTCACTGGGCCCTTCCTCAGCAGCCAAATTTATTTGAGAAATTTGAAGTCAATTCTACAAAATCCGAAGTGTCAGTAACATAACAGTTAGCACAACTCAAAAAAGGTGATAAAAAGGAAGCCTCTCCATTCTAACATGCCAGTAGTTGCGCTTCTCTGATTTTGGCACTTCAGTGTTGTCAGGTGAGATGAAGAATTATGTACCTGAAAACTCCTGACACCATAGAAAGCTGAGACACCGCTATTGGGACACTAACATTAGCAAACTGTAGGATGGTTTCTAACCTCATCAGTAATCTAACTGATGTAGTAGCACCTAATTTACTGCAACTCGCATCTCATTAAATTCATAATGTTTTCACATTTGATATCTTTGAAATTTCTTAACTTGTATTCTGCCAGTAAGAAGTTCAGCATTACAAAAGGCCCCATTATTGTGAATGGGCTATGATGGGCACTTCCAGCATGTCTGTGAAAACTGGTCATGCAGATGATAAATTGTGTGAAATAGTTTCGATAACTGATGGGAGATAAATGTTCTCATTTCTCATGTAAATGCAGTTTTGTGCACTAATTTCCATAAAACGAACAAAACGTTTGTTCCATTCTAATTCAAACCTTAACAACTGAAGTGTTTTAAAAAATTTTTAAAAACATGAATTTCAGCATAACTGCCAAATAAAAGTGTATTAACCAATCGATAGCTGTCTCCAGAATCTAGAACTTAAATAAATAATTTTTTAACTTTGAGGAGAACATTTAAGAAAATTGCTGGTTTTTGTAGCAAAGATGATACATTGAAAGAGTCAGGATGCAAAAAGTCTAAGGGCAAATGCATTGGGCATGTGAAGGTTTGAGGCCTTACTTACTACGTTAGAACAATTACACTCCTGACCTCCATTCAAAATCGGCAGCTACTGATAGTTCAAATTCCATGTTCTGTACATCACCAAGACATCCTACAAGTATGGTAGCATCATGGTTGTGTTGCTAGATTGGTAACGTTGAGGTCCAGACTATCCATCCAGAGTTGTGAATTCAAATCCAACATCAATAGCTGGTGAATTTAAGTTTAATTAAGCAGCTGCCGAAACTATCAAATTGTTAGGTAAATACTTCTAGTTCAGTTAATCTCCTTTGGAGAAGTAAATCTGCCATCTTTACTTGATAGTATAAATGTTACTCCAAATCCACAGAGATGTGATTATCCTCTGAAATGGCCCAGCAATACATTCAGTTATGTGACATTCCAGGACATTTAGAGATGGGAAGTAAATGCCGCTTTGCCAATGATGTCCACATCCTATGAATAATTGACAACAAACCTTCCATATCTTTCCACCCTGATATGCTGTTTGAAAACTTGGGAGGCTATTGTCATTTGGAAATCTGAAATACTTCAAAATGGACAACTTCTCTGACATATTTCTTGCTTCGCTGGGTATTTATAAGCTAAAAATGTGTTGCTGGAAAAGCGCAGCAGGTCAGGCAGCATCCAAGGAACAGGAGAATCATTCCTGAAGAAGGGCTTATGCCCAAAACGTCGATTCTCCTGTTCCTTGGATGCTGCCTGACCTGCTGCGCTTTTCCAGCAACACATTTTCAGCTCTGATCTCCAGCATCTGCAGCCCTCACTTTCTCTGGTATTTATAAGCCCTCATGTATCCTATTTTTTGAAAAGGCTTTTTTGCTTATTCAAAAGTGAATTTGACAATACTTGGCAAATTTTCTTGACAACATTTCAAAGTTTTGAAGATTGTGTCATTCAGCATTAAATATTGGAAGGAACTGATTTAAGTTTCTTTCTTTATCGATGCTCTGTCATGTGTGCCCTGTTTTCTGGGAAAGATTTGAATGCAGCCTTGTTTAACCCATGTTTCTTTTGTTTCTTCCTTGCCCTCCTTAAGGGTATCATTTCCCCTCCACATTCTCTTTCAAGTGACCCAGACTGTAGACTCTCCATGTGAGAAGGGCAACCTTTCAATCCACAACATTTTTTTTAGAAACCATCATGTTGTTTAAAACAGTTGATCTTAGATACAGAATGCTAAATTGCTCAGAGCCATTGAAAAACCCATAGCAAAGCCTTTGACCCCTTTCATCCTATGACATTCCAGCTCACTGGATAAGCACAGCTGCTAATGGAATTGTTTGTATCATGAGAGCGCGCAAAATTCAGTACTAATGATAAATATGGAGGTGTACATTCTTCTGGGTCTGAGAACTTAAGAATTTCCTTACTGCTTCATACTTTATTTAAAAAGCATTTCCTCGTATGATAAAAAGCCACAGAAAGAAGATACATTTTCACTCATTAATACTTGTGCTTTTGACAATAAATGGGCTTGCCACAAACAGTTGTCTAATAAAGAAAAAAAAATGAGCTGGCACAAGCTTTTGCATTTGAACCTGTTGTTTGCATTCTCTTTATTTTTCACATCTGTATTGCAGTCTGTAACTGCGGTGTGCGCAGTTCAGGCATAGATTGATTCCGTAATTGCTGCAAGATGCTTCTTTCTAAATGTGCACCATGTCAAAGGGTATCAGTACTCCTTTCGTGTTGATATCCTCATCCATCAGTGACATGGCAGATACTAGCAAAAGTCAACCCAAGTCTGAATAAAATGAGTCCAGAAAGTGAACGATCAATGTCACAAATTAGTGCAGACCTCGGAAAGTTCATGAGTTGCCTGAGCTTTTCACCAGTGCATGTAGATTAAAACAGATGCCAGATAACATGGATGGTATGTGAACAATTTTGCTTCAGGTTAAACATGAGGCGCTCAAATAGCCCTTGTTTTCTTTTTCTTTCTAAGGGGCTTGAAGGACTCAGGGGCTTCCCAGGCCCAATGGGTCGGAAGGGATCTCCCGGAATCCCTGGTGAACCTGGTCCTCGAGGTCCGTCTGGAATTCCTGGAGAACAGGTAATAGAAAAGACAGGCTCAGTTTATGCTGCTGTGTCACTGGAGAGTATTGTTTCACAATTAACTGTTAGCAAAGTCTCTCCTAATTTCCTGTACACATGGGAGAGCTGTGGTGTTCGTTTGAATGGGGAACACCAGCATTAAATGGTGATGTGGTGCTGCTCCAGGTGAATGGGGAACACCAGCATTAAACGGTGATGAGGTGCTGCTCCAGGTGAACTTTACCCCTTTTGTTAAATTGGTGTAAAGTATGTATGAGGGTTATAACAGGATTTACAAAGTCTGCTGTTTATGCCTGCAGTAAAATCTCTGACATTATAACTGGAATAAATGCAGCTTTCAGCATTCAAGAATCTGTCCATTTAATACAAAACATTATCAATCTTGTGTTGATGCTATATCCATGGGATGCAAGTCAGTTGTTCAGACCTAAATTGTCTCCAAAATGTGGGGAAACTCTCTCCCTCTTCTTGTTGCAATGTCCCATTGGACCAAGACCGTGGATTCATTTAAACTGCAGTGTTGGTGCATTTACTCTGTAATGTCAGAATTTCCTTTCATGCATTCTTCTCAAGTAAAACCACTTCATGCTGATGTATGGGTTTCGTGTGAATAACTCCAAGTTAAATTTTTCAGAGAAAAAGATGGTTTCTGAAATTCAATGCACTTATTCTATAAAGCATGGTGAATGATGTTCAGTCTTGAACATTGTAGCTGTTACCTTATCATTTAATGTTGGCTGCACTGTCAGACAGTTAACAAAAGTGCACTGTTCAAGATGATTGTACTTATATATTTAAAGGGGAATACCTGATTTCATAATTAATTAGCTGGAACCAGCCAGTCGACAATGTAAATTTCAAATTTCTGCCCTCTGTTCTTGACCCTACAAACATGAACCAATATTGAACTGTGAAGAAATAATAAATTCTGTAAGTCCATGGCTGATTAATGTTGCTAAAATAGGGAATTAGTCAAGGGTAGACTGTTTGGCTGAGCTATGCTATTATGCATTTGAGTCATCTTAACCCATCCTGGTGTTGAACATGAAATGAACCAAATACCTACTGTGGGAATTTAATAAGAACTTTCTGGGGATCCACATTATTCCAAGCAAACTGTGTACCTTTGTATTAAGATGCTAGGAAGACTCGAAGCTCCTACTGGCTCAGCAGATTATGTTTCATTTTGCTAAATAAATCTGTTAATCCTCTGGATTTTATGAGGGACTCTCTAGTTTGAGTGTCCAATTGTCTGTCATGTTCCTAACATCAAAAATGAGCACAGGGATTGACATAAAAACATTAGCTATACAATCTATCTTTCCTTTGAAAAAGATGTCAAGACTTATATTTATATAGCACTTTTCATGATTGAAGAACATAATTATATGATGAAAATAATTCAGGTTATATCAACACACAGCTATTGAAATTGCTCAAATGGATTTTTAAAAAATTCACAGACAGGCAGGAAATTTGTTTATAATTTTTAAAGGGAAGGCTATAAAAAACAATTTGATAGCTGAGCAGTTCTACAGACCTTACCTATCGTTCATGACCATTTACGTCAACTCTAAAGGTTTGTAGCCCTACACTGTGGAACGAGACCCTTCCTTCATCAAAGAAGGAGTCTTTTTTAATTCAGCCCAAATAGCCCTTTGTTAAGCTTAGGTTTCTCTTGTGTGGATCACAAATCTTCACCCTTTGTCTCTTTCAGCAAAATATAAACCGGCAGCAATAGGATTGGAACTTCCGGATCCAGATCCTACTGGCCATTATTAAAGGTCCCCAGAGTCTCCATAACACCACCAAAATCTATGCCATTGACTCTGCTTCTCTCACCTTATATGCTGCCTGACCTGCTCAGTATTTTCAGAATTTTCTGTTTTGATTTCTGATTTACCACAAAATCTTTCTGTGGGAACGTCTAACTTGATTGATCCTCCAATACAGTATAGCAGAAGTACTGCTGTATGGAAGGTGCTGACCAAGGGATATTATATGAAGACCAGAGTTGTAATTGCTCCAGAGAGACTGGTATCCTGTCACCAAGTCACCCTTTATTTACAGGTGGAGTTCTTGACACTGTTCCAGCTCCCACAGAGTCAGGTCTCAGAGTGAACAGGATGTCTAACATTCCTTTTCTTATCTGTCAGCCAGGGCTCCCTGATTAGACCAGATTAAGAGCCCAAATCAGGGATCTCAAGTTCTATGAGATCCACCTGGCTGAACTCATTAAAATCATAACAGGGGTATATATGAGGTCATTCTGCATTCTTTCAGGGAAAAACGCAGGAGGTCTTTGGTTGTCCTGAACAGCATTGTCCCTTAACCAATATCATAAAAACAAATTGTTGGACCATTTCATTAAAATTTTAAAGATCTTGCTGTGGGCAAACGGATCATTATGGCACTGCTTCATGGTTTGTAAAATTCCTTGATGCCCTGATATTGTAAAAGGTGCATTTTAAAATGACTTCCTTTTTCTTTTCATTTTACACAGAGATATATTTACCACTGGAAGATAGGAACTGACTTAGCGTCATCCAACCGGGACTCTTCCCCAGGCAATGATTAGAGTTAACCGTTTTGCAAAACTAACCTGGTAATGCCTTGTTGTTCATGCTTTCTCCTCTCTGATAGGGACCTCAGGGCTATATGGGAAACAATGGAATTCGTGGAGAGAAAGGGGAGCAGGTGTGTACTGATCTTTCCTGAAATAGAACAATCTTCTTTTTATTAGACGGTATTGGCTTCAAACTGGATGCATTCTCCCTCATCATGCAAGTTTGTCTGCAACATATGGAAAAAATGAAAACTCTTTCCAGCTCCAAACCTCAGCCTCTCCAATTCTCTTCCATTTATATATATATATATATATATATACACATGTTGTGCAGAACTCGGAGACTTCATTCAGTCTGTAATTGGGGAATGTTTTATCGGTGCAAGATAAGACTGAAGCAAATTGAAATATACTTGCCTGTTACTCCCTTGTCCTTGTACATTACTTTATTTCCCCTCTCTTCCAAAACAGGCAATGGACATGATGCATAGTTCCATAGATGGCTACAAAGTAGCGGTAAAGCTGGCAAGCCAAGACTATATTTATCCACAAACTCCTCAGCTATGAAGTCCAGCACATCTGAGTGAACAAGCTCGGGCTTTAAATGTTTAGAGAGTATTTCACTGTGAGAGGAAACTGAACCCAATGCTGTCCACAATTGACGGTCACACACACTGCCATGCATGAGTCAAAAAACAGCCCTGGGTTACAACTGCTTACTGTTTACCAAAACTGAACTTCACTGTTAGTGATCAATGTGGGATTAATTCATTCATTACAAACTAGAGATTAAAACCAGTAACTATCCAGTCTATGTACCTCAGTCGTAGCTCACACATATCAAGGAAGCAGTTTCAACAATCAAAATGATGCATTTTCATTGTTGTATTGGAACAACGTTCAGACTATATGTGCAAATGTACTTTTATTTTAGGGATTTAGAGGATTACCTGGACCAGTTGGGGATAAAGGAGAAAAAGGAGCCAAGGTATGATATTGTCTTGAGAAAAGCACAATTCTAATCAAGATTCAATTGTTATTAAGATCAAGTTTGACAACATATACCTTGAATAAAAACACTTAGGAATTTAGGATCATATTTAACTTTAGATCATAATTATTGAAACTGGTAACTGGGTTGAGAATGTTGACACCTGACATTTCAACAGATTTCCTCCTACAGCACCTGCAAAGCTGGATCACAAATGCATTTCTAGGATAAAAACTAGCCTCCACCACTTCCTCTGGCAGCTCATTCCACACACATACCACCCTCTGCGTGAAAATGTTGCCCCTTAGGTCTCTTTGATATCTTTCCTCTCTCACCCTAAACCTATGCCTTCTCGTTCTGGGCTCACCCACCCCAGGGACAAGGTTTTGTCTATTTATCCTATCCTTGCCCGTCATGATTTTATAAACCTCTATAAAGTCACCCCTCAGCCTCCAACACTCCAGAGAAAACAGCCCCAGCCTATTCAACCTCTTCCTATAGCTCAAATCATATTTATAGTATTTGAAGAGGTTGAATAGGCTGGGGCTGTTTTCTCTGGAGTGTTGGAGGCTGAGGGGTGACTTTATAGAGGTTTATAAAATCATGACGGGCAAGGATAGGATAAATAGACAAAACCTTGTCCCTGGGGTGGGTGAGCCCAGAACGAGAAGGCATAGGTTTAGGGTGAGAGAGGAAAGATATCAAAGAGACCTAAGGGGCAACATTTTCATGCAGAGGGTGGTACGTGTATGGAATGAACTGCCAGAGGAAGTGGTGGAGGCTAGTACAAATGCAACATTTAAAAGGTATCTGGATGGGTATATGAATAGGAAGGGTTTGGAGGGATATGAGTCGGGTGCTGGCAAGTGGGATTGATTGGATTGGGATATCTGGTCGGCATGGATGGGTTGGGCCAAAGGGTCTGTTTCCATGCTGTACATCTCTATGACTTTATATGGCAGGTCAGGTGACATCTGTGGTATTGACTTCTATATTTGTCCTTTATTTGGTCCAGCTCTATGTTCCCTAAATCAACAATTGTGAAGAGAATCAATTTATAAGAGCCAGTGAAGAAGGAGCTTCATTATTGTAACTTCTTGTGGTTTTCTTAATGGCATTTGTAAATATTGAAAATTGTGGTTAATTGGAGGACAAGCACCTTTATTTTCTTAGTTCACTCCTGGGACATGAAGTCACTGGCTATACACCCCCTTATTGCCCATCCCCTGTTGCCCTTGAGAAGGTGGGGTTAAGCTGCCTTCTTGAAATGCTGCAGTCCATGTGTGCTGTCGGTAAACCCACAATGCTGTTGGGGAGGGGATTCCCAAGTTTTGACCGAGTGGCAGAGCTGAATCAGTCATATATCTCCCAATCAGGATGGGAAGTAGCTTGAAGGCGAATTGGTAAGTGATGGTGCTCCCATATATCGGCTGCCCTTGACCTTCAAGGTAGTAGTAGTTGTGGGTTTGGAAGATGCTGGCTAAGGAACCTTGATGAATTTTTGCAGTGCATCTTGTAGAGACAGGTGCAAAAATCTACAACACAAACAGAAATTTCTCAGAAAGCTCAACAGATCTGGCATCATCCGTGGTGATAAAGCAGAGTTAACATTTTGGGTCCAGTGACCCTTATTCAGAACTGGCCCTTCAGAAGACCCTTATTCTGAAGAAGGGGTGACTGGAATTGAAGTGTTGACTCTGCTTTCTCTCCACAGATGCTGCCAGACCCGTTGAGATTCCCCGGCAATTTCTGTTTTCATTTCTGATTTCCAGCATCTGCCATTCTTCAGTTTCATTCTTTAGTATAAAAATCTACAAATGTAGTTTCAATACTTTGCAACAGGTCCAACATCTGGCATAGGTAAACTCATAAAAATCTCCCACTTTAGTGGATGGTATATAACTTAATGCATGATTATCTTGTTCTGGAGGTAGTAATTGTAGGCATTTTAATATTGATCTGTGAGTCATCAGCACCCACTGTGGAAAGACCTGAAAACAAAGACCGCTGGGATTGAATCCACCTCCTTCTCACACCAACCAACCCACAAAGTCAGGGAACAGGAAGCTTCTTCATCCCCTACCGCTTCCCACTCCCCATTATTGTCAGAAATCATAAGATCATAGAATTCCTACAGTGCAGACAAAAAACCCATTGAGTCGGCACCAACCATCCAAAGAGCTTCCCAACCAGTCCCCTAACCTATCCCTGTAATCCTGCATTTCCCATGGCTAATCCACTTAGCCTGCACATCCCTAGATACTACGGACAGTTTAACATGACCAATCCACCTGACCTGTACAACTTTGAACTGTGGGAAGAAACTGAAGAAACCCGAAGGACACGGGGAGAATGTGCTAACTCCACACAGATAGTCGCCTGAGGGTCGACCAGACCAAGCTGCTCCGTGGCCAGTTTTCAAGTCTTGCCACCCGACAGTAACCCAAGCCTCTCAATCAGGGAACTTCCCAAGGGAAAAAAAAACAGGCACAGCATGGAGTGAGGGACCCAAGGCTTAATGCTGGGAAGCTCCTCATTGCCGATCTCACACAATTCTCCATACTTTCTCACCAAGGCCCACATCATTTAGGGGATGGGAAGATTCCACCCTGTAACTTGGTTTCTCCCTTGACAGATGCCACCAGACCTGTTGCATACTTCCAGTTCTTTCTGTTCCTATTACAAAGAAATCTATCAGGCTGATTATGACCGAAGCACTCTCACACTGCAAGGCAGTAATTTGATTCCTGCTTTTAGTTAAGGATATCAAAACGGAAAAGAATACGACAGACTTATCAAACTCGTCTTCTGTAATTACTATCTCTGATCCAATCAGACAGAATCACAGGACAAAAGGAACTGAATACCTCTCCCTTACTCTTTTCTGATCCCCTGCACTTGTTTTTATTTTACTTTTCAAGTCTGATATCTGAAACCATTTTACCACATTCTTTATGGGTCTTCTAGCCACTTCACTTTTCAATGAAAACCTAAAATGTGAACATCCACCAGGAATGATCATTTCAATTTCCATATATTTTAAAAGACAATGTGGATGATGTACATAAATATAGACATTGATTGCTTCTTAATTTTGAAATGATCATATTTGTACCTGTGCCTTATTTCTTTTTGTATTTTAGGGTGTCCAAGGTGAAATTGGACTTCCTGGGGCTTTTGGGCCTTTGGTAAGTAATCTGACCACCTTGCACTTGCGAGTGTTAAATGGTAGTCAAAGTTAAAAATCACACAACACCAGGTTATAGTCCAACAGATTTATTTGGAATCACTGGCTTTCGAAGCACTGCTTCATCATCATGTGGTTGTGGAGTAAATGGTAGTATTTGACATGCATTGTCAAAAGGGAGTATACTCATTCAAAGGGGGCTCTTGTACTTCAGTGATAGTGTCCTTCACTATCATCAGGAGGCATGGGTTCAAGTCCCATTGGTTCCAGAGGTGTGTAATAATATCTCCGAATAGATTAGATAGAAAGCATCTATACTTGTTCGAAACGTATCATCCTGCCTATTTTTCTCCAGTGTTAGCTGTAGTTTACATACTGGCCATTGGTTTGTTAGCATATCAAGCTTTTAAATTAATACAGCCCTAAAAGTCATAACACATCACACTTTGTCAAATTATTAGTGAAATACTTTGCTGAGGATCCAGTTTATTAAGAATGTGAACATTTTGTGGCCAAAGAGAATGCCTGGAATGCAGTCTTCTATATTTTTATGCTTATTCAATATGTTATGGCTGAATTGCTGTGTTTATCAAAAGAGGAAAAATATAACGGCTGCATTTTTTAATCAGCTACACCCGTTTCCATTATTTATCAGAGAAATTTGAGTTTGTGTAATTTAAGCCATCCTTTACCGCACACACTAGCAGCACAGGACGAGCAGTGAAGAAAATGTTTGGCTACATCATGGATGGCACCACAGGGGAGCTGGCTAGTGGCAGACATGAGCTGGCTAGTGACAGAGTGGGGCTGGATAGTGGCAGACAGGAGCTGACTAGGAGCAGCGTGGGGCTGGTTAGTGGCAATATGGGGCTGGCTAGTGGCAGAGTGGGCCTGGCCAGTGGCAGAGTGGGGCTGGCTGGGAGCAGATCAGGGCTGGCTGGGAGCAAAGTGGGGCTGGCTAGTGGCAGTGTGGGGATGGCTAGTGGCAGAGTGGGGTTGGCTAGTGGCAGAGATGGCTGACTAGGAGCACAGTGGGGTTGGCTAGGAGCAGAGTGGGGCTGGCTAGTGGCAGTGTGGGGATAGCTCGTGGCAGAGTGGGGCTTGCTAGTGGGGGCTGGCTAAGATCAGAGAGGGGCTGGCTAGTTACAGTGTGGGGCTGGCTAGTAGCAGTGTTGGGCTGGCTAGGAGCAGAGTAGGGGCTGACTAGTGGCAGAGTGGGGTTGGCTAGTGGCAGTGTTGCGCTGACTAGTGGCAGAGTGGGGGCTGGTTAGTGGCAGAGTGGGGGCTGGCAGTGGCAGGGTGGAGATGGCTAGTGGCAGAGTGGAGCTGGCTAGTGGCAGAGTGGAGCTGGCTAGTGGCAGTGTGGAGCTGGCTAGTGGCAGTGTGGAGCTGGCTAGTGGCAGTGTGGGGCTGGCTAGTGGCAGTGTGGGGCTGGCTAGTGGCAGTGTGGGGCTGGCTAGTGGCAGTGTGGGGCTGGCTAGTGGCAGTGTGGGGCTGGCTAGTGGCAGTGTGGGGCTGGCTAGTGGCAGTGTGGGGCTGGCTAGTGGCAGTGTGGGGCTGGCTAGTGGCAGTGTGGGGCTGGCTAGTGGCAGTGTGGGGCTGGCTAGTGGCAGTGTGGGGCTGGCTAGTGGCAGTGTGGGGCTGGCTAGTGGCAGTGTGGGGCTGGCTAGTGGCAGTGTGGGGCTGGCTAGGGGCCATGTGGGGCTGACTAGGGGCAATGTGGGTCTGGTTAGTGGCAGCGTGGGGCTGGCTAGTGGCAGTGTGGGGCTGGCTAGTAGCAGAGTGGGGCTGGCTAGTGGCAGTATGGGGCTGAGGAGGCAGAGTGGCTAGTGGCAGTGTGGGGCTGACGAGGCAGCTGGCTAGCAGAGTAGAGCTCTGAAGAAGGGCCTGTGCCCGAAACGTCGAATCTCCTGTTCCCTGGATGCTGCCTGACCTGCTGTGCTGTTCCAGCAATAAAGTTTCAACTTTGATCTCCAGCATCTGCAGACCTCACTTTCTCCTAGCAGAGTAGAGCTGACTAGTTTTCCTCCCCATCAACCCCATCGACCTCCCCTCTCAATCCATCTATTTAACTGATCATCTCTCCAGTTTACAGCACCACCCCAGTCATATCAAGTCAACATACCAGATACAGTGCTGTACTGCTCTCATCATCAAAATCAGGGTGGTGCTAATGGATAATGACACCCCGTCAGTCTCCAGGGTGTCTACAGTGATGTAACTGAGGATGACTGCCATCAGCTCTGAGACATGGTTATTTGCTTGAAGTACATGCTGTGTTTTTGCCATGTATGTGACAGGCACATGGTATAAATGTGCAATTGATGTGCATTACCTCTTTCCCTCCTCTGCTCTGTTGCTTCCCTCCTTGTCTGTTGAGTTGCCTGCCTTCACAGTTCTTATCCTATACATCCCAGCACACTGCCTCAGATCCCCAAAGTAATTTCCCAGCTTCCCTCCCACATAAATGTCCCCAGTTAACGTGCCGTTAATATTTAGTAGATATACCTCATAACTGACTATAGCCCACACCCTCGACAAATGTAAACAGACAGCCCTGACTGATGGCTGACTAGACCCCTGATTGATCTCCTTGCAGCTCCCTGACTGGCCTCCTGTGACTCCACAGATTGTTTTGCACTGGGTGCATTCAGCTGACTGTGGACCACTCCCCATACTGTGGAGGAACAGATACCCTGACACTTATGCCTCAAGTGGTTGATGGACTGTGCCCAAGTCCCTCAACTGATTTCAGACACTGCCCTTTACTTGCTGTGCTGACATCCTTTGACTGAAGGTGTCACTCTTGACTTGATTGAAGACAACTCCCCTTAGGGACAAGGCCATTTGCTTAAAGCATGCTGTGTGTTTCTGCATATGTGGCTCAGACTTGGGACATGATGTAGAGGTGAGAATGATGCTATTTGGTACCACAGCAATATGTCCAACCCCTTGACTGATCATTGCTGGCAATCATGGCAAGCTGCCTGATTTTTGTGTCTGCACTAAAAGGGTAAGTCAGTAGGAATGTACTGTGAGCCTTTTAGCTCTGGCTCAGGGGGCAAAATGCAAAAAGGCAAGGTAAGGAACGATGCTGTGAATACCCCAAGTTGGAGCCTTGAAATGAAGAAAATGCTCTAAGTGGATCGGAGGTGAGCCATAAGGTCAAGTTAAGGTTGGTTCATGCCTGATGCCAAGGTCCATAGATGGAGGGTTGCATGCAATTGCTGGCCAGGGAGTGTACTCAGAGATGTCGGGGACAGGAATCCAAGATAAAGATACAGAGAAGCAAGTGACAAGCTGGGGTTGCCAGGTACCCACTCTGACTTTCATATTCAGCATTCTCGTCATCAATTTTCTATCCAGCAGGTGGGACAGTGGGAAAATGCACATAAATGGGGTGAAAAATGGTAATTATGAGCTGTTAATGCATGCAAAAGTTCATCTTACCACTGACTTGCTAGAAGCTCTTCTCACTGTTCAACATTCGGTTGCAAAATGGGACTTGATGCTCGTGATGTCAAGAATTTCATGGCTGGCCATTTCACAAGTTACCTAACTTTCCCACTAAGGTCCACCTCATTCTGTACCTGGGAAGATTCCAACATAGAGCTTACTGTCAAGACTGAGATGGATAGAGCTCTGCATATTTAAAACATCAAGGTATATGGGATTGTGCAGGAACATGGTGTTCAAACAGAAGATCAGCCGTGATTCCATTGAATCATGGAATGGGTTTCAAGAGCCTACTCCAGGTTTCTCACAGTCTCAAATAGAAAACACTCTTCTCTGGCTTGGTGTGGGATTTATTTTTTTAGCACCCCCCCCATCTCTCCACTGTCTGTTGCAAAGGGGGAACGTTCTCACCCAATCTGAAATCTGCATTAATATACTGTGTCCACCGTTGTTTTGAGATGTGCGATCAGCCCAAGATACTCAGTCATTCCTCTCTTCTACCTGCTGTTAGGAATTGCTTGCCCCCCACTGAATGCTATGATTGAGGTAGGCCATTAGTTGAGTTTTGAATAAGGGTCGTTATGATCTCTTAAACAACACACTCATCCTCCATTACTCTACATTTCCTTCAAATTCCAATAGTGCCAAACTCATATGGAACTTGATAATCACGGGGGGGTTTTGTGTTGTAAAACAAGTTGAGATCTTTCAATTGTTCTCTATTTTTAAAAAACCATTTAATCTCATGCAATGCTGACTTGTCAGGAATGTTGACTGTCTATGATTTAATAACCCTTCTGGGTAGCATGCTATACTAGTTTATAAAATTTATTAGAAAATGCTCATGTTGATTTCCTAGCTTGATGCCATCTATTACATAACCATCTAATGATTCCTGAATGTTCACACAAATCAAAATGATAATAACATGTGTTTTATTTAAAAATAGAATTAAAATATAGATCTTATATTCCAAGCAAACATTCCCTTTTGCCACATTTTGATCATGTGTACCATATCATAAATTAATTAAATTCTTGGCAATGTGTTTCATTAATAACTGTACTGATTAGATGAAGAATGTCTAGATAAACATCAACTAAAGAGTCCTGTAATTAAGCTCGTTTTAGCTACTTGTATAATTATGTAGGTTACAGGAGAAAATAGAATAAAAATGATATTTGAAGTATTTCATAAATAATTTCAACCTTGGTGCTGAGAAGGCTTTTAGAAATGATAATCTAAAACAAATTTATGAGCAAAGTTAAAGCTCATGGGATAAATGGAATAGTAGCAGAATGGGTCAAAGTTGGCTGAATGGCAAAAACAGAGTTATGGCAAGCCATCACTTTTCAGACTGGGAGATAGTAGAATCTTCATGGGTCAGTACTGAGTGCTTTTAATTTCTTGATCTGTATTACTTATATGGACTTGAGTGTGCAGGGAACAATTTCAAAATTTGCAGATGAGATAAAACTAGGAAGCATTGTAAACTGTGAAAAAATATTGTGATAGACTTCACAGTGATATAAACAGGCTACTGAACTGATTAGAAAAGTGGCAGATGGAACTTAATGTCGAGAAATATGAAGTGATAAATTCTGATAGGAAGATTGAGGAAAGGAATTCCAATATAAAGGATTAATCTGAAAGTGAATGCAAGATCAGAGTTACCTGCAGATGTTTATATATAACAAATGAATGTGTCAGGACAAATTGACAAAGTGCTTAGCAAAACAGGTATGATCTGAGTCATATGTAGAGACATTGTGTACAAAGCAAGAAAGTAATGGTGGAAGCTTAGTTCAGCTATTATATCTATTTCCAGGCACCAGACTTTAGGAAGAACACAAAGACATTGGGGACGGTGCAGAAAAGATTTATGAGTTCAAATGCATAAGAGGGACTTCAGTTACATGAAGAGATTGAATAACCTGAAGTGGTTTTCCTTAGCGGACAGATGGTTTGGAAACAACTTGCTAATTAATAAGGGCATAGATAGAGTAGAAGGAGGGAATCTGTTCCCAATGGCAGAATGGCCAAGAACCAGAGGATACTGATTTAGAGTGATTCATATCGGACCCAGAGGTGACACAAGGAAAACTTCATGCAGCGAATGATTAGGATTCGGAATTCAGTATTGATTAAACGTTATCATTGTGGTCAATTTATACTTTAAATAATAGAATGGAATACCATCTTGTTTTTAGCACAACTGTCAAAATGCACTTCAGAAGTTTATATTACACGATCCTTTAAGTAGACATTACATCCTCCTACTGTCAGTCCAACGATGTTCTTAATTCCTGAGAATTTCCTGCTGTTCCTTTCCTTCCTGAGGATCTAATCTGTCAACTCAAAACTATTCTTCATGGTGTGAGTATTTCTGGAGACCCTCCTCTAATGCAAGATTGGCAAATCTTCCAGCTTCATTTTAACACCTCATGAGCTTTCTCTTTTCCAAATGCAAGCTTCTAATTGCACAGTGACCAGGTTTACAAGAGAGACTTTTGACCTCGAGCTATGCTCCCTCTCTCTTCTTAATAGTAAGAGAGTAACATAACTGTCAATGGTATTTCAGGAAAGCCTGAAACCTTATCTTCAAAACAGCTTTCCCCATTGCAAATAGGATCAGAAGTGGGCCAATTAGCCCTCTGGGCCATCTACACCAAACGTGAATCACACAGGCCTTGCATCCAGGTAGAAGTTCTGATTAGCTGTTCTTTAGACTCAACTCTATCCCAATCTAGAATCGAGTGGACACTTCATCATAAACCCTTTTACAACCTGACATTCTTAACAATTCCCGAGGACTTAGTTGGTTCCATCAGCACCACATTGCCATACCACCTTACCATTGACTGTAGACATGAAAAACTTGCACCATTTCCTTGTACAGCAATTTTAATGTTATTTTGAATAGCCCCATCATCTTGATTTGCTATCAAGCACACATCAACACAGTCATCCTAAATATAAAGACGTGATAATCTTGTAAAGGCAAAAACTGTACCTACGCACTGGTAGTGTGGTGGAGGAGATTCAGTCATAGCTTTCAGAAGGAGACATGGATCATTACAATATGTAAACAGAGAATATTTGTAAGATTACTGTGTAAAGGTAAGCGAATGGGATTGACTGAGTTGCTGGCACAGAGCTGAAGGAAAAATAATGGCTTTCTTCTGTATTTTTGAACATTCCATACTTAGTCATTAAAATAAACCTTTTTATAATTTAAGCAGACTTCTGGAAATAATAAATCTAACATACAATATGTTTGTTGTTTTTGATTGAGGTGAAGCGGTTTTTCAGGTTTAATTGAAGAGAACCATAGATGAAAGCCATTCTATCCATTGAACGCAGCAGCCCACATAACTTATCCCTGAACAACTTCTAATTGCTCCTCTTCAAATTTATATTTGACCTTTGCTTTTGAAAGGTCCATTTTCTCCTGTGTAAGGACTTAATCAATTACTAGTTAATTGTTTACAACCAGCTTCAACATCCTTTAAAAAGGAATCGTTGTTTATGGGAATCATTTTGAATTCTCAGCAATGTGAAAAACAATTGACACTGCACTGGGGGAAAATGAAAACTAATAATAATCTGGACATGCTCAGAAGGGCCTGTGACACTATTTTTCAATACATTTAGCAGATTTAGAGCTCTGTGGTCATGGTTTTAATAATTTTGTCAAGATAAAATTTAGTTTCAATTACATTTTCTCATGCTCCTCACTCCCTGTAGGTAAGTTTTTGCTGATTGCTCTTGTGGTGAGAGCCACAAATTCTACCTGAAATTAGAAGTATTTTTCACTTTTGGAATTTAAGCCAAGCTTATTATAGGGAGAAACTGTCTACAAATCTCAGTGTTTCATTAAAATGAACACCAGCTCCCATACCAGACATCCTTGCAGCCTGTCTGATTAAAATTGCCAGTTGCAAATTGTCAGCCTGCACCCTTTTAAGAACTGAGACATAAATGACCAATCACCATTCCTTAAGGAGTATGTCAGTCAAGCAAATGGAGACTTCCACTCATTAGCCTGGTGTAGATTTGAAATGAGATTTTAGTGGTTTGAAAATTAGGCAGTTTAAAACATTGTGTCAGTCAGCTCATTCATTATTTATGGGAATATCAATTAATCCATAAAGAAATGACAGTCAGCTGGAGATAGGTCTGTACTTTAGGGAAGGTAATCTATTAGAGGGGCTCCTGTAGCACTGCCCCTACCTCTGGTCCAAGAGGCCCAGGTTCGAGTCCTACCTGCTCCAGTGGTGTCTAATAACATCTTTCAACAGGTTGATTGGAAAAATAGGTTAATTAAAACAAATCTATTTTAGGAAAAAATAAGATAACGATTTTCACCTTTGGCAGCTTGTGTTGCTCTTAACAGGCTTTTCGTATAAATTAATCAATTGGAAAATCCTGCTGATTTACTGATGTTGGTTAATAGATGAAAAACATGCCATGGCTGATTTGGTAATGGGAAGAGCTAACTGTTCAGTTGTGTGACATATGAGGAGAAATAGAATCAGATAGGATTATGTTCACTGGAGTTCAGAGAAATGAGGGCAATCTCATAGAAACTTATACAATCCTAAAGGACTAGATGGGGCAGGTGAAAGAAGGATGTTCCTAATGACTGGGGAATCCAGAGTCAGAGGTCACAGTTTGAGGAAACAGGATAAAACAATTTAAGACTGAGATGAGAAATTTCTTCACCCAGAGAGTGGTGAGCCTGTGGAATTCACTACCACAGAACATAGTCAAGGTCAAAATGTTGTATGATTTCAGGAACGAATAGGATATAGCATTTAAGGCTAAAGAGATCAAAGGATATGGGGAAAACATGGGAACAGGCAATTGATTTTGAATGATTAACCATGGTCATAATGAATGATGGAGCAGACTAGAAGGGTCAAATGGCCTATTCTTCCTCCACTTTCTATGTTTCTATGTAATCAGCTACAATAGGAGATGATTTTCTGAAGTTGCTTTATTTATGCAAGTTGGACAGCCCATTGCTGAGATGATTCTAGGAGTTCGTGTTGGGTTTCACAGTTGAAAAATGGAAAGGATGAGGGATGACTGAGGCCTGAGTTTCTTCATGGATACTTACACAAACAGGAGTGCTCCTTCAGTCACCTCCCCATTTAGATTCATTCATGAATATAAATTCCTCAATGAACCTTACACTCACCTTCCAGGTGTCCAAAAGAGGACAACTTAATTAATATTAATGATAAATCTGTTAACCTCCTCTGACCTCACAAGACTTAGACCCACCTTCCAAGTGAAGCAGCAATTTATCTGCACATCACGTAATCTAGTCTACTATATCTGCTACTCACAATGTGGTATCCTCTACATTGGGGAGATGAAACACAGACTGGCCAATTACTTTGTGTTACACCTACATTCAATCCGCAGAAATGACTCCGAGCTTCTGGGTGCCTGCCACTTCAACCCACCACTGTGTTCCCATGACAACAGCTCGCTGCAGTACTCCAACATCTCATTTTCTATGTAGGGGCCCTGCCGCCTTCATGCCTCAACAATTTTCAAGCTTGAACATTTTCTTTCATGTCCTTTACCCACTCCCACACCTAGACCCTGTCACGACATGGGCTGCTTTCAGCACACCTAACCCATTTTCACGTACTTATGGTCCCCATTATCAACTTTGCTTTCTCTCTGGCTTATTGTCATCCATCCTTTTGTCTAACTGTCTTTCTAGCTCTCTGGGCTCCATCTCTACCCATCCATTCACTTCTTTTCCCACTCACCCCCATCTTCACCTTTATCTAGCAACTATCAGTTCTGGAGAAGGGTCGCTGGACTCAAAATTTAAACCTTCATTTCTCACCACAAATGCTGCCAGACCTGCCGAGTTTCTCTAGCGATTTCTGACCTCCAGCATCCGCAGTTCTTTGTTTTATTCTGTTCATGACCTCCTGCATTCGATTATCCTACAATTGGGTATACGGGCGATTTTGACATCACACCTCAATTTCTGCTTCCAAAAGATTTGTGGAAGTAGTAAACAGCACAATATTACTTCCCATGTTCTGCTATTTTGAGAAAATCTCCTTAACTCCTATTCTCAGTTTGAAATTTTGAAATCATCCTTCAAACCATTCTGCTACCTGACTCCACATGCCCAAACTCTCTCCACCTGACAGAAACTGTGAGGAAGAGGATCTAGAATCTCATTTCTTAACCCCAGAAATTGTAGTTCACCTTCTCTTCTTTGGCAGCTGGCACAGAACAAGTCTTAAACATATGAATTTGGGCTTTTGTCTGTCAGGAGTCTTGTGAAGAGGGAGGAGGTAAACAAGTCATTAACAGGTTTGCACAGTGGATGATTATCAAATTAAATTCAATGTAGCAAAGCATGAAGTGCTTCATTATAGTAGAAAGATTAAGCAGACCCACTATTCCTTGGAAGGTGAAGAAACAACTAAAAAAGTTGGAGATCAATGAATAAAAATGCATAAATATATTAGAAACAGTGATACAAATGACAATACAATTAAAAGTAGAGATACATGTCGAATGCCAATAAATTACTGGTGGAGTACTATAGGAAAATAGAGAAATATAGTAAGGCTAGATTTGTATAGAACCTAGGTCAGATCGTTCTTGGAGTACTTTTTGTCATTTCAGTCTCCATAATAGAAAAAGAAACACTCAACAAAGATTTACTTGAATCATGAAGTTGCAAATATCAAGAAAGATTGGGCAAATTGGGGCCCCTTATTCTGGAGATTACTTCTTAAGAGATATTTAAAAGTATGAAGAGATTTTGATAGTGGGCATAGAAAATATTGTTTTCACGTGTATATGAATTCAAAACAAGGTAACATAAAATATAAGTTAGCCACCAACAGATCAAGGGAAGAGTTTAGGAGAAATGGCTTGACACATTGGTGAGAATTTGCATCTTAGTACCACACTGTATGGTTGAAAAAACTTGCATTGACATGGTAAGGGGAGGCTTGATGTCTACGTGAAGAAAATAGCAATGTGAAAAGAGGTAATTACATAAGCCTCATATAGTGTATAAACACCACCACATACTAATCAACCCTAATGCCACATTCTGTGCTATAAATTCTGTGCAATTCAATGTTCTCAGAGGATAATTTTTATACTTTCGATGCTTTGTGATGTTGATGTAGTATTGTTAATTAACATTTTTCAGTGTTCCTGTGAATAGCATTTTTTTTACACACAACAGTGCAAGGAGCCAGAGCTCTGGCAAAAAGTAGATTATTACAACTAGCCATTGCAGTCACTCTTTTAAAATGGTGAATTTAAATTACAAAATGATAAATTTTTTTAAATGCATAAAATATTGTAGTGAGCTGTAGCATTTGACATATGCTTTGGTTGATATATCTATGGTTGAAGGGACTTTAGTTGAGATATAAATATATTTGTGTCATGTTTAGTAAAGGTTACTTTTTTTGCAATTTGATTGAGAAATATCATATTTTATTATACTTGCTGCAATGTCCATACTGATCTGATTTGTACTGTATTTGTAGATAATTTAGTAATAAAGTATATTTTTGCAACAAAAATATCGATAGTTGAATTGATTCTGACAAATCCATGCAGTTAGCTGGTTTAGCAGCATGCTTTTAGTCTATATTTAAGCATTGATCAGATAATGTATTGTCATAATTTCAGGGTGCCAAGGGTTTGAAAGGAATTCCTGGATTACAAGGTCCAAGAGGTCCCCCAGTGAGTATCATTACAAAACCTCACAGATTGATCAATTTGCTACATCCTTCTTTGCATCTTAACAAAACAAGAATGTCTGATAACTTTTCTCTAAAATTAAACATTTCTGATTCAACGATACAAGGTTTAATGAGAAGTTTGACATTGCATCTTTTAAATGAGAGTGAATTTTGGAAGCTTAAGTCTCAACCTTGACTCAGGAGCAGCACTCTCACCTCTGAGTCAGGAAGTTGTAGAATTCAGCCTCACTCCAGAATCATTAACCAGGATTTTCCCCCGATATGGAGGATGAGAGCAAAGCTGGATGAGCTTTGTTTTGCTTGTGTCTTCTCCTCCAACTCAACAACTTTGATTTAGGCCTCTTCAGCGATACAGCAGCTCCTCACCTACAAATGGATGACAGCTTGTTAAGCTAAGTTAAAGATTGATCGATTTTTGATGCTGTTTGGAGAATGCCAAATGTCTGAATTGAAGGGTTGTGCTCTAGAATGATTTAAGGGCCCTGTTCCCTTAATCTCAAAACCCCAATCGCTGTCTGACAGTGAGGATGACCCAACATGTTTGTCCATTTCATTTTCCAATTTTATTTTTAAAGTTGCTGCGTGGTACCTGAGAGTGGAGCCTGTGGTCTTCCCAAAGGTCCATATACCTTAATTGGACAGGAAAATTCAGGGAATATCACTGACAATGCCTGCTCCTGGAAAAATGCAAGAACCCTCGTTTAACACAAGGGCCATTCTTTGGGTGGCATAGTGGCTCAGTGGTTAGCACTGTTGCCTCACAGAACCAGGGACCCAGGTTTGATTCCAGCCTTGAGAGACCGTCTGTGTGTTTGTACGTTCTCCCTGTATCTGCATGGATTTCCTCCCATAACCCAAAGATGTTCAGGTTAGGTGAATTGGCCATGGTAAATTGCCCCATAGTATCTCGAGACGCACAGGCGAAATGGGCTATTCATGGTTATTTTGCTGAAATGGGAAAAGGATGCGGGGCTTGAGTCTGGCTGAGATGCTCTTCAGAGGGTCTGTGAACTTGATGAGCCAAATGGTCTCTGTATGCACTGCAGAGGTTCTGTGACCACTTACACCGCGCTCCTGACCCAAATTGTAGCTTGAGCACAAAATTTAGATTGACATTGCCAGGGAGGGAGTAGAGGTTCAGTCTTTTGAATGAGATATTAAATTATGGGGAGAAAGTGAGGACTGCAGATGCTGGAGATCAGAGCTGAAAAATGTGTTGCTGAAAAAGCACAGCAGTTCAGGCAGCATCAAAGGTGCAGGAGAACCGACGTTTTGGGCATAAGCTCTTCTTCACGAATGAGGAGGGTGTGCCAAGCAGGCTAAGATAAAAGGTAGGGACTTGGGGGAGGGGCGTTGGGAATGCGATAGGTGGAAGGAGGTTAAAGTGAGGGTGATAGGCCGGAGA
>NC_057739.1:18352242-18355319 GCF_004010195.1 Chiloscyllium plagiosum | reverse complement strand
GGTCTTTCCGGAATGCTGATAGGGGAGGGGAGGGAAATATATCCTTGGTGATGGGGTCTGTTTGTAGGTGGCAGAAATGATGAAGGATGATACGATGTATCTGGAGGTTGGTGGGGTGGTAGGTGAGGACCAGTGGAGTTCTGTCCTGGTGGCGATTGGAGGGGCGGGGTTCAAGGGCGGAGGAGCGGGAAGCGGAGGAGATGCAGTGGAGAGCATTCTCAACCATGTCTGAGGGGAAATTGCGGTGTTTGAAGAAGGAGGTCATCTGGGTTGTTCGGTATTAGAATTGGTCCTCCTGGGAGCAGATGCAGTGGAGGCAAAGTAATTGGGAATATGGGATGGTGTTTTTACAGGGGGCAGGGTGGGAAGAGGTTGGTTTATAGTAAATGTCCGTGTCAAGTCGGTCGCCCGAGATAGAAATGGAGAGGTCTAGGAAGGGGAGGGAGGAGTCTGAGACGGTCCAGGTAAATTTGAGGTCGGGATGGAAGGTGTTAGTAAAGTGGATGAACTGTTCAACCTCCTCGTGGGAGCATGAGGTAGCGCCGACATAGTCATCGATGTAGCGAAGGAAGAGGTGGGGGGAGGTGCCAATGTAGCTGCAGAAGATGGACTGTTCCACATATCCGACGAAGAGGCAGGCATTGCTGGGGCCCATGTGGGTGCCCATGGCTATTCCTTTGGTTTGGAGGAAGTGGGAGGATTGGAAAGAGAAGTTGTTCAGAGTGAGGACCAGTTCAATCAGTCGAAGGGGGATGTCAGTGGAAGGGTACTGGTTTGGTCGGCGGGAAAGGAAGAAGCGGAGGGCTTTGAGGCCTTCGTGATGGGGGATGGAAGCGTATAGGAAATGGATGTCCATGGTGAAGATAAGGCGTTGAGGGTCCACCATCGCCGCATCCACTTCTGCCCCCAGTGACGTCACTCACCTGCACAACGACCTCGCCACATGCATCTCCGCCCCATGCTGATCTCCGCCCCCATGCCGAAGCCTGCCCCCACGCCGATGTCTGCCCCCACGCCTAACCCCGCCCCACGCCGATCCCTGTTCCTGCGCCAATCTCTGCCCCCACGGCGACACAGTGGTTAGCACTGCTGCCTCACAGCGCCAGAGACCCGGGTTCAATTCCCGCCTCAGGCGACTGACTGTGTGGAGTTTGCACGTTCTCCCCGTGTCTGCGTGGGTTTCCTCCGAGTGCTCTGGTTTCCTCCCACAATCCAAAGATGTGCAGGTCAGGTGAATTGGCCATGCTAAATTGCCCGTAGTGTTAGGTAAGGGGAATGGGTGGGTTGCGCTTCGGCGGGGCGGTGTGGACTTGTTGGGCCGAAGGGCCTGTTTCCACACTGTAAGTAATCTAATCTAATCTAATTTAATCTAATCTAATCTAATCTCATTTAACCCCGCCCCCATGCTGATCTCCACCCCCACGCAATCCCTGCCCCTGCCTAACTCCACCCACACGCCTAACCCCGCACGCACGCCTAACCCCTGCCCCACTCCCAGCTCGAGCTCCACACCAGGTCCTAGCTCCCAGCCCTGCCGTGTTTTCACCATCCCTCCCGACCTCCCCCTCTCTGACGATGAAAGATTAATCCTCAGCAGAGGCCTCACCTTCATCCCCCTACACTCCCAGATTAACGAGTTCTACATGCGGCTAGACATCGAACAATTCTTCCGCCGCCTTCACCTCCGCGCCTACTTCTTCAATCAGGACTCTCGCCCACTCTCCGACGACCTCTTCTCCCACCTCCAACACACCCCATCCACCTGGACACCCCGTGCTGGCCTCTTACCTGCCCTCGATCTCTTCATAGCCAACTGCCGCCGTGACATTAACCTCCTCAACCTGTCCACCCCTCTCACCTACTTCAACCTCTCACTCTCACAATGTACAGCCCTCCACTCGCTCTGCTCCAACTCCAACCTCACAATCAAACCGGCAGACAAGGGAGGCACGGTGGTAGTTTGGCGCACTGATCTTTACATTGCTGAGGCTAAACGCCAGCTTGCGGACACCTCCTCATAATGCCCTTTGACCATGACCCCACCTCCCACCACCAAACCATCATCTCCCAGACCATCCAGAACCTCATCACCTCAGGGGATCTCCCATCCACCGCCTCCAACCTCATCATTCCACAACCCCGCACCGCCCGTTTCTACCTCCTGCCCAAAATCCACAAACCTGACTGCCCCAGCCGACACATTGTCTCAGCCTGCTCTTGCCCCACTAAACACATCTCTACATACCTCGACATGGTCCTGTCCCCCTTAGTCCAAGAACTCCACACCTACGTTCGGGAGACCACGCATGCCCTCCACCTCCTCCATGATTTTTGTTTCCCCAGCCCACATCTCCTTATCTTCACTTTGGACATCCAGTACCTATACACCTCCATCCCCCATCACGAAGGCCTCAAAGCCCTCCGCTTCTTCCTTCGACTGACTGAACTGGTCCTCACTCTGAACAACTTCTCTTTCCAATCTTCCCACTTCTTCCAAACCAAAGGAGTAGCCATGGGCACTCACATGGGCCCCAGCTATGCCTGCCTCTTCGTCGAATATGTGGAACAGTCCATCTTCCGCAGCTACACTGGCACCACCCCGCACCTCTTCCTCCGCTACATCGATGACTGTATCAGCGCTACCTCGTGCTCCCACGAGGAGGTTGAACAGTTCATCCACTTTACTAACACCTTTCACCCCAACCTCAAATTTACCTGGACCGTCTCAGACTCCTCCCTCCCCTTCCTAGACCTCTCCATTTCTATCTCGGGTGACTGACTCGACACGGACATTTACTATTCACCAACCGACTCCCACAGCTACCTAGATTACACCTCCTCCCACCCTGCCCCCTGTAAAAATGCCATCCCATATTTCCAATTCCTTCGCCTCCGCCACATCTGCTCCCAGGTGGACCAATTCTAATACCGAACAACCCAGATGGCCTCCTTCTTCAAAGACCGCAATTTCCCCTCAGACGTGGTTGACAATGCTCTCCACCGCATCTCCTCCACTTCCCACTCATCCGCCCTTGAACCCCACCCCTCCAATCGCCACCAGGACAGAACCCCACTGG
>NC_057739.1:18260308-18350016 GCF_004010195.1 Chiloscyllium plagiosum | reverse complement strand
ATAGGAAGGGTTTGGAGGCATATGGGCTGGGTGCTGGCAGGTGGGACTAGATTGGGTTGGGATATCTGTTCGGCATGGACGGGTTGGACCGAAAGGTCTGTTTCCATGCTGTACATCTCTATGACTCTAAATCTGACGTGTGTAGATCTGACTTTCTGCTTATTATCTCACTGTTTTCTGCTGTTACTTATGATTGGGATATCTGTTCGGCATGGACGGGTTGGACCGAAAGGTCTGTTTCCATGCTGTACATCTCTATGACTCTAAATCTGACGTGTGTAGATCTGACTTTCTGCTTATTATCTCACTGTTTTCTGCTGCTTACTTATGACAGTAAATACACTTGAAAAGTACTTCATTTGGTATCATGTACATTTGAGCATCTTAAAGTTGTGAACAACATGACAGTCACATAGGTCCTTTCCATCCCCCCCTAACTTGCACTCTGTTTTTCCTTTTCTTAAGCTCATTTTATTTTTGTTTCATGTGCTTTGCTTACATACCACCAAATGCTGTCTTTAGTGTAGATTAAAATAAGCTGAACTATTGTAAATCCAATGGTGACCAGTTTGAAAGCTGGTATCTTGGCCTTATATCTTCTCAAGTACAGCTGGTAGTGAAAGATATCAACGCCTGGCTCCATGTTGACCATGCTTTTGGCAATACAATTTGCAGAGGTTTTACGCCTTGGAGTTGACTTGAAAGATTTATACCATGCCTAAATGGTCATCTGTTATGCAATGTTCCTAAGTGTGTCAGTATGGGTGGAAGGGAAACTGTTTTGTTCCAGTTTAAATATTTAGAGATGATTCATCTCATTGAAAATTTGCTGAACTTTTGAAAGAGAATTTGTTTATTAAGCACACACCTCTCTTTTTTGTTCCTGTGATTTGTTCATCCTCAAATTGCTGTCCAATTCTCTTCTAAAATCATTGTTGGAAGCAGCTTTTGTTCTTTTTTCCATGTACACAACCTGCCATTCTGAGTGAGTAAATCCCTTCTCATTTCCCAACTAGATCTTCTGCTAATGGTGTTAAGTCTATGACCCCTGTTTATTGAACAGCTCACCGGAAGGATTGTTTTTTTCTCTACTATAACCAGACAACATTTTGAAAATCTTGGCTGTTTTATTTTTTCAGTCAGGGAAGTGAGTGTCACTGGCTCAGCCAACATTTATTGTCCCACCCTAATTTCCCTTAAGATGCTGGTGGTAAGCTGCTTTCTTGAACCCCTGCACTTCATGAGGTGTAGGTGCACCCACGAAGTTGTGGGATTTTGACTCAGCAACAATGAGGGAATGGCAATCTACTTCCAAGTTAGGATAGTGTGTGGCTTGGAGGGGATCTTGCAGGTATGCCATACATCTGCTGCCTTTGTTCTTCCAGAAGGTAGAGGTCATGCGTTCAGAGATGCTGTCAAAGGAGTCTGGGTAAGTTACTGCAATGCACTTTGTGGATGGTACACACTGCTGCTGCCGTGTGGTGAGCGGTGAAGTGAGTAAATATTGAAGGTGGTCTCCTCTTCACATTACCCGTTCCAAGAAGAACAATCCCAATTTTTTCAATTGATAGTAGGTTAACTGATCTGGTTTATTCCTTCTCCTTCTTAAATAGTTATACAAATGAGCATCCTTCAGTCTCACAGCATAGATGCTGCATGCAAATAGGATTGAGTAAATACCTCTTCTATTTCTATCTTTGTGTTGATACATTCCATCCAGACCAGTTGTCCACCAACTTCCAGAAATTCTCACCTTTTTGGTATGTCTTCTTTCTTTATTATTATCCCATCCATTACTTTTGTCTCCTCATTTGTATTTCCTACCTCCCTATCAATATTTCCTTTTGGTGCCTTAACAGAGCCTACTTTATTATACCTAACTTACTCTTCATATGTTTATAAAATGAATAGGTATCAAATTAATATGGTTTCCTGCACCAGAAGTTGGTTTTCGAGGAACTGGAAACAAAATTACAACAAAAATTAATTGACCAAATGTCTTAGATAGTTCTATGATAATAAGCTCTAATGAAGTATGCTTAATTTTAATTTATTTTGCAGGGAGAGTTTGGATTAATAGGAGCACCGGGACTGCCTGGGCCAATGGTATGTACATTTATACATAGTTAGGAAATAAACAAGTATTAAGAATCTGCACATTAGATTAGTAAATTAGATTCAAGTTCTGTATGATTCTAATAACCTGCCAGCAAAGCAAGTTGCTTGTTTTGTTACTCTATGATAAAACTATCCAGAATTGTCATGTTTATTTCATATCCATAGGGCGAAGAAGGACCACCAGGACCAAAGGGTGTGGCAGGTGTGAATGGCTCAGAGGTATGCAAGTGATTAAGAGTACAAGAACAGAATACAGTAAATAGGAGCAAAAGTAACCTTTCAGTCCCACTCTGACTCTCAATGAGATGTTACTGATCATTTATTTCAATGTTATTTTCCTGCATTATCCCTATAACCTTTGATGTTTTTAATATGTAAATATTTATCAATCTGTGTTGAACATAATGACATAGCTTCCAAAAGATCCTGAAGCAAGGAGTTCCAAATACTTGCCAATCCCTGAGTGAAGAAATTTGTCCTCATCTCAGTCCTAAATGGGAGAAAGTGAGGTCTGCAGATGCTGGAGATCAGAGTTGAGAGTGTGTTGGTCAGGCAGCATCCAAGGAGCAGGAGAATCGACGTTTCAGGCCGGAGCCCTTTATCATGAATTCCTGATGAAGGGCTCTGGCCCGAAAAGTCGATTTTCTTGCTCCACAGCTGCCTGACCTGCTGTGCTTTTCCAGCAACACATTCTTGACTCAGTCCTAATTGGCCTGCCCCTGAAGGACTGTGTCTTCTGTTACTGGGCCCTCCAGCTAGGGTAACCTCAATTCTGCATCTACACTGTCTATCCGGGTAAGTATTTTGTAGGTTTGAATGTGGTCATCTCTCATTCTTCCAAGCTCCAGCACACATTTAACTCCATTCCTGATACAGGGCTTTTGCCCGAAACATCGATTTTCCTGCTCCTCAGATGCTGCCTGACCTGCTGTGCTTTTCCAGCACCACACTCTTGACACTAATCTCCAGCATGTGCAGTACTCACTTTCGCCTATATAACTCCAAGGATAAGTCTCCTAATCCAGGGATTAATTTGGTTTAGGTATATTGATTCACTGATGCCTTTGCAATGAATGACATTCATGTACATCTGATTACACTCTGTGCCATTTTTAGACTGTTACAAATTCTTATCAATTTCTTAATCTTCAATCATCAAACGTGCTCCATGATTGAATTACATCATGGTTCATCTTTTACCTTAATGCTGTTTTCCCACAGTATTCCCTTATCCCTTAATGTCTTTAATATCTAGAGACCTATTGATCTTTGCCTTGAGTATACTCAATGACTTATTCTCCATGACTCTCTGGGGCTAAGAATTCTTAAGATTCAGCAACCTCTGAGTGAAGACATTCCTCCTCATCTCAGTCCTAAATGGTCTACCTCTTATTCTGAGACTGTTCCCCCTAATTTTAGAATGGAGTCAACCAAGGGAAAGACCCTTCCTGCATCTACTCTTTCAAACCCTGTCAGTTAAAAATCACACAACACTAGGCTATAACCAACCAGGTTTATTTGGAAGTACTAGCTTTCAGAGCTCTGCTCCAACTGTATGATTCAATAGGATTGCCTCTCATTCTTTTAAACCCTGCAGACTACAGGCTCAATCTCCTGAATCACTCATCATAGGATCATTCCACTTTGCCATGATTCCATCTGGTGAAAGTCCATTGCATTTTATCATTGACAAGTACATGCTTACTTAGGTAAGGTACAGAATAGTCCTGAAGTGGTCTCACTAAGGCTGTATAAAAATGCAGCAGAATTTCATTACTCCTCTACTCAAATTCACTTGCACTAAAGGGCAGCATAAAATTTATCTTCCTAATTGTTTGCTGCTTCTGCACATTAGCACTCAGTAACTTAGGAACAAGAACACCCAGGTTCTTTGAGCCATCAGCACTTTCCAATCTGTTACTGTTCAAGAAATATTCTACATTTCTTTTTTTTATATCGAAGTGAATAAATTCATACTTTTCTACATCATATTCCATAGCCCTTAGCCTGTCTAAATCCCCTTGAAGTCTCTTTGCATTCTCCCCACAACTCACATTCCAACTTAGTTTTGAGCCATCAGCAAATTTGAAAGATGCACATTTGGTTCCCACAACCAAAGCATTGATATAGATTGGGAATATCTGAGGCCCATGCACTGATCCTTGCATTAAACCTCCAGTCACAGACTGCCAATTTGAGAATGGCCCATTAACACCCACTGAAACAGAGTGTCATGGGGCAGACAAAGAAATATTAGAAATGGCAGCAGGG
Organism: Chiloscyllium plagiosum; assembly: GCF_004010195.1. Taxonomy (NCBI): domain Eukaryota; kingdom Metazoa; phylum Chordata; class Chondrichthyes; order Orectolobiformes; family Hemiscylliidae; genus Chiloscyllium; species Chiloscyllium plagiosum. Next base: position 18,345,627 of record NC_057739.1, on the reverse strand, counting down.
TTTCAGAAAATAAATTATGAAAGGTTATTTCTACTCAGGGTATAATAAGAGCACACAAATGTAAGCTGATTATGAGAGCATATATTGAAGGATGTGGAGAAACAGCAAACAAAAGGTCTCAGACAGGGACACAATGATTCAGAAATAAATAATCTCCTTCTATGTTTAAATTTTATGTCCAGCTGTGTTTTTTTAATGTTTTCTTTATCTGTTAATTTCTGGCAGACAGACATTCCTATAGTTTAATCAGAAATGTTGTTCTACAATTACAATGCCAAATTCGAGGCATTCCAAAATGTGGCAGATGCTCCAGTTTATATCTTGAAAATGAGTTAAACAAAAAGTAAGGACATTCCTATGCAGGAGAAAATCTTAAAAGTGCCATATAAATTCGAAAGTAATCCCAGATCTAGTTTGGTACAGTTCTGCCATCTGTTGGCCATCTGCTCACATTTTGAGCAAGATAATGCAAGTTGAAGTCTGCAGAAAGTATTTGTTGGCCAGAATATGGAAAGTATCAGTTGTTCAAAACTATGCACAATTTGATTGAAATCTCCTTGAGTTATTGTTTTACAGGCGAACTGTTCAAACCTAGCAAAGTGACCTCTTTAACTAACACCTGCATGTGCAAACTCTCTGCTCAGCTAACAATGCCATTACCCATCCTCCCATGCGCCATTTCACTATCCATGGTCCCTCATTTAATTACTAATCCTTGTCTTCTGAAACTCCCTGCTTACTGTCTTCCAAATAGTTGCATCAGATATTTTAGCTTTTAATTAACAGTGTCAAATCCTGCAAAAGAAAAACCTCCTCAATTTTTTTCTCTTAGACTTCTCTTCATTCCACCCTCACCTTTTGATCTTATCTGTTCTTGGTTCCTTCTAATTCCTGCTATGAAGCCATTTTCACAGCCATATACGCAGGGATCATTTATATCGAATGAGGATGTGTTTTTTTCTTGTTTTACCTTTTGTTCGCTGTCAGTATGGTGGCCACAGTGTTGCTATGGAGCATCAATTGCTAGTACATTGAGGAGACAAGTTCACATATTTTTGTTCTGTTTATAACAGGGGCAGATTGGGTTGCCAGGGTTACCTGGACAGAGGGGCCCTCAGGTACAGTAACTATCAATGATTATCTCCTTTCTAAAGTTATATCTGAATATTTAAGCTCAATGTGTTGAAGAAATCTTTCTTCAATTAAATGTTCATTCAGAATGCTATTTTAGTTTTTAAAAGCAGTCAATCATATAATTAAAAGTTCAATTTTGTTTCAGGGACCACATGGTATGAATGGAAGAAGTGGTCTTAAAGGAAAGAGGGGCCATCAGGTACGAATTTACTGAAGATAAATAATTGCAAAGTATGTTTTTAAGTTTAACTGAGCAATTTGAATAATCTATTTTTAAAATAGTTTATGTATTTTTCGACTAGGTTTTATACTGGCTATCTTGGATTTATCCCTGATTCCGTTCATAGCAGCTTCCACTCCTTAAAGATCTCATTTAGTGAAGCCTTGTTGCAATGCTATGAGTGACCTCTGCTTTGCTGCATTAATGCTGTTAACCACATGAGAACAATTATACATTGATGTGTACATAACCGAGTGCAAAAATGGAGAGCATTAAAAAACAGGGGAGAGGAAGAATGGTTACAATCATAGACAGAAAAATAAGGAACATCTCCAAAAGGAGAAAGAAAATAAAGTAAGCCAGAGAGAGGGTAAGAAACAAATGAAGAATGTATGAAAAATGCTTGTAAATGCTCTAAAGTAAAAACAGATGTAGCAACAGAGACACAACACAACAGCCTGAAACTATTTCTGGAAACTGCAAACACACAATGTTTCATGTTTTTCATGAAGATTGTTTATGTATGTACCGATTAAGCTAACAATTAGAGCTGGAATATTGTCAATGTACTCCCAGCAAGAAGACTTTTTTACATTTCCAGCCTAATTTAGATGGCTAATCTGGTTTGCTAATAACACCTTGCATTGTGTACCATCTATAATGAATGCAGTGTAATTGACACTATACAGAGCAAAACATACCCATAGACCTACACTGCTGAGAAGTAACAGCAGAAGTATAGTTAAGAGATAGCGGACAGTTGGCCTAATTTAAGGCTTGAGATCATGTCAAACCATGAACACAAATCTCAAGTGATTTGTGGACCTTGAAAATATTGTCTTAAATTAACTACATATAATCTAACAATTTCAATACTCAGCACAGTAGGCAAGAAAGTGAAGCACATTGTACCCATTCTGTCAATGCAAAACATGACTGAAGTATTCCATCTGCCAAATTGTTAAAGTCTGCTCTGTAGGTGTCCAGGGCACATGCCATTAAAAAATGGACTGTTTTCACCTGTAAACCAGGGCTCCAATGCCTGTTTGAGGTTTCTCTTTGCAGAAGTGGAGGGTATGTGACTGCAGTATGTCCCATACAGCTACAGTCAGGGCCATAAGGCTCTTGGCAACCAGATCTATGGATCTTAAGAGGGACAGCAGGAGGCTCCAAGCACAAAAACAAGTTTGATTTTGTTTTGACTTAGCTCTTTGTTGTCTAAGAATAACGAGGGTGTTCTTTTCAATTTCTCAGTCCATATGTAAAGTTAACTGGCTAGAGCAGGTTAGCACACTCCCTCGGTCACTTCTTGATCCTGAGAAATCTGAGTTCCAATTCACTAGATTTCTCTTTTTTTTGCTCATTGATAGTTAAAAAGATCGCAAACAAAATGTTTCTTCTCACTCCCAAGGGCCGGCCTGGATTAGAAGGACTTGCTGGTACAAGGGGAGATCCTGTAAGTAAAATATTATTAATGCAAAAAGCTTTACTTCTGTCTCTGTTGAGTTCATCCTGTTTCTTCATAGGATATTCAACCAGACCTGACAATTTAATTATGAAAAGCAGTTCAGAATTCATTGTATTAGGCAGTCAATGTAACTTGCACTTCATAATAAAAAAAATTTGGAGTTACAAGTCCTATATTAGTGGTGGACTATATTGAAGTCGAAGTTTGTCTTAGCATTCGACAAAGAAGCTGGTGCAGCAACAATCATGTATTCAATGTCCCCTTAACCACCTTTAAGAAGTTCAATTCTATTGACTCCATTACCACTGAAGAATGGTCAGGTTACATAAAAAGCCTCTGATACAATAGCGTTCAAGATTGTTTCCAGTGAGATAAAATAAATTTGGTTTCAATGCAAGATCGGTGATTAATTTACCAAATACACTGAATTTACAGATTTTTGGTTCTACTTTGATTTACATCTTGTTGAGACCAAGGTTGGAGGGGTGCATTGTCTTTCTCTGGCTCTGTTACATGTGTACACATGTTTTACCTAGTTACTGATGTGGCCAATTATATATGATTAGATTAGATTACATTTCAGTGTGGAAACAGCCCTTCAGCCCAACAAGTCCACACCACCCCACCGAAACACAACCCACCCATACCCCTACATTTACCCCTTACCTAACACTACGGGCAATTTAGCATGGCCAATTCACCTGACCTGCACATCTTTGGACTGTGGGAGGAAACCGGAGCACCCGGAGGAAACCCACGCAGACACGGGGAGAACGTGCAAACTCCACACAGTCAGTCGCCTGAGGTAGGAATTGAACCCGGGCTTCTGGCCTGTGGGGTCTCTGGCGCTGTGAGGCAACAGTGCTAACCACTGTGCCACCATGCCGCCCATGTATCATGTTACTTTCAGAGAAAACATCCACCAATGAGATTTCTTGATGAATAAAATTATTAGCCCAGATGTTCTGATCAAGAATAGAAACCCTCCATCCGATCCTGATTAAATTTAAAATTACCCACTTGTCTTTTGATCTTTTCTGCGCAAGAAGTCCCAAACAGGGGCCTTCAGTTCTGAATGCGTTCATTCAGGAACTTTCTGGAAGAGGTGTGCAAGAAGCTTTTCAGGAGAATGGCTGCATCAGTTTTTTTCAGCTTACATTCTGAGTTGCCTAAAAAGGTTTTCTCACAAAGGTGGGAAAGGATGAGTTGGGCAGCTTTGCTCTCTCAGCAGCCTACCCCCTCAAGTACATTCCAAACAATATCAGAGAGCTATTACTCCTGACAGCCATAAATGCAGACAAATGACTTCCTGCAGTAAACAAGTCCAGGAAATTAGCTTAAAACATGTGACTCCCGGTAAGTTTTTTTTTATTGTGGCCTTTAAAAGAAGTCCATACTTCTTCAGTCTTTCAAATTAACTAAATATCACTATTCTGTAAACACAGGTCCTCAAAAAAATTAATAATGGAAGTGCCTTCACAACAATGTATTGCCAAATGAAAGTTGGCAAGTTTTTATAGATTTTTATATTGTAGCCACTGTCGTGCTTATTTTTATTTTAATCTGTCCTACTGCACATGGACCTATGATTATCTTAATATGGCTTTGCAAAATCTAAAACTGAAATCTCCCCCACTGAAATTTTACTGTCAGTCTATACTCTTGTAAAATGTAAAAGGAATTGATATAAATGTAGTAATATGTTTTTCAGGGTGAAGATGGACCACCTGGGCCAAGAGGGGAACCTGGTTCTGAAGGTCCAAAGGTAAAACTATACAGATATCATCTTGAATATGTCGAACAATTTAAGTACTTAAAGTTAACATAACATTTAGCTACAAGTTGATTTTTTTAGACCTACTGATGTTTTACTACATGAACCCATTTATCCCCTAATCTCCAAGCATGTTCTTTGTTAAACATCCACAAATAATCCAAAGGCTGTGTTCTCTCTCTAAATTCAGATATTGCCCTTCTTTTAGAGCTTCATCAACTTTTCCCCTAAAAGATACAATGATCCTAGTCTCAATTCCTTGATATGGCAAATCTGATAAACAGTGGAACTGTTTGTTTCACCCTTGTCGTGACTCCATAACTTGAGTAAATAGGCTTTTCCTGATTAACTTGCAAGACCTGTTCTACTCTAATTATTTCTCTTGCTTACACAATCCATATTCCTCCTTTTTTTATTATTAGTGGCTTCATGTTTATCACATGCTTCCCTTTAAGTTTGTTAGCTTTCAGGTCACTAGTTTTAATTTAGTACTGTCCTGAACATCTTTTGTAAGCCATAGATGGAATCTTACTGAATTTTTGTTTTGATGAAATTACTTTGTGTTGAACATTTTACTGAAATTGTTCCCACTGTTTCTATACCATATCTTGTGATGTATGTATCCAATCAACCTTCACCAGCATTCCTCTTATATGTATGCAGCTAGCTTTGTTTAAGCTTAAGACTTTTGTTTGTGTTTGGATTATGGTGTTTTCAAACTTATTTTTAATTCATTGGATATAATATTGCTTGGTGAGGCCAAAATTTGTCGCCTCCCACAATCAGGCCTTGAGACGGGGAGTTGTCTTCTTGAACTGTTACAATCTATTATCTGTAGGGGCGTGGGGCAGGGGAATATACACCCACAACAACAGTGAAGGAATGATAATATAGTTCCAATTGAAGTTGACATGTGGCTTGGAGGTAAACATGTGGTTGGTAATGCACTCAGTCTTCTGCTGTTTTCACCTCTTCAATTCCAGTCCACCATCTACAATGCATAAGACAGCAGTGAGATGGAATACTCCCCACTTGCCAGGATGACTGTAACACCGATATCATTCACGAAGCACAAAATGTACAGGATAAAGCAGTCTACTTGATTGCAGCTCATCTAATGCATCCAACACTTACTCCCGCCATTATCGAAGCACAGTGACAGCTGTATGTACCATCTGCTAGATGCACTGCCTCCTTTGACACACCTTCCAAACCTGCAAGCACTACCATCTAGAACAACAAGGCAAAAGATACATGAGAACATCAATATCTGCAAGTTTCCCTCCAAGCCATAGTAATGATTTGGAACTATTGTGTCATTCCTCCAGTGTCACTGGGTCAAAATCCCAGAAGTCCCTTTGTGAAAACACTGTGGTTGACCTTGACATGAACAGAAATGGTACAAAAAAACAGGGGCAGAAATTACTCATTCCATTCCTGTCCCAGACTCTTAGGAACACCCACCCCAGCCCCCGATCCCAGCACGGCAGTCTCCCTATTGAGTCCTGGTCTCTGTTATTGAGACTAGGTATCTCCCTTTCCTGTGACTTGTAAGAAGTCAACTAACCACCAACATTTGCAGCATAATTAGGGAAGGACAATAAATACTGGCCTAGCCAGCATTACCCACAACCTGCAAATGGAAAGAAAAATAAATAACTAATTAACCCTGCTTTGATATAAATCTGTATCTAAAAGATCCTTATATCCTTTTGGTTCACATTATATTTCTCCCAGAAACAGCAACCCATGTTTGCTAACTTTTCAATTGAGCTAATTTGGAACCATTCAACTTCTATCATTGTGTGTTGCCTTCTCTAAAATGGAATCAGTCTTGACTTCATCCTTCACATTATTTTCCGCTTTGCATCTAAATACATTGTGCTCGCTATTTCTCAACTACCCTCTTGTTCTCACGTCAGTTATCTATCTGATTTCAATTTCAGGACTTACTCATGCAAGCATTCTGTCTTCGCTTCTTAGATGCAGAGACAAATATGCATCAAATGTATAACTCAGCTTTTCATATCAAGTATGACAATTTGAAAAATATGAAAATAAACCTTACTCGGATGCTTCCTGAATAAAATTCAATTGTTAAATGTAGCAGTAATTTCTATTTCAGCTGTGAAAGAAAGATGGAGAAGAGCTGAATGCATCTTTGCACAAATAGACTTTTATTGTGTGATTGCCAACCATTAATGGGCAACAGATATAACAGGTTAAAAGAGTATTGGGTGCAAGTTTATGATAGATTGTTAAAAGGAATATATTGCTTTTGAGGTAAATGCAGTGATTTGGAGCTGAGTATAAGTTGCTGCTAACGTAATCCTCTTATACTCGAAGATTCAATCCTGTAAGAGCACATTGGTTGATTGTCAAACACTTGCTTTATGAGTGAGCAGATGCTACTGTGCTGTTCAATTGAATTCTTAATTTAAACTTCTTGTAACTGTGCTTAATCAAATTGCTATATTTCTTTCAGGGAGTGATTGGAATGCCGGGTATCAGAGGTCCACCAGGCGATTCAGTAAGATTGATTTTTTAATTATTTTACAATGTAGCAATTAATGAAACTTGTCTAATGCAATGTGATTTCTTTACACCTTCAAATGATGGTCTCACAGTCAATGAGTTTAATAAGACAAAAGTGCACAAACAGTGATCTCTCAATTAAAGCAAGCAAAGCATTGGGTATTCATTAAGGAAGGAAACAAATGAGAATCTTTCTTGGAAAACAGCAGAGGCAAGTTGAAGGAATCCTGTAGGTAATCAGCTGGCTTCCTTCAAAGACTTAGAGATTTACATCTGACCATATGTTGCTGAGTGATATTGTCCTAAAAACCCAGGTGGTGGACTGAGATTAACTGTTGTGTGTTTTTCTTCAGTTCAAAAGTAGTAAGTGTGCATCATTATTCTGTAGAAGGGATAGTGTTTCTGCATTGTAAATCCATGGTCGCTCCAACATTTATATCAAAAGTGGGCCTTGCCCTTTTCTTTTATTTATGCTTTTCTCAAATATATTAGGGGCAGAATTGTCCCGGGTACTGAATGACATGGGCATTTTTGAGAAAGTTAGGAAGGTCATGTGAGATGGCCAGCAAGGAGTTCTCAATATCAAGAGCAAGGAAGTCCCATTTTCCAACCAAGTGTTGAACATTAAGATAGGATTCTCACTCATGAGCGGCAAGACTCTAATTAGTGTGCATTGACATTTCATTATTACCTAATCTCACCTCATTAATACTCAGTTCCTTATTCTCCCATCCACTAGATAGAAACTAGACAGTGATAATTCCCAACGTGTAGGTCAGATCCACTATTTGGTGCCTTCAGTTGGCCCATTGCGCCACTATCTTGGATGCCACGCAGCAACATCTGAGGACGACTGAGGGGTAGCGACTGCAAGCACCTCATGTACACAGACCTTGTCATCTGAGACATACAAACCTCAATGCACCCTCATAGCACATTCCTGATTCATTCGCAAATGGTGCTGCACACCCACACTGCGCTTTGGAGCTCGCCGGCACCTTTCATTGGAATGCTCCTGAGGATAATTTGCATACTGGGACATGCAATATGTAATAAATTCAGCCAGGCCACATCAAAGGACTGTTCGCTCTCTATCTTACCACTACCAACTTTGTGCCTCCTTTAATGCTAACAGCATCCCTGCCTTGTCTTGCTTTGACTTTTTATGCTTTGCCTCCTAAGCCAAAGTATAAGGCTCACAGAACTTTTGTCTTGCATTAGTGTTTAGCAAAGACACAAAGCCTAAAAACTTGTTATGTTTGGTCCTGATCACACCCCTTCATTGCATTTCCCTGTGACAAAGTCATGCCATAGTCCAGGCATTAGATATTGACAACATAGCAGAGTATGAAAGACTGTATGCACTTTTTAATTGATGGACCCTTATCATAATGCAGCTGACTTCAGCAATAGAAAATGGTTCCACTCTATCAATGAAATAAAGTCATCTGTGATCATTGGTATCCCATCTTAGAAATCCATGCCAAATACCCTGGGAGCTGCCATGATGTCTATATCCTTGAGAACCCTCATGTTCCGGATGTGTTACAAGGATGGCCCTTGGGAGACAAGGGCAACACTCTGGAACCATGACTACAGCCAGTTCTTCTGTAACACTATAGTTACATTCTTCTGTAACCCCATGTTATAGAAAAATAGCGCTTTAGAAACAGTGTTTAAAGTGTTGGCAATGTAATCACGTTACAGCCAATACACATTCTGAAAGTTTGCGCTTTTGAAACAGTGTCCCCAATTTGTTAATTAATCACATTATAGTGAATTTGCGTGAATGAAACACATGTTAAAGCAGTACAACCTGTATTTTGTAAATCCCTGACTGAGGCCAAGCATAGATCCAATGTTGAGAGAAAGTGAGGACTGCAGATGCTGGAGATTCAGAGTCAAAAGGTGTGGTGCTCGAAAAGCACAGCAGGTCAGGGAGCTTCCAAGAAGCAGGAGAGTCGATGTTTCAAGTATAAGCTCTTCATCAGGAATGTGGAGGGGAAGGGGACTGAGAGATAAATGGGAGGGTGCGGGTGGGAGGGTTGGATCTGGAATGAGGTGGGGGGAGGGGGATTTGTAAATTAGTGAAGTCGACGTTGGTACAATGTGGTTGAAGGTTGCCAAAGTAGAAGTTGAGGCGTTCGGCTTCCAGTTGTCAGGTGGTGTGGATTTGGCAGTGGAGGAGTCCCAGGACTTGCATGTCCTTGGCAGAGTGGGCAGGGGTGTTGAAGTGGTCAGCTATAGGGCAGTGGGTTTGTTTGGTGCGTGTGTTCCAGAGATGTTCCCTGAAACTCCCCATGAGTTGGCATCCTGTCTCCCCACTGTGGAGGAGACCACATCGAGAGCAATGGACACAGTAGATGAGCTGGGTGGATGTGCCGGAAAATCTCTGCCAGATGTGAAAAGATCCTTTGGGCCCTTGGACGGAGGTGAGGGAAGAGGCATGGGTGCGGGTTTTAAACCTCAAACTGTGGCAAGGGATGGTGCTGAGAGTGGAGGGTGGGCTGGTGGGGGGTGTGGATCTAATGAGGGAGTCACAGAGGGAACGGTCTCACGGTATGCAGATAAGGCTGGGGAGGGAAATATATCTCTGGTGGTGGGGTCTGTTTGTAAGTGGTAGAAATGGCAGAATAAAATGTGTCTGGATATTAGTGTTGAGGACAAGGTTATATCCTTGCTGCAGTTGGAGGAGTAGGATTCGAAGGTGGAGGTGTGGAAAGTGGAGGAGATGCACTCCAAGACATTGTTGATCATGCAGGAGGGGAAATTGCAGACCTGGAAATAAGAGGCCATCTGGAATGTCCGAGAGTGGAATTGTTCCTCCTGGGAGCAGTTACGGCAGAGGCTGAGGAATTGGGAGCAAGGGATCATGTTTTTACAGGAGGGATGGGTGGAACAAGGTGTAGTCCAGGTAGCTGTGGGAGTCGGTGGGTTTGAAATAGGTGTCCATGTTGAGTTGGTTGCCGGAGATGGAGATATTCAGGAAGGGGAGGGAGGTGTTTGAGATAGACCAAGTGAACTTAAGGTCAGGGTGGAAGGTGTTGGTGAAGTTGATGAACTGTTCAACCTCCTCATGGGAGCACAAGGCGGCGCCGATACAGTCATCAATATAGCGGAGGAAAAGATGAGGGATGGTGCCAGTGTAACTGCAGAAGATGGACTGTTCCACGTATACTCTGAGGGCCCATGCGGGTGCCCATGGCTACCCCTTTGGTCTGAAGAAAATGGAAGGATTTGATGGAGAGAATGAGGACCAGTTCTGCTAATCAAAAGAGTGTGTTGGTAGAGGGGTACTGGTTGGGTCAGCGGGAGAGGAAGAGGAAGAATCAAGGGCTTGGAGGCCTTCGCCATGGCAGATAGGGTGTATAGGGACTGGATCCAATGTTGTCCATTCTTTGACCAGGGCCATAATAGAGCACTTGTTAGACCACCTGAAGATGAGATGCTGATGCAATGGATTACCCAGGGAGTGGGTGATGATACTAATGCATGATAGGCCACATGGTTATTACCTAACACCCAGCTGCCTAAACCATTTTCAAGATTAGAGTGCTGCTAGAAAAGTAGTCATGATTTGGAGATGCCGGTATTGGACTGGGGTGTACAAAGTTAAAAATCACACAACACCAGGTTATAGTCCAACAGGTTTAATTGGAAGCACTAGCTTTCGAGCGACACTCCATCATCAGGTGATTGTGGAGGGCTCGATCGTAACACAGAATTTATAGCAAAAATTTACAGTGTGATGTAACTGAAATTATACATTGAAAACTTGATTGTCTGTTAAGCCTTTCATCTGTTAGAATACAGTGATAGTTTAACTTCTTTCATGTGTAATTCACAAAACCCTTTTTTTTAAAGTTGCATTCTCGGGTTAGCTGTTAACAATGGTGATAGCTAGACAATATGTTGAAGGTGTTAGCCCCCTGTGTTCTCTGTCTATGACCTGATGTTTAGATTGATTCTAATCTAAAAAGTGAGATAACAGAGTTTTACATAAATTCATGCAGTTTTTGAGCTCAGAGTTCTACATGAATGTATGCAGTTTTTGAGCTTAAACATCAATCAACATTTGTCCATGTTATTTTAAGATTACTAACCCTTGGTTTTAACACTTTGACAGAGGGCAAGAGCATCAGATGGTGCACATGGGGACCCTGGAGAGAAAGGAGATATAGTAAGTATCAAGAGATTTCCTTGAAAAATACCACTTTTGCTTTTACTGTTATTTGTGCACAAAAGCCTGATAACATTTTCATATAAAACTGAAACGGCAGGATTACATACTGAAGATTTGCTCACAGCCTTTCTGTGGGAGATTTGCATGGGAACTTATTGTAAATTGTATGATAAGATGTGCAAAACCTCCTACAGGATATCTGTGACAAGTCTGATCAAGGTAAGCAGCAGTATATCATCTTAACTAACCAGACTGAAGAATTGATAATGAGCAATGCTTTGTCTGAGCCAAGAAATATCAGAATATCTAATTCAATATTTAGTCACATGCAGGAAGAGAAATGGACAATGAAAGAAAGATTGGATTTTGAGAATGAAGGTTTAATAAAAACAAAATAAGAAGTAATTTACTTTCATAACCTTTAGTTATAATTAAAACTTGAAGGAAGCAACCTCACACTTGATCTATCTGTACTCTCAGAACAAAACTATTCATTGTACTTAGGTACATGTGACAATAATAAATCAAATTAAATTACGTTTGTAAAAAAATCATATTCAGTCCCAGAGATGTTATTTGATATTCATTAAGACTTACTACAGAATTAAAAGGATATTGTACTTAACCAGAAACCTCAAGACTGAAATTATTGGTGAAACCCAGCCCATTATTCATAATGTTCTTCAAAGTATTATGTTTAAACTTCCTATTGTTACCTGTGCATCAAAATTGAAATAATTGTAAATTTCCAGTATGAATCATGTGAATAAAAATAATCTTTAAAATATTGATCACTGGAAGTTTAAAGGAAATGTGTGATCCAAAGATTTGCATTTTGAAAACACAAAAGCTTGTAAAGTTGTGAACACATTTGTTGTGTTAATAATAATTAATGAGGCTAGAACTGTTGCAAAATTAAAGTGGCTCTTTTTAAATGCGCAAAAATTAATTAAATTTGCCACATTAAGTAAACTTATGTTAATTTTCCAAACATCATTCCACTCATCATATTGGAAATTTAGTGTACAGCATTCCTTCTAATTTTTTTGTTCCTTGGCGTGGACCTCTGGGGTCCATGCATGGCAGTGATTTCTGGAACAGGAAATTAAAACTGAGATTCATGTCAGCACACTGACTGCCATAAACAGAACATCATACAGCTGGGAGGAAACATTGCAAGTGTCTCAATGCGATGCTAGCAACAAGGGTTGTCCACATTGATTGTCTCTGATACCGCATTGCCCACATTTCAGCAAAATAAACTGTTCATTTAAAATTAGGAAACGGAACAGGGACAAAGCATAGTGGACCAGACTTCTAACTGGCATTGGAACTGTTCCAACTGGTACCAGTTGTAGGAAAGTCTACTCACTTAACTGCCCCTGTGTTTTAATGGCTGTCTACCAATGCTGATTACTAGAGCTTCAATCATAGAAAATGATATAGGCTTCAGTGCAGCACGGGACAATTGAAACTATGCTATTCATGACATCAGAGGAACAGGGGAAGCCCATAAAGGGCAGCAGACAGACAATATTGAACTGTGAGGTAAGTTTTTAATGAAACTCTTTAGCATTTTACAGGTATTGCATTTCTAAAAGAAAAATCTTCTATTTATTTTAAATATTTAATATTATCATTGACTAATTTTATACTTTATATTTATAACATTGAATGAATTGTTATTTAATAATTCTAAATGTATGAAGCCTTGACTATTTAACAATCAATGTTATTTATACATTCTTTGACAATGTGTGTCAGTGAGTGAAGTAGGTGGCAAGAAGACAGGGGGGAGGTAAGTGATTAAGAGGTTAAGGTGGGACCGGGGTAGACAGGTATCTGAGTAGGATGGAGGTGCATAGCGGGGTAATGTGACAAGTGGGTAGAGTGGCAAGTGAGATGCATTCACACATTTTATACCAGCTGGCTTGCCATAGTCAGGTGGCCCCTACTGAAATTTGCTATCACTATAGTTTTTGAAAACTGTTAAACACAATACTTGGAAAGTGTGTGATGCTGAGATCAAGAGAATATTCAGAACTGTAAGAGGACCAGGTATTGCAAGAAAACAGCAAGGAAATATTAAAATGACAACACCTGCAACATTGTATCAGAATGGCTGTGAGATTCCCATTCCCTGCTGTTTTGGGAATGAAAGCATATGTGAAACATTATTGAATTTATTCCAGTCTCAGTAATGAAATAACAACGGAATTGCACGAAGAGGATTAGCCAATTTGAATGATTTCCCTGTTATCAGTGCTGAAAAAGAGTACTGCAAGATGTATTGCACCGAAAACTTCCCTCAGAAACGGAGAAATCAAATAAGAGAGATTCTGAACAGATACCTTGAACCCTCTAGTAATGTTGATGTGAAGGATGTTTACTGTTCAGGAAGCTGAATGAAAATAGCAATTTTCTCACCACATTCTAGATGTCATTCAGGAGATATGGGTGGTTTTATATGTTGCTTGGCATTTGCACTGCACTGGAGGAGTATCAGTTCAGACAGCATTAGGTAGTGATCTTCTTGGAGTGGTAGCTATTGTAGATCATCTGCTAGTCTATGAATGTGGAGACACGATAGATGAAGTTTTTGTGAACAACAGTCTGAATCTAATGCAGATGTTAAGGAGAATTTGTCAGGTGAACCTGAAGCTGAACAACACAGCAATGCAATTAAAGGTCCCTGAAATCAAGTGCACAAATCATTTCCAGAAAGTGAAAGGATTTCTCCTGGATCTTAACTTGATGAGAACCGTAGCAAAAATGCAGCAACTAATAGATACAAACACAGTGCACTAATTGTTGGATTCATGAACTGTCCAGCAATGTTCTTGCATAAGTTGTCGTGAGAGTGTAAACATTGACACAAGCTTATTGCTAAAAATGTGCAGTTGTGCTGGGATATAGGATAAGAAGCAGCTTTCTGTCAAATAGAAGAATTGGGAAAACAACTAAACAAGCTCTGAAGGTGATAAGGTCAGCAGGGACATGATATCTGAGAGACAAGTTTCTTGCTCTGATGAAATGTTCACCACAGAAGCAACACTCTCCCCAGGAAAGAGCAGAAACCATACAAATTAAGAACAATTCTTAATGTGGCATGTTGTTAAATGATATGGATGCACAGGAGATAATGGGTAAAATGCATTTGCAGAAAGTGATGAAAATAAGACTGAGTAGAATTGACACAGTTTACTAATGAATTATCATTTTCTTTTTTTGACCATTTAAATTGAGTCACTTGTAACTCCAAATGATAGCGCATGCAAGTTATTTTGTGAAAAGGGAGATGTTTAGAGGAATGAATTTGCACAGAACGTACTGATTGGCTTTGTATAGTTATGAGACCATTACCTGTGATATATGTTGCTTTCATTTCATTGTGGCAATCATTAAACACAGTCGCCTAACTTTTCTGATGGCCAGTGCCATTATTCCAGCATAGATGGGAGCTGCTCATTGGGACCCTGAGTAACTTCCATGCAAAATGCAAACAAGGACAAGAGGAGGCCATTCAGCCCTTTGAACCTGCTCTGACATTCAATAAAGTCATGGCTAATCTGATTCTAATCTCAACCCTCTATTCCTCATACCCCTGAAAATCTTTTATCCTTATGGTAATCAAGATTCTAAATACCTCTGCCTTAAAAGAAAATGGAGGGAGACCTTAGTAAAATCTCTACTCAGAAATGTAAAGCTCTATTCTTTCATAAAAATGAAGGGGAGGAGTGGTAATCTTCATGAGATTGCTACACCTCAAAAAATCCAAACCAATACTTGAAACATTACCAGGGAGCCAGGACAGAGTTTCATCCCTCTAAGCTTTCCTGGGTAACTATTGAGCCATAACTCTTCAAAGTCTCTGACTGTGATTTAGAATTGGAGATGCTTTTGAGGATTCTAGATGCTAAGTAATTGCCTAACAGAAGTTTAAACCTCCTGGACAATTTCCTCATTGTTAGCCATGCTAGGACTTCTACATGATCCCAATGCCCATATCCTGCTGCAAGGATTATCTTCCTAACAGAAGATGTAAGACAACTGACTTTAACCTGACAGTTTTAAACCAGACCTGTACGAACAAAGAGCAACTTGTAGAATATGACACTGTAATTACCATTATCTTCAGAATCACACTTGAGTATCTCAATGCTGTGTCATGTTGATTCAAGAGGAACTTCTCATAAACCAAAGGTATTTACCAATGTAGATCCAACTTGACAATGGAGCTATCAGAAAATAGTAGGTGAACACATCCAACTGGTTAGATGAGCTAAATAACATTTTTGTCTGCAGAAGGTGTGATTGTCTCCTTCTTGGAACTGTCAAGATATTGAAATGATGGAATGACTTGGCACTGTAGAGAGTTGACATGTGTTCACCCTCACACTTTAAAAATACATTAGAAATCTCAACCATGAATTCTGATTTTCAGAACTCACTCTATCTCATTTAAAACTTTTCTTAAACTGTTTACTGAATTCCTTTTTAAAAACTGTGATTAATCTGGTTTCAATTACCTTCATGCAAAAGTCAGAATCTCATTTTCTTTTAATATTTATTGCTCCTCTGAAAATTGAGGAAAAACTTTTCTGGATTTAGACATTTCTGGGTTTAGAAAAAAGGTTTGCTTTACACCTGATGTGCTATATCTGGCCTCCCTTATGTTAACTGGTGGGAGGCATAATGGGAAATGTTTAATTAGCAGCACTAACCTTGACTGTTATGAGTAGAAAATTCATAAATTAGCATAGATTAAAAGTGTATTTTTGCGATGGCCTCAGCCAGTCGGGGTGATGATGGAAAGCAGGCAAGACTGAAACTGCAGAATAAATTCAGTAAGTTTGGAAAAGTGAAAAAAAAAGAAATTAAAATAAAGAATTAAAGAAAGACATCTGTTCTTATTTTGAAAGGTTCACCACAGATTTGGATAATTTATTATTTACTTTCAAAGTTACCCTTTTAGGTGGAGTCAGAAAAAGTGGTTAGTTGGAGTAATTTGAATTAACAATGGCATGAGCTACAAATTCACAACATTGAGGCAAAGCAGATATAGATGCCTGTACTGATCAAAAACTTGGAGATTGATGGCTATTTTAGTTCTGATTAGATTAGATTCCCTACAGTATGGAAACAGGCCCTTTGGCCCAACCAGTCCTCAACAGAGTAACCCACCCAGACCCATTGCTCTTTTGATTAATGCACCTAACACTGTGGGCAATTTAGCATGGTCAATTCACCTGACTTGCACATCTTTGGACTGTGGGAGGAAACCCGAGCACCCGGAGGAAAGCCGCATAGACACTGGGGAGAATGTGTAAACTCCACACATCCAAGGCTTGAATCGAACCTGGGACCCTGGTGCTGTGAGGCAGCAGTGCTAGCCACTGTGCCACCCTATCTGTGAAGAAAATTTGGAATATAGTCCCTACTTATCATTCTAAAGATTATATCCTGCACTGAAGAATGTATTGATTTCAACAAACTGCACCAGTTAAGTTAATATGTTTGGAAATAATGTGCAGTAAAGGTTTCACATCGCAAAATGGATAACTGTCAAGTGGTAACCAACTGGAACCATTGAGTTTCAGAATTCCATTTTGGCACCTCAGTAGAACTTCTTTTAAAAAATCACTGCATACTATTTAATAGAGACTTTACAACATTTCACATTGGGTTTTTAGCCAAGAAAAGAAATGATGGAATGTCTGATTTATGAACAATGAATTTTGTTATTTTTAGGGACCACCTGGGTTACCAGGTAAAAGAGGATTCCAGGGACCAAGGGGGCCACCTGGAATTCCTGGAATTCTTGGTCATAAGGGTCAGCTTGGAGCAGTTGGATCTGACGTGAGTACTTCAGAAAGATTGAACATGAAACAAATTGAAACCATTTATTTGTCTCTCTTTATTTCACAGACATAAAAATCTATATACCTGTCATTTTTCTTTTACTCACATATGGAAAGAACACTTTTCATGGTTTGACCTACCTACATCCACACTGTGTTGAACTCAGGAGTCATGTGCTCCTCACCGTTTCTATTTTTCCTGAAGGCCTCAAAACTGTGGGTCAACTTATCCCATTAGACTTCCCTTCTTCTTCCAATTTAAAACCAAAATGTCCTGTCACCTATCCATTATTTTTTGGATTATTACTTTCATTGAAATCCCAGTCCTGTAGTGTGGGCCTTGGGCATTTTTCTTGAGTTTCTCAGTAAAAGATGAACATAGGAGAGGAGGCAGTAGAGTAGTGGTAATGTCACCAGACTGGTAATCAGTACCTCAGGCTAATGGTGTACATAGCAAATGGTGTACTTTGAATTCATTAACAATCTGAAATGAAAAAAGCTATTCTAATGGTGGCCACATATCAATTGTTGTAAAATTCCATCTCATTTACTAATATCCTTTAGGGAAGCAACTCTGTCTTTCTTACCAAGTCTGGCCTGTGTGTGATTCCAGACCCACAGCAATGTGGTTGACTTTTCTCTGAAATGACTCTATCAAATCCTTCAGACCAAGGAGCAATTAAGGAATGGGCAAAAAAATGCTAGCACAGCTATTGACAATCACATCCTGTGAATGACTGAAAAGAAACACAGATGGGTCAAGTATACTTCACTCAAAATTATCTTGTGAGGGGAAAAACAATATTTCATACCTAACATTATTGAATATTCATTTAAAAGATTTTGTTTTCCCGCTATATTGAAATTAGTATATGATATCATTGTTATGCAGTCTGGTCATTAATGGCAGAATTGTCTCAAATGTTACATTTTGTTTTGCACATAATTTTTTTTGTACTGAATGGTTGAGAAACACATATTGAATATTAAGTGGATGGTGAAGACCTATGCTCTGTTCCAGTAATATGTCAGTAATTCAGAATTTTTACACAATATTCTATGCATAACAGCAAGAATGGTCCAATTCTGCTTCATCAACACTTTAGCTAAGAAGGACAATTGCATGAATGTAATTTCTCCCTTGACACATTGCATTTTGCAAAGTCAAGTCATGAAATTGGAAGTTTCTCTGCAATACATTTTGATTCAAATTTCCATATATGCAAACAGCTTTTGATTTTAGAAGAGAGGTTGAATTTCGGTAGAAATCCAGCAAACCTCTTGTTGAAATTTAATCGCAAAGTGTGTGGTGAGAAGGGAAGGTTTAATCTACCCAGTTCAGTTAGATTAATTCTAGCTCATATGAATGGCAATTATGATCAATTTTTTATTCAGTTGTGTTGTTATTTAAAGAACATTGAGTCTGTAATATTTTGATGGACTGCATGCTATTTCCTCTCTTTGAGAAAAATGTGTAGTTTGACATTTATTTAATATTCACCACTTGTAACCATTATTTCAGGGTGAAGATGGAGTCATGGGTCTTAAAGGACAGCAAGGACCTGTAGGACCCAAGGTCAGTTTCAAAATCAGTGAGAAAACTTGTAAGTCTGTGTTTTTAGTGACCATGTAGTATTAAAGACAGTTTGAGTTCAGCTCTATTGTTTGCTCTACACTATTATTGAAATTAATTGCTTTGGAGATTTTCCCACTAGTGCACTTTGTTGGAACAGTTGAAGAAATCTCAGAAAAATCGTGCTAATGTTATTCAGTGAAGTTATGGAGGACAAACAGGACAAAATGTAGGAAGTCACATTACTGTGCAGATTGGTCAAAATGGATTAGAAAAATCCAACAAATCATGAAACCATGTGCAAGAATCCAAAAGATTGTCAAGTATGTGAATTGTGGTAATAATCTTGTCCCTGTCGATCCGATGTATTATACTTAGTTAAAAACCCAACTCATCACCACCTCAGTAATTGAATATATTATCACTCATTTAAGAAATACATCTTATTGCATTTTTCTTTACCAATTCTGACAGTATGATATTACCAGAATTACTTTGTAGTTTACACATGGTGTTAGTCTGGCAAATATGTGCTTGTTTGACTGTAGGGTTATGCAGGATTTGTTTAGTGGAGCAGGTGAATAACAATGATTAGAAGATAAGTCAAGGATTCATTTCAAGAAATCCTTGTTAGATTTAATTTGTCTGATACACAGTGCAACCCCTATACATGCACACTACATTCACCCACTTTTCAAAAACTTAGAAATGAATCAGGAAAATGCTGGGTGCACTCAACACACGTATCTGCCATAATGTTTTGTGCTAGGGAGCTTGAGTTCACATCAGTGAACATCAATGCTTAGGAAATCTCAGTGTAATTAGTGGCGCTTCTAGAATTTAATGGGCTATCAGATTGTAGTTTACCAACACAGAAGCATGTTGAGGTAGGTCATCCTCCAGTAATGGGGTTGGCAATCACAGATTTACCCCAACATTTCCCATCAAAGATTCAGCCTTTTATGTTAACCATCAGTACCTCCTGAATATTACCAGGCTTAAATGTCAGGTTTGTCCCAACTTCCCATCAGGTGGGATCAAATCCAACATCTCACACTTATTTTGATTTTTTTACTCCCTTAATTAGGCAAGAGAATAATTACTATTCCCTCATTAAACAAATTAAAATTATAAGCATATAAATAGCATTTAGCAAAATTGTAAGGTAGTATCAGAGAAGGGATTGGCAGATGAAGTATAAGGTGGATAAATGTGAATTTGTTCATTCTGACAGCAAGAATAGGAAAATAGTGTACTATTTAAAAGGAGAGAGATTGCAAGATTTAGTCATGAAAATGGATTTGATGGTCCAAGGTTATTATGCAGGTGCAGCAAATGATGAGGACAGGGAGTGGAATATGATAGCAAGGAAGTTTCACTGCAACTGTACGGTGATTGGTGAGACTATACCTCAAGTACTGTGTCCAGTTTTGGTCTCCTTGTTTGTAAAAAAAAGTAGTTTAGAAGCTATTCAGAAAATATTCACTTGACTTGAATAAAGTACAAGAATAAGAAAAAGTTTGGAGGGATATGGACCAGAAGCAGGTTGATGGGAAAGTTTAGCTTGGGATTATGTTCGGCATGGATTGGCTGGACCGAAGGGTCCATTTCGATGCTGTATGACTCTGACTCTTTCCTGGGATGGAAGGCTTATCCTGTGAAGAAAGGTTAAATTGGTTAGACCTATATTGATTGACATTTGGAAGAATAAGAGGTGCTCTTTATAAAATATTCAATATGTTGAGGGGACTCGATAGGATGGACGTTAGGAGGAGGTTTCCTATTATGCGGGAGACCAAAAATGGGGGATATTGTTTCAGTATAAGAGACCTTCCTTTTAGATCTTTTTGTCTCACAGAAGATCGTCAAAGTGAGAAGATAGTGGAGGCTGGGTCTTTAAGTTCAATCAAGACTTGGTCAGATAGATGTTTGGCAGAAAAAGAAGTCAAGGTTTATAGGACTGGGGAAATAGGAAAGTTGGGCTGCAATTAGTAGATCAGCCATGATCTTATTGAATGGTAGAGCAGCTGAAAGAGAAAGATGGCCAACTCTGCTTCTATTTCCTAGGTTGCTCTAATATACGTAAAAATAGTTATAAGACTCAGAAGGAATTTACAATCTCTCCAAATGCTGTTTCTTTTTTGTTATCTATCTCAGGGCAACAGAGGATCTGATGGCCCAAAAGGAATTCAAGGATCCAGAGGGCACAGGGTTTGTACTTTTTTGGAAAAATGCTTTGAATGGGTAAGCAGTTATATGTTGGGGAAAAGCTCTACTCTATAGATGATATGTATCACATCATATACAGTGTATTATAAAGGAACATTTTTGCAGCTTTCTATGTGGCTGTTTATTAGACAGCCTCTTTCACCATCAGATCCTGTGATCCCACTTTTCCATGTGCTCTATCCTTTCTTGATATTGAAGTCTGTTCCACTAATGCTGATTTTGTGATGAGACAAATTTTCTCAATAGAGAGAGAGAGAGAGAGAGACAGAGTTAACGTTTCACATCAATAACTCATTCGAATGAAGGGTCATCAGAGGATTTTACCATGAATTGCGAATGTTGGAGGTTAAGGCTGAACTTTAGAGGTTTATAAAATCACGAGGGGCATGAATAGGGTAAACAGACTCCTGGGGTGGGAGAGTGCAGAACAGGATACTGATTGAGGATGATCATAACAAATGGTGGTGCTGGCTCAAAGGGCAGAATGGCCTACTCCTGCACCTATTGTCTAATGTCTGTGGAGGCCATAGGTTTAGGGTGAGAGGGGAAAGATTTAATAGGCACCTACGGGGCAACGTTTCGACGCAGAGGGTGATGTGTGTATAGAATGAGCTGCCAGAAGAAGTGGTGGAGTTCGGTACAATAACAACATTTAAAAGGCATCTGGAGGGGTATATGAATAGGAAGGGGTTATAGGGATATGGACCAAGTGCTGGCAAATGAGACTAGATTAATTTAGAATATCTGGTCGGCATGGACGAGTTGGACTGAAGGGTATGTTTCCATGCCATACATCTCTATTGCTCTATGAAATTCACAATGCGCTGTTAGCTAGGCTTGCACTTCCACATCAAGTTACTGCCAACCAAACAACATGGCATCCGCTTCAAGCTATCCCATTGTAAACAGTACTTTATTGAGCACTTCTGTTTCCTGGTACTTCCCAAAAAATACTTATCCAAAATGATGCAACAGTTGAGAATACCTTGCTGAAGTGAACAGATTTTCTGACACTCATCAGACTGCAGTCTCTTTTGAATAATTATTTCAAGTGATTTTTTTTTAAACAGGGGCGTATAGGTCAGCGAGGATTAGTAGGATTACCTGGACCAGCAGTAAGTGAATTTATTGAGAGTTACTTTGTTGAAATTTACATATGTGGGAGAGTGTGGGTGACAGTGACAAAGCAAGCTAAAATATCATACTATGGCATAAGTTCAAAATGGTCAGAGAATCAGTCTTTTGACCCATAAACTGATTCTAATAACATCGCCCCATGTGTTATTTGACAACAACAGATACATTTTAATAGAATACAGTAAAATCTCAAATTCAGTGATGACAAAATGATTTTAGAACTACTCTGTAATCATTTGATATATAGTAGTTCAAAAGTTTAGTTTTCTAATCACAATCAACCATTCAGTAAGAATCTCTGACCTTAATATAATCAGTTTATCACAATTGTAAATCTAATTTCAGGAAGGGCTATTTACAAATAAAATATATTTATTTCTGGCTCCTTTTGAATAATTAGGGTGGTATCCTGCAATAAAATTAACAAATGAGACCCAATCATTGTGAATTCAAAAACTCTGCTTTGTTCAGATTGATGTGCAGGAAGTTATGAGTGTTTGCCAAAGTGACCGTAGGAGAATAATTCTGGAATCAGATCTCTTTGAGTTCATGACCCTTCTAAAGCTAGGGGGCATAAATCCCTCTCCAGGAAACTATCTTATACTTGTTTTGAGTTCACCTGGGCTGCAGAAAATCTCCAACCTACTGCAAAAGCATGTCTGAGAAGTTTCCATTTGCTTTTCTTTCCAAACTCATGGAAGAAGATGTGGTTAAAATCTATCTTTCAATAATAGAATAAAATTCACCATGACATCTGTACTCCACCCTATCTGGTTTCCATTTCCAATGAAACCAATAGAAATTAGAATTGGGTGTTGGACAAAACGTGACGTCGACTGACCAGAATCTTCCTGAGCAGGCAGGGAGGTCTCCTTGGCAAGGTCTGCTGAATTGCATTCCTGGAAGTGGAAGTCCCTCTTGATGCTGGCCAGTTAGAAGCTTAGCAGTTCCATGGAGGAGGCTCGGGAATGCTGCCAGAAGGGCACCCATAATTTTGGAGGACCAATGTGGAAGTGATATGCATGGGATATTGGTTTCTGGAGATGGGACTTGCAGGGAGAAAAGTTCAGGGGGTCCAGAAACACAGGCAATGAGGGTGGCTCTCAATTAATCGAGGTAGCACAGTGGCTCAGTGGTTAGCACTGCTGCCTCACAGCACCAGGGACCTGGGTTCGATTCCAACCTCGGGTGACTGTCTGTGTGGAATTTGCACATTCTGCTCTCGTCTGCGTGGGTTTCCTCTGGGCGCTCCAGTTTCCTCCCACAGTCCAAAGATGTGCATGCTCGGTGAATTAGCCATGCTAAACTATCCATAGTGTTAGGTGCATTAGTCAGGGGTAAATGTAGGGGAATGGGTCTAGGTAAGTTACTCTTCGGAGAGTTGGTGTGGACATGTTGGGCCGAAGGGTCTGTTTCCATACTGTAGAGAATCTAATCTAAATAACAACCTGCCCTATGTCCGGTGTATTGATGAGGCTCTGATTGCCTTTAATCAGGAACTCCCCCTGCTGTAATATAATGTGATGTCTGGATACCAACCACTGGTGGCTTCTGGCTGGGATAGGGTGCTGCCACCAACCCTCCTCCTTGTGCCAGTCTGAGGCACGGTTCAGTAGTACATGTTGGAGGATAGGTCACAAATAAATCTGACCAGAAGAGGCTCTTGTCTTTGTAAAGAAGATGTACCTTACTTCATCTGAACACCAATTCCAGCTTACATTAACTCTTAGGTGTATTAACCATGATTAACATGCCACATTGGGACAGGCGCACCTGCAGCTGGGTTAATCCATGCACAGGAGGGCTGATGACCTTGAGTGGTCTTTACAAAGCAATTTATGAGTCTTAATTGGCAAAAGGACAGGAGGGCTGACCATGGCTCTTTTCACATAGAACATAATTCTGGTGGAGGCAGGAAGGTTTTGGTAAATCAGTGCCCCACCTAGTTAAAACAAAAATTTCTGGAGAAACTCAGCAGGTCTGGCAGCACCTGTGGAAGAAAGCAGAGTTAACATTTAAGGTCTTGTTCTTCATCAGAACCTAATTAAGTTGCCTTTTCTCCTCCAATCTCATTATCTCTGGGAGCATAAAATTCTGCCCCACTAATGTCTAATCTGAGCTCCCTCTCCAAGTTGACCTTCAATCCTGTTGTCTCCTATTTCAAAACACAAGCATCAAGTACAGAGCTATCTTTACACACTAAACATTAATATATGTAATTCCTTTTATGGCTAATCTTAGTATGGCAAGTCCAAATACATAGACTGACTAGAAAATGATAGTGATTCCACTTCAAAAGTAATCACTTGCTATATATTAACATACATTATCTTACCGTTGAGTTTTCTTTTTAGTTTAGCCACATTGATTCCAATTTCATCAAACAGTATAGACACTTTCATGATTCAAGAATACCGTTCTTAGCTTTTTAAATTATGTTCAAGTATTAATCATTAGTGTGTCTCAGCTATTTTATTCTCCTGTTTCATATGCAGTTTGATTTAAAATATCTTTTCGTTTCTACAGGGATTAAAAGGCCAGCAAGGAATACCGGGTCCTGAAGGAAAGCCTGGTACACAGGTTCCCATTCTGTACTTTTAATACAGATTACAACCATTTTACATTCTTTGTATTTAACTTGCATTTGTTATTCGCTTGTTGTGTGTTGTGGACAAAATATAGTTTGGTTTCCATTATAGACTTTGTTTTGGGACTGTTCAATTCAATCCCATATGTGTATGGGCCCAGAGGACAAAAAGTGCCTGGATAATTTTGTGCTTCGAATCTGAAAAAAAATTACAGATGCTTCCCAGCACCCAATAACAGACATAAAGTGTTGAATTAGAGAAAGCATTGTGAAGTAAATGATTTTCTGCAAGATGTATACCAGTGAGTAAGATCAGTTCCATATAGTGGCGCACACTCTGTCAGCTACTGATCTCATCTGGCAGAATTCTTTTCTTTATTTTATTGGGATTTTCCAGTCCACAGACATTTCAATTCTTTCTTAAGTGCCTAATATTAATGTCCATGCTTAGAAACTTGTGTGTATGTCAGAACTCACCCTGGGACAACACGAGTATCTTAAATGTGCAAGTAAGACTTTAATATTATGGTGCTGAATTAAGATTTCAGCGCTTAGATGTTTATCCCAACTGACTCTGATTACATTCTTAGAATTTTTTTAAACACAAGGCTTAGTTGTTTTGTTGGACAGATTTCAAATCTTCGAGCATTGGCATCTTTACTGAGAAACGGAGTTATTCTCCCACCTTCATTTTACTTCAGGTATCAAGTGTTAACAGTTTTGTCCAGACATTGAAAGTTCACTCAACTGATACCTGGGATGCAAGGGAATGGGACAGGAATGAAGAAAGGTTGGTCAGGCTGGGCATGTATGAGTGGGAGGAGATGTTATCAAAACATTCAAGATCTTGAGGGCACTTGACAAGGTGGATGCTGGACTGATTTTTCTTCTTGTGGGAGAGAGGGCAGAATTTAAGAAGGGGGGGGTCTCATACTTAAGATGGAAATGAAGAGTTTTTTTCTCTTTCAGAGGGCTGTGTGTATTTGGAATTCTTTTCCGTAGAGAGCATTGTAGGTGAAATTGTTGAATATTTTAAAGGTAGAGATACGTACGATTCTTGACGAACAGTGGAGGGGGGGAACAATGTTTATCAGGGGTAAGCAGGAATGTGAGGTTGAGGCCACAATCCGATCAGTTGTGATCTTATTGAATGGCAGACCAGGCTCGAGGGGCTGAATGGCCTTCTCCTGCTCCTAACTCATACATTGATACATTGATATGAATACCTCAGTTCGAAACCAGTTGCCAGCCAAAGTCCATCACAATTCATAGATTTTCTTTTGGCTGTAGGTTAACTAGTCAGTAAAACTTAGTATATATCCAGCATTCAGTCAAATGTGTTGTGAATTAAATAGATGGAGTTAAGGCAAAAATTTAATTATCATCTGGAGTTGTTGAAAAGAAGAATCTGCAATGGAAGTACACGTGTACTTTATTACATAAGACAATGTAGGACAATATTCCCTCTTAATGTTTGTTTGCTCTCACAGGGTACATCTGGAATTCCAGGTGACACTGGGAAGAGGGGGCCATGTGTAAGTTTCTGTGTTTCATATTACTACTGTATGGTCTATCCTGTATTAATTCATTTCTACCCTGGAACTTCCAGGACTATAGATTTCTACTTCATTCTCTTCTCTCTCACTCCTAATTACTGTATGGTCCCTTTGGAATTGGTATCACAGGCAGTCAGTGGAATAAGAGGGCTGCTGGCAGAGGGTTCTGGCAGAGTACAACACCACTCAGTCATTAGGGGATTTCTGAATCAGCTGTCTGACAATTACTGTACCTTTCAATCTTCAGATTTGGTGAGTGTTAGATTAGATTAGATACCCTACAGTATGGAAACAGACCTTTTGGCCAAACAAGCCCACTCTGACCCTCCAAAGAGCAACCCACCCAGACCCAATCCCCCACCTTATATTTACCCCTGACTAATGTACCTAACACTATGGGCAATTTAGCATGGCCAATTCACCTGGCCTACACATCTTTGGACTGTGGGAGGAAACCAGAACAAACACACACAGACACGGGAGAATGTGCAAACACCACACAGACAGTCACCCGAGGCAGGGATCAAACCCGGGTCCCTGGCGCTGTGAGGCAGCAATGCTAACCACTGAGCCACCGTGCTGCCCATTGTGTTAATTGGTGCAACAGTGTGTCCATTTATCCAACAACACTGTATTTATGAATGACCAATCATTTTAAGACCTATCAGTTTGAGCTGAACTTTAATGTGAAAAAAAACATGCAAAACAGAAGTAGCCTATGTTATAACATAGGAATCAGTTGTAGATATTGACTGAAAGAATTTTATATCCATAAAGTTAATTGCAGCCTTTAGATGCTGAGAAAGAAAATCACTCCTGTAAGAACATTTAGAATAGGGAATATATAAGGCTTTAATGATTCACTGTAGCTGATAGAGAGTGTGTGGGGTTGAAAAACTCACATCAGTATTTGTTTTGATGCAACTAGGCAAAATTGGAGCTCAGGGAAGGAAAATCTGAGGCAGGACTGCTTTGGTGAGGCTAGCTATTGATGGATAGCTGGAATTATATTTGTGAATGAGTACTGAAGTGTATCATTGGAGTCCAAGGGAGCACAGACCCAGGAAAGAAGGTTGATTGACTAAAATGGGAGTCCTTTATTAGGGCAGTCCACAACAGAGGCAGCTCTTGAGTGGGATCAACAAAAATGGAAGAACTATGATTCCTTGTGAAATTTAATGAGGGTTGATTACCCACTATGTCATTAATGTCTAGCAGAAATTGCTGAGAAATCTTTAGAGTCAGTCTTGATCACATTTCTTATTTGATGAGATATTTTCAACTGCAGTCCATAACCCATGTTTGTCACATGTTAATTCTAGCTTCCAAAAAATAAGTTGTAGATGTATTGTAGATTGTACTGCAGCTTTACACTGTTATAGCACAATTAATGATCATTTGTTCAAAACCATGGAATCTTATGGCTTTATTTTCTTCATATGTTCCCTGGATCTCTCCTTTTGACTGCTTTAAACAAAAAGCTACCAAACTCTCATGAGATTGAACAGTAAATGTGTTCGCTTGATTCATAATCATAATACTATTGAAATTTGGTAATATTGCAGTCATGTTAAGCATATAATGTTGTTAGCATTAAAGACTTATTAATACTAAGTGATAGTGAGGCAACAAAGT
This sequence comes from Chiloscyllium plagiosum, assembly GCF_004010195.1. Classification (NCBI taxonomy): domain Eukaryota; kingdom Metazoa; phylum Chordata; class Chondrichthyes; order Orectolobiformes; family Hemiscylliidae; genus Chiloscyllium; species Chiloscyllium plagiosum. The sequence goes on along the minus strand of NC_057739.1, from coordinate 18,317,735 downwards.
TATTATATGGCTTTAAAAATGCAATGTATTTGTTTTGGTGATAAAGAACTTATAGCTTTATGTAGTTTTGAAAAAAGACACTAATGATCAAAGCTTTATGTATCACATTCCTCAGGACAATTTGCAGAAATACTAAAAAAATGTCACTCAACAGTAGTTCTTGCAGCCTCCGTTTCAATGCCTTGACAAATAGGAGTCCAGTTGACAACCGTAAGACTAAAAGGAAAAGGAGCAGGGAAAGGCTTTTTGCCCTCTTGAGCCTATTCCACAATTCAATAGGATGATGGCTGATCCATCACTCCTCGCACCCGTTTTAATGTCCATTTTCATAATCTTTGAGGCCAGACTGGTCAAGAATCCATCTATCCCAGCCTTAAGATCCCACAAGGTTTCTGCCCCATAGCTGCCCCCATTCTGCCCACACATTTCCAAAAATAATCAAGTCTCTGAGAAAAGAAATTAGCGCTATCCTCTCATACGATATAAATATTGGTTTTCCCTTGTTATTGACATTCTTGCAAATTGTCCTGATGAATGCAAGATAAAAACGTTGTCAAAATGTGTCCTTTTTCAGCAATACTTTTTTTAATCACAAAATACTACAGTTGCTGTTGAAACTCATTGGAATATTTGTTCATGATGGCAGGGCTTCAGAGGAATAAGGGGTAATCGAGGATCAGATGGACTTCCAGGACTACCTGTAAGGAAATTCACCACTCAAAAGATTTGCTTTGAGTTTGTTATTTAGTCTTGTGACATGTGACACCACAGGCATTTAATATTTCTCATTGTGCAGATACCGGGGTGTGAGAGAAAATCACAATGTAAGGAATACAAATCTCTGATTTTCATGGCTGCATCATTTATGGCTGTAGCTTTTTAATTGCCAAGGCTACAAACTCTGGAATTCCCTCCCAAGCCCATCCCTTCCTTTAGATTTCCTTTTAAATCACTTCCTCAATTATACCTCTTTGGCCACCTTTACAACTCTTGTTGTCAGGTTTTGACTAGTAATGATTCTGGGAACGTCTTTGATAAGTTTTGCTACATTAAAGGTGTGATATAAAGACAGGTTTTAAGAAAAATTGAATATTAGCTTTTGGTTTCTTTCATTTGGCAACATTAAGCAAAGTGATTTGAGAACTAGAGTTAGCACAATAGAGGAGGTTCTTTAGTAGTGTTAGTTGCAACATGTATTGTTGAAAACTCAGACATTGAGCGCATTCAAGACTGATATCAATGGCTTTCCTGATATTAAAGATATCAAGGGATATAGGGTTAACATGTCAAAATAACATTGAAGTAGCAGATCAGCTGTGGTTTAGTTGAATGACACAGCTGGCTCAATGGACTGAATGGCTGACTCTTGTTTTTATTTCCTATGTTGGGACAGTTTAATAAAGTCCTGAACTAATTCATGAGCACAATATGGGCATTAAATTCTTATGTGGGGAAACAATAGAATCTTGCTTTGTTTCTGTAATTGATAGTCAGCTAAAGTAATCATGTTCAAAGTCTCGAGTTCCATTTATTTCAAATATTTTAAAATTTGAGAAAGCCAGGCATTCTCCCATATTATGTTAAAAGAAGACTTTGACGCTACCGATGCAACATAAGTTCTCCTTCTAAGCAAAATGATTTTTAAAAATTTTTTTTAACTACACAATCTGAAACACAAGAGTGCATGAACATGTTTTCTGCAATGTAAGAACATCATTTTCTGAACTAATGCCAAATCAGAAATTTTAGATCAAGTGTATAGTTTAAATAGTTTATAATTGATAGTTTAAGGAGTCTCAGAAAAGACAGCAGAATGAATTCAGCATTCTTCAATGAAAGGAAATCTGACTATGAGATCCAAAATAGTATTTAGCAAAGGTAGTGGATATTGTTCCTCTAAGCACCTCTTACTCTTTCTAAATTGTAAATTTACTGACTAATTCTAATACTCACCCTGTTCACTTTCACTGCATTGAAATTAAGACAAATAATATCCACTTCCTGTGTCATTCCATCAGAGAATCACAAACAAACTCATTATCTCCCTTAGTTTTCACTTTCTGCAACAAAATGCAAGTATCCCTGTTTGCTTGACAGCCAATTGTAGCCTATGTTGTATGTGTATCTTACTTTGAGAGAGTTTGCCTTTTATGATTGCATGTGCTTTGAGTATACAATGTTGTCATTCTGCTTGCCACTTACTTTGCTGTTTGCACAGAAATCATTAGTTTGCTGTAATATTGCTTTATAACATTTATGATGAGGTTTACTGTTTTAAGCTCATGAGAAATACAAATGATCAGAATGTGTGCCCGATCAATAACAAGCAAGGGAAAATCAAGAATATATTTTCATAATAGGAGAAAGTGAGGACTGCAGATGCTGGAGATCAGAGTCAAAAGGTTAGGCACTGGGAAAGCACAGCCAGTCAGGCAGCAATCCTGACCCAGGTCAGAAGATTTGGGTTAACATGGGAAGAGATCATTTGTAACTCTTCAGAGTTTTTGTTGAGAATGTGACATCCTAACTAGATAGGGAAACAATCATACAGAATATCTATATCTCTAGAAAACTGACAATAAGGTTGCCAGGCCCAGGTAGGCTACACAAGCTTAAGGCACAGATAAAACATGGCAACAGATGAGGAACTGTAAAACAGTGGATAGTAGTTAGGGAACCAAATGACAGATGACATGCAGGGACTACAAGCCCCTTGGACCAGCACTGAAATCCTTTCAAGTTTTGATTTAAAAGAACGATCAGAGTTGAGGACAAACTGTGTAACAGATCGTAAACATGGGGACAGAGAGTCAAACGAAGGCGGAGAGAATTAATGCAACAAATTTGTTTACGCAATGGCGGGTATACCATTCATGATGGATGCAATCCGGCATTGGCAAGTACAAATTCATACTAACAAAAAGGGGAAACAAAAAGAGGTGGGCTACTTGCAATTTATCATTGATACCAAATCAGTCACAGGAAAGATCAAGAAAATGAATGTGGTAACATTCTCAACTCTTTCTTATCCAGTCATTGAATAGCAGCCAACAAAAAACAGAATCACAGAATGATTTATCCAGGAGGCCAGTCAGTCAGTCTTGGCTCTTTCAGAGATATAGTTACAACAACAAATTTGTTTGCATTTAAAAACTTAGGGCTTTGGAATAGCAGCAAACCAGTTGGTCCTTTTAATCTGTTTCCCCAAAGATATTATGGTTGATCTGGTTGTGGTCTCAGTTCCACGTTCCTGTCTGAACTATACAACCTCGGACCCCTGTTTATCAAGAATCTCTTTTATATATTACGATGTTTTCAATGTGGCCAACATTGCAAGAAATTGCGCGCGCTCACAGTTAAAAATTTGAACCTAATAGACAATCATCAAAAGATTAATGAAAGTGTGATCAAATGAGATCTTCTAAAGGTAGTGAGAAGATTAAAGCAGCAAATTTGGAATGCAGATTGAAGCAGCAAATGGCAAAGTAAACAGAGCGGAGGATGCATAATACTTCAGAATTTAAGTAGTGGATGTAGACTGCCCAGCAGGCAAAAGTTAGGGGTAAGGCAGGATGCCCAATTATTAGAGATGGAACAACAGGACACTTCAATGGGATTACACCAAATCAGCGTGGATTTATGAAAAGGAAAGAACATTTGACAAATCAACCACAATTTTTTTGAGAATGCAACTGTAGAATATATAAAGGGAGAACTAGTGGACATGATGTATTAGGATATTTTTTAAATCAGAAAACTTTTGATCAACTTGCATGTAAGAGGTTACTGTGCAAACTTAAAGCACAAAGAATTGATTGGAGGGTTAGATATACTGGTAAATGACTGAGAATTGTTTAGCAGATAGGAAGTAGCAGCAATAAATGGGTCTTTTTTGGGGTGGAAGGCGATGCAAGGAAGTAATATTTCCTTATTCTCACTAACATTGGAAAAGGGCAATGTGAATACTGACGGAAACTATTAATTAAGTGCTTTCCCCATGTCCTCAGATTCCACACACCACTTTCCGCTACTTTCGTTGATTAGCCCTAATCAGTCATTCTTTTATTCCTGACATACCTATAGAAGGCCTTAGGGTTTTCCTTGATCCTATCTGCCAACAACTTCTCATGTCCCCTCCTGGCTCTTCTTAGCCCTCTCTTTAGATCTTTTCTGGCTAACTTATAACTCTCCACCCCCCTATCTGAGCCTTCATGCCTTATCCTTACGAAAACCTTCTTCTTCCTCTTGACAACTACCTCCCTGCCTGATAGGTATATACTTAAGGACCTGCAGTAGTTGTTCCTTGAATGAATTCCACATTTCAAGTGTGTCCATCCCCTGCAGTTTTCTTCCCCATCTTATGCATCCTAAATCTTGACTATTCAAATCATAATTGCCTTTTCCCCCAGTTATATCTATTCCTCCCCACTGCTATTGTAAACATAACCGAATTATGGTTACTAATCGCCAAAGTGCTCACTTACCTCCAAATCTAACACCTAGCCAGGTTCATTCCCCAGTATCAAATCCAATATGGCCTCACCCCTTATTGGCCTGTCTACATACTGTGTCATACATTGCATATATTGAACAAAAACTGACAAAGAATGACTACATTGTATGAGATCTTGTCTTTTGTATGACCTGTTGGAGTGAGGCCTTGTCTATCCACTCCAAAAGGGCAGAAAAGATTCCCTAGAATTATTCTGAAGAACTGCACGGACGTCATTCTATAATCAATATTCACCCTTCAAAAACACTGCAAACAGGTCATCCAGGCAGTATCACACTGCTGTCTGTGGGAGCTAGCTATTACAAATTAGTAGCCTGTTTCTCAACAGCGAGAACAATTCAAAAAGTGCTTTGTTAGTTGTAAACTGCTGTTAGACAACCATAGTTGTCAAAAATACCACATAAAAAGTCTGTTCAACAATACATTCAAGGAATAGGAACAAAATATGTTGGAAATGCTCAGCTTGGCATTGGTGGAAAAAGTGAACTTTTCAGGTTGAAGACGTTTTCCCAGAACTGCCAAAGATACCCAGCATTCCTGCAGTATTTGATTTTGTTGACGTTGGAGGAAAACAAGGTTGGTGATGGTCAAAGATTTATAACTTTTTGTTTTGAAAGGGAGCAATGGTGTTTTTGAAAGAGATGACATCACCCTTCATTAGGAAACAATATGAGTTAAGATTAAAGCGACTATGTTCTGGTCAAGTCATACCTTTAAATCTGATCACTGAAGTGTAGGGGTATACTCATACAGGAAAGGTGCCAAAATCATCTCAGCTCGAGGTGAACCAGCTTGTTTGTTTCACATTTCAGGCAAAGTCTCTTATATCAAGGTCTTATGCCTGAAACGTCGATTCTCCTGCTCCTCAGATGCTGCCTGACTGGCTGTGTTTTTCCAGCGCCACACTGTTTGACATATATTTACATAATCCCCATTTTAAAACAGGGAGCAACATACCTCCTGAATGAATTTAAAATGTTCAAACAACTTCAAAGTTTATGCAATTTCTAGATTTGTGTATTCAACATAGAAAATCAAGCCATTAGTATTTGCTTTGCAATTGGGAACAAAGCTGAAGATCCCCAAAATATTTAGACCATTTGAAGACCAGTTGAGAGTAGAAATAAAGGACATTAGCAGAGGCAATGCCTTGAGAACAAAAGCCATTGCAGTTACAAAGAGCTGTGCTCCATTCCAAACACACTGTACAGAAAGAATATCTTTAAACTACAAGAATAATCATCTGGGATCCCACCAGAAGTGCATACGTGAAGTGATCAAGTAAGTTGAATCTAATCATGTACACAACAAAACAAAGATTAGTGAACACATGCTTCACACAATCAATCTTGTGAAAAACATCAATATCATCACATGGTCCAAAGTATTAGATTTAGATTTCAACCTTTATTGTCACATGTATTCAAGTACAGTAGTTTAGGAGCACAGTGAAAAGTGTATAATGTCACCACACATGGTACCATCTTAGATACAGAGGTACCTAGAACAAAAAAAACATAGGCACAAAGTAGTAAAAGAAACAGAAGAAGCCTGAAGGCAGCTAATTATTTCTCCCCCCAACTAGTATCTACAAGTTGTTGCCTTTAAATCATTAAGAGACGTTTCTGTTAATGACCTCCCACCCTGTGCGTCCTGCAAAGATCTGAAGGAAACTGGAGAAGAGAATGAAAGTCCTTGCAAGTCAAAGGATCATCTCAGCAAACCCTCTTGACTGGTATTACTGAACTGTGGTTACTAGTTTTTTTACTAGCCAAAGTTCAAATGATCTATCCTCTTGAAGATTTATGAATATTCATTATTGGTTAGGATTAATATGGGAGCAAGTGTCAACATGCAAATTCTAAGATACAGGTACCCACAGACATAGGAAGCCATGATGAAACTCACACATGTAAACTTTCAGTGTGCAATGATTCATTAATTCTGTGCAGTTCAATAATGCTGCATGCAAGTACAATCGATCTGCCTGGAGGTTGCATGAAGTTCTATATCAGGACCAGCAATTGCAAATAGATCAGCATGTCATGACCTGACACTTGTCACAATCCATAGAATAACTGAAACAGAGACACAGTAGAAACTACAGGAAATTATTCAAGAAACACTTGCAGAACTGAATATTGAAGAAGAACAGAATATTTCACTTCCTTCTGAATTAATGGAGGTCCAATCTCAGCTTTTAACTATGGTGAGACAAATGAAGGTTCAAGAGGAAAGGCTGATCTATTAGCTCAGGGTAGATTGAAGCTTAATAATACCAGTTCTGAGATGAGGAAGTCTTAATGAGATATGTCTGCTTAGCTCAACATGATAAATGAAGAGACAGAAAGAGAGCAGGATGAACTACAAGCTCTGTTACATGAGTCTAATGAAAATATTGCCTGTTTACAGGACAATTTGGAGCAACTTGGATGATCAGCAGATTGGGCTCAGCAGGATTAGTGTTATATGTCGTGTACAGCAAATGTTCTTTAAAACCAAATATGCAAAGTGTTTATATAGTTTTTTAAAAAATATATCATTCACAGGGGCCTCCCGGGCACCCCGGACCTGATGGAATTCCTGGTCAAACAGGAGAAAGGGTAAGTTTAGCAGTTGTATATATTAGCACAATTATAGTGCTGGACAAATATGCAAATAGATTAAGGGTTGCACTATAGTGTTATTATGTTCACTGCAGTAGGAATAAAAAAGATTGATGATGAGAGATTTCATACATTCATTCCTGGGTTAACACATAAACTTGATTATGTATGTGTCCTTTCTTTACTGGTGAACCAAGGAAATGTGGCTACTGTATAAGTTAGTCTCTTCAAACTGGAATGACACTATTTTAAAATGATAATCCCTATCTTAATTCTGAATAAACTTTAATACATGCTTATCCATTGTGGACAACTATATACCTATTCATAACCTGTAAAAAGTGGCTTTTATACATTGCTGTTAGTTTGTAGAAGTGTTTTGCTTTTGATAATATTTTGCTTTTTTGGATTATCATTGGCACATTTCATGTCTCATCCCCAAGGTTGCATCTTTGAACAAATTAATTGTTAGATTGAACTGTAGCTTTGTCTTCCTCTCTCCTCTTGCTTCTTGCCACTTCTCTGACTGGTTGTTACTAGGTTAGGGCAAATATTATAATGCATCATGAGGGTTTTCGATCTTGAGGGTGGTTCTGGTGCAGTGACAGCGTCCCTATCTCTGAGTCAGTAGGCCCAGGTTCAATATATCTATAAACTAATTGTAAAATATCTTCAAATATCTACAATGGAATATGCATGGTCTGATTTGACTCTGAGCCACATTGAGTTACTAGGTTTTTTTTTTAATTGAAAACAGCAAATATGCTAAAGCTTGGTCTTTGTTGAAAGACAAAGAGAATGAGTGGTAGAGAAAGAAATCAGCATTCCAATAGCAGATTATCCGTATTTGTATTAGGGCTTTAAGGCAGGACCTCTACCCAGGACCTGTGTAGTGGCAGGGTCTCTATGTTTGGGTTGGCTTGCATTAGGAGCAGTACCGAAGCCTGTGATTTCTCTCCCTGCTGCTGGCTTAGAATTATTAAATATCCCCTACCAAAAAGTCTACCATTGCAATTTTAATGTCCTTTCAATCTGGTTCACTTTAGCTGATGTTGTACATTGCACATTGCAACATACTTAATCATCTGCTTACTAATCAAGTACCACTGAGGACAAGAAGTCCCTGGGTTACAAACGAGTTCCATTTTTAAGTCTGTTCGTAAGTCGAATTTGTATGTAAGTTGGAACAGTTATGTACTGTTCACATCTAGTGTCAATTAGTCAAATGTTTGTCTTAGTATATAGCATATATTTTAACTAAAACATCTTAAATATAATAATACAGTAACAATAATGTGTTGAGCATCGCGCAAAGTAATCCACCCGTTCTTTAGTACGAACTGTTACATGTAACTCGATTTTCAAAATTACTAGGCTTTATGGAGTTCAGTTTTTAAGTACGGGGATTTGTAAGTTGGAGAAAGCCTGTAAAAATAGCCTCTTGTTCTGAGTTAGCCAACTCTCAAAGCGTATTGATATTATAGATGTCACAAGTCCTTCTTGGATTGAGATTGAGCCCTATCTGCTTCTTTGTTATGAATTGGGTTTATTAAGTTACAATAGGTGGGAGAGACATGGTGCATTTTTAAACTAGAGATTTGTAACATTGATTAATAATATGAATGATGATTTATTGTTTTATATTTCTAGGGTCCCCCTGGTAAACCTGGGCTCTCAGGACTGCAAGGACCTGTAGGCATGTATGTAAGTGAGAAGCAAAACTCGTTGTCACATACAAATTAGTAAAAGATCCTTTAGCCAAAACAATTATGCATTCCACAGTATTTGCTTTATGTATATTTACATCAATTTTTGCTACATCAGTAATAAAGGAGATGTATTGAGATTGTTTCCGAATGGCATTGTAAAGTGCCTCACGAATAAGACTTGCTCTATTGTCAAACACAATAACCATGAGATAAATGTTTCCACTCTATTATGCCTCTTTTAAATCCTATGGTTATTCCACTGAAAATGATTGAGATGGTTATGCAGACCAACAATTATTGATCGAAGATGGAGTAGGTGTTCTGCACATAACTTTGAAAGAGTAGATGGGGAATCTATAGGACAGGAGGCTACTGTTCATTTTTTGGGGATTAACAAACAGAGCAATCCTACTCCCTTTCACCTGACAAACCTGGAAATTCTTGCAGTGATTTTTCAGTGCCGTACATCAGCCTCATTCTTCAAGACTCCAGTTAAAATTGAATCGTAGTATGTTTGGTGTAATCGAACCCAAATTTGCATCAATTCATGCGCATTTGCATGGCTCCCCACCTGCTGTAGGCAAGTACCCTACCTGCCTGGATAAGCCTGCAGTTAGAATCAGAAGTGGCATGAATGAGATCCAAGTTGGTAAATTACCCCCTTAAATGCCAATCCACCTCTACTGGGTGAATACTGATTCACCTGTTTCTGTACAAAAATAACAATGGCAGAAGAATGTTCAACTGGCTGGACATCTTGCTGTCTTCAAATACTGCAATAGAATTTTTAATATCCCCTGAAACAGAGAAGAGGAGACCTCCATTAAATAATCAATATAGTGGGTGATATCTCCAAAGATATTGTACTCTTTCATTACTGCACTATGATATCTGTCCAGATTATTGATAGCTCTGATGCACCACAGTGCAATTGCATTAGGTTATTTGACTTGGCAATTTAATTTTGAGTTTTGAATCTTTCACATATATAAATTTACCTAAATAATATTCCCTGGTACAATATCCTCTGTTTGATATACAGCTGATCCTCTCATTGTTTTCATGATACATACCTGATATAATTTACGACAGGAGCAAGACAGGTAATATGCACACATGTGACATATTTCATGGTTGCTATCCCAACCAGCTGAGAAACAACTGTATATCACACAAAGCTTCATTAAAGAGATATTATTTGTAAAGCAGAAAGTCATATTAAAATTGCTATTACAGCATTAAATTGCTAAATGCGTTGTAAATTACATATTCCATCCATTATAGTGCATTGCGGGGTTTATTCCAATCGGGAAAATGATTATACAGAACCAGCTGCACAGAGAAAATTAAGAAGCCTTGAGGAAGATTAAAACTCAGAAGAAGTTTTAAATGCCCACAATTGAAGCTGAAATGAGAAACAAAATGGGAGCTGGATAAATATTTGGTTCATGTTGGGAATGGGTTTCAACATAAGGGGGTCCTTATAGATTGAGATGATGAATTACTTCATGGATGGTAGCCATTTATATGCTATCAGGGTGCAAGTTTTTATCAGAACAGAATTCCAGAATTTGGTAGAAGTCTGGGAATAGATATTCTGAATTTTGATCTTTGAAAATTGAGAACTATTTATGCAGGATAGTCCCTCGTAATATTAAATGAGTGAGTTAAGGTCATTGAGAGAGAGTCATTATACAAGATATATGCATATCCACAGAAGAAATGGTCTTTTCTCAACATTACAAGATATGCCATAGTGACTCACTAAGGATTCTTTTACAGCACCCTCACACCTATTATCCAGAACATCAAGGGTAACAGTTGTCACCTGCAACTTCCCCGTCAACTCAGATTTCATACTGATGTATATAATGTTTACTGAGCTGCATTGTTGTTCCCTTACTGTTGCTGGGTCAAAATTCTGGACCTCCTTCCCTAACACCTGGCTATGGGTGAACCTACACTATAAGGACGACAGAAGCTCACATGGTTCAACACTATATTGGGTTGGCCAATAAATGCCAAGAACACCCCATACCATGAATGAATACTTTTTAAATGTCCATGCTTGTTAACTTTACAAGATTCTGAAGTAAACTTCAAATTTTAATGTCCCCCAATTGAGTCTGGGAAGTATGCAAAAATCTACATATTATTTACAATTAAACAGCTTTCACTGCCTTCAGTGAACCAATGTTTTTGAAATAACTGAGATTCTATGAGAGTTAAATGATTCATTTTAATGTATTCTCTAAATAAGCAGATGTGTTTACTCATTGCTTCCTGTAACCCTTTGGCTCTTGAATAAATGAGGTGTTGTTTTCAAATTCTGGTATAGTACACTGGATTTCTTTATGTAACGTGATTGTGATGCATAGTTTTAATTAAATTGATATTCATGTTTTCACTGATCAATACAGAATGTTAATACACTTGTCTGCTAAGACAGAGAGCAGAATTTGGTGTGATTGAAGTGTTCTTTGTTACCATAGGGATTCCCTGGCCCTTTGGGTTTGCGAGGAAGGCCAGGATCAAGGGGAGGCAAGGTACTAAGGGCTCTTCCTGTTTGTAAAGACGTTTGCTGCACACACTATACCTTAACAGTGGTCTACAATCTAAGCAACAGCTGTTGAAAGTTTACTTCTCGAAAATAATTGTGCCTCCCCTAACAATCTTTCGGTTATCATTAGTGCTGACCATTACTTTCTTCATTCCTATATAATTCCTCTGTCTTTATGTCTCTAGTCTGTTCTCCATGCTAACTTTCTGCTTGTTCCTACTGTGAACCATAATCCAGAACGGAGCTCCATTATCACTCATCCATGGTATACCCCAGCTATCAATCTACCATTTATCCTTCCGCTGAATAACCAAGGGTGTCTTAAAGAGAAGGTATCGGATGGATAAATCCACAATTCCCAGACTGCTCATAAACAATACCTAACATGCTGGCAGTTAATTATGTCATCTGTATCACACAGCTTTATTATCAATGCCTTGTTCCTGTGATACTCGGAAGTTTTCAATCTTAAGTTTTATTTTTCATAATCTGTCCCTTGACAGCTGTCCTCTGTTTATCCGGAAGTTGTGCTATTTTCTTTTACATTTGAATTTCCTATTTTTAACTCTACATGTGTAATCTATTAATATAAAATATTTTTGTGTTAAAATTGAAGTATAGTCTGTTTCATTGAAATGTTTAAGCTGTGCCTGTAATTAGAATTATTGTTTTCAACATCTAATAATGTGAAATTAAATTACATTTCAAATAAAATAGAATTTTCCTGAGTAATATTACGAAGTGCTAGATGGGAGATCAATCTGTTTCATGTCTCTGAGTTCTGAGAGGAGAATATTCTTGATTTTGATTATTTTCATTGTATTGATATTAATGCTGCTTTTAATTTAAAAAAAATTAAGCATGTATAGAGGAAGTTTTCTGTCTACTCTCTGTCTTGCCTAGCATTAGGAAACAGCTTCTGTCTTTGGTTGAGTTAGTGACTTTCTTACTGAAAGATGAAGTCTCTTTGATCAGTGTATTTCAGGAAAATAACTTTGCCGCATTTGTTAGACTATTTTAAAATAATATAAGCTTCTGGACTCAGGTTCCTGCTTGGTTACACAAAATTAGCCAAGTTAACACACAAAAAAAAATCAAATAATTTCAATGGCAGTTTATGTCCAACACAAATTGAGTTTGCACAACCTTTTCTGAAAAGCTTTATTAATAAAGCTGAAGATGGTTGCCACTCTTATTTTTCCTTCTTGTATATTGGTACAGTTATGTTCTAAACTGAGTATTAATATTTTAACTGCTGTGACATTTTAAGAGATTTATATGCCAGTGAGTCAGAAACTAAGATGCAAATGATGTGACCAACTGCTATGTATAGTCTAGAAGGAGCAAACTACCAGGATGTTACAGACGTAGTTATCTGGACCACAATTTGTGGCCTAAATTGTTAATAAATCGATTTGAGCTTTATTAAGTAAACTGGATCCACATTACTCAATCTGTGTGACTGACGAATAACATGACATAAACCCAACTATGTTGATTTCTGGAAGATTTTATTAATTGTGAAAGCTGCAAATAAATTCCACTTCACAAAACTAGGGTAATTTTGAGCACAGTTAGTGCCCAGATTCATGAAAGACGAAACTCTATTTCCTGCTGCTCTAACTGTGTCTGCAGTTTGGGAATATAATCTGCAAGAGAGTAGCTTCTTTTTGGGCAAGGGTCATCATTTGAAAGTTCCTTTCACATCAGCAGGTGTGACATTCAGTGGGTCTCTTTCTTTCAGTAGCCACTTGATTTACATCTGTAGGCACTTTTGGCTATCAGTCCTTGTTTGTAAAATGCATTTGAAATTGCAAGTCAAAAAGTTTCTGAGGAGAAATATAATTTATGATATGCAATGATGTGTTGATATAAAGTTCTTGACTAAAATGGATAAATATTCTTGATTCAACATAATTGAACAAATTTTTTTTTTCTTCTTGGCAGTTTATCTGCTGTCCTTTTTCTGGTTAGGGAAAATAAAGAAGTTAGACTGGTACTGAATTATGTTGGAGAATTCGTGGGACACTATCTTGAGCAACACTGAATGTTAAAACCTTGTTTGTCAATAAATGTTGGTAACAAACCTAATTTGCCTGCTACATTTGGTGCTTACAATTAACCCTGTTCCATGTAATTTTATGATTGTGTATAAGAATGTTATTCCCATATGTTTGTCCATTAACTGTGCAATAACCAATTTTAGGGAGAACCAGGTAAAAGGGGACAACTGGGACAATCCGGAAAACCAGGTCTAAAAGTAAGTAAGACCGAAACAATTATTGTTGATTGCAATGTTTTGTGTGAATTACTATACTAAACTAACGAAATTTGTGTTAAAGACTGTCAGTCTCTGGTATCTAATAAAAGTTAAAAGAGACAATAGTGTGTTGGAGCTCTATTGCACTGCACTGTAGCACATTGGAAATTGCAGTTGGTATTTGACAGTAGTTCGACCTCCCAAACTATTAAGATGGTATTTAGACCTGCAAAATTGAGAATTGTGCAAAGGCCCAGTGTCTCCTGATAGGAGAGAAATTGAAGATAAATGAAGAGAAGTGAGCAGTGCTTTGTAATAGCTAACAAAATATATTATAAGCTTTGTATGCTATAAGCTTCTCCTCATTGCTCATTCTTCCTGTAATATGAAATACATGAAAAGAGATGACAGGAAACTTTGGATATTGCTTTGAATAGGATCGAAGCTCTTGGAACTAATACTTTTATTTAAATTGAACTATTTTTCAGGGTCCATGTGGCAAGCCTGGTGAGCGAGGGCCTCCTGGACCACCAGTAGGTTTGCAGTTCCCTTCAATTAGCAGAAATAGTGGTGTCCTTCTCATTGTATGACAAAAAATATCTTGTTTTCATTTTAATGTATGAACTCATTTTTCTACTATTTACATCAGATGAGTTTCATGAATTCTTTTTGTGTGTTATTGAGGTACACTTGTAATTTAAAGGTTTTATTGTCATGGAGTTGGTTCCATGTTCAAACCTCAGGCCCAGTTATCCTTTAATGAATTTCTGCCCTCATTTGAATGAGTTCCAGCACTTCTGTTGTCAAGAGGTGAGAGACCTGGATGTATGCAAACATCATTATGGTATGACATGTAGACAGAGCTATTAATAAGGCATACAGTGTTCGAGGCTTCTTTAGTTCACTTTTATACGTGACACTGGGATTTGGACCTCAGCTGAAACACTGTGTACAATTCTGGGGATCCCATTTAGGAACAATGTAAATGAAGATAGATTGGAGAAGCTGGGACTATTTTACTTGGAGAGCAGAAAGCAAAGGGGAAGTTTGATCAAAGTTTTCAAAATCGTGAGCGTTATGGACCGAATAGATAGGGAGAAACTGATCTGAATTGTAAACAGGTTGAGGCCCACAAAGCACAATTTTAAAATGCTTTGCAAAAGAAGCACAAATGAGGTGAGTAGTTGGGGTATGAAAGTGCTACTTGGAAGTGTGATGGAGGCAGGTTCAAGTGAGGCATTCAAGAAATTATTTAAATAGAATAAGCATTCAGGGTTACAGGGAAAATGCAGGAGATTGACAATAAATCAAAATGCTCAGAGAGCCGGTGCAGACACAAAGGGCCAAATGGCCTCCTTCTACACTGTAACAATACACCGATTCTGTTATTTTGCAGCTACTGTTTATCTGTCTTTGTTTAATTAAACTTCACCTTTATTCAATTAAGCAAGCTTAGAATATTGAACAATACAGCGCATAACAGGCCCTTCGGCCCTCGATGTTGCGCCGACCTGTGAACTATTCTCAGATCGTCCCCCTACACTATCCCAAAGTCATCTATGTGCTTATCTAAGGATTGTTTAAACCTCCCTAATGTGGCTGAGTTGACTACATTAGCAGACAGTGCATTCCATGTCCTTACCACTCTCTGCGTAAAGAACCTGCCTCTGACATCTGTCCTAAATCTATCACCCCTCAATTTGTAGTTACGCCCCCTCGTACATGCTGACATCATCATCCTAATCCTCTGATCATCTTGCATGTCTCTATCAAATCCCCTCTTAGCCTTCTTCTTGCCAATGAGATCAGGTTCAAGTCTCTCTCTTTGATGATTGTGATCAGGTGTTTGCAAAGTGCCCCTTTTTCCTGGCTGGAGGAAAACAGAGAATAGATTTTCTAATCAACCTGTTCAGAGATGCTATTAGACACCTCTGGAGCTGGTGGGATTCAAACACTTCATTGTTTTACTAAACTAGATGCTAACAACAGTTTTTTTATAAATACCACTGGATTGCCAGTCAAGGTTGGTAACTACTTCATCATGCTGTTCAGGTACTTTGCTCCCATTACCCACCGTTTGGTATATCATCAACCCTGGAAATATTTCAATGTACCACATCATAAATACTTGAAGGGACGAAAGGAGTAATTTATCAAATTGATGACACACCTAGAAATGGCCCTACAATGCAGGAGCATGAGCATGCACGACATTCATGATGTTTGAAAGCATTGCAAAATGTAGGCCTCAAGCTGAATAAAAGGTGTTCATTTGCAAGGACAACACTTACTTTCTTGGGCTATGTCATTGAATTTATGGTAGATCATGAGAAGATAAAAGGGAATAAGCAAATTTCCATGAACAAGGAGTGTCACTGATGTTCAGTACTTTCTAAGAATCATTGACCAGATCGAGAAATTCTTTCCAAATTTGGTGACAGTTATACAATTCCGAAGGGATCCTTTGTGAAAAGTTCAACAGTGGCTTTGAATGTTGAGCAGACCATTGCATTTTGGAAGATGGAAGCAAAATTCCATTCTTCAGATGAGCATATTGAAATCCCAGGTTGCACATAATGGTAGCCAAAGCTGCATCTTCCACACGATTGAGCACATTTCTCAGCTCAGTTCAGGTTGATAGTGGATGGAAGCCAGTCTACTTCACCAGAACAACACAATGCAATACTGAAAGAAGCTTTAGCAGTAGCCACAAAGATATGAACATTTCTCAGATAACCTAATGGATTGAAGTTTCAAGTTGACACAGACCATAAATCATTGATTAATTATTAAATTCCACGGAGTTAGCTAAAATGTCTCAATAAATTCAGAAATTTGGATTCAAATGAAAGAAAAATAATGCAGGTACTGGAGATCTGAATTATAAACAGTTAGAGAAACTCAGCAGGTCTGGCTCCATTTGAGACAGAGACAGTGTTAACATTTCAAATTTAGTATAACTCTTCTGCCAGACCAGCTGAGTTTCTCCAGCATTTTCAGTTTTTTTTATTAATTTGAGGTTTAGACTCAGATGAAAGTGTCTGCACAACAGTCTGCACCCCAGGAAAAATGCAAATCACAACCGATGCATGGTCTGGAGTTGCAGTAGATAAACCTGAAGAAGCTGAGGATTGAGTACTTACTTTTTATTTTGAAGATGTTACAGGAAGTTCAAGAAGACATTGGTTCGGCCACTCTTAGAATATTGTGTACCATTCTGGTCTCCCTCCTATCAGAAGAATGTTGTGAAATTTGAAAGGGTCAGAAAAAAAAATTGCAAGGATGTGGCCAGGGTTGGAGAGGCTGAATAGGCTGGGGCTGTTTTCCCTGGAGCGTTGGAGGCTGAGGGGTGACCTTATTGAGGTTTATAAAATCATGAAGGACATGGAGAGGTTAAATAGACAAGGTATTTTCCCGGGGGGGTCGGTGGCTAGAGGTTATAGGATTCTCTGGCAAACTAGGGAGGAGATTGCGGAGTCTTTGGCTTTGATCTTTATGTCATCATTGTTTTCAGGAATAGACTGGAGGGTAGCAAATGTCAAGAAGGGGAGTAGAGATAATCCTGGTGATTATAGACCAGTGAGCCTTACTTTGGTTGTAGGTAAAGTGTTGGAAAGGATTATAATCATCTAGAAAATAATAATTTGCTTAGCGATAGTCAGCACAGTTTGTGAAGGATAGATTGTGCCTCACAAACCTTATTGAGTTCTTTGAGAAGGTGACCAAACAGGTGAATGAGGGTAAAGCAGTTGATGTGGTGTATATGGATTTCAGTAAGGCATTTGATAAGATCCCCAATGGTTGGCTATTGCAGTAAATATGGAGGAATGGGATTGAGGGTGATTTGGTGGTTTGAATCAGAATTTGGCTAGTTGAAAGAAGAAAAGGGTGGTGGTTGATGGGAAATGTTCATCCTGTAGTTCAATTACTAATGGTGTACCACAAGGATCTGTTTTGGGGCTACTGCTATTTGTCATTTTTATAAATGACCTGGATGAGGGCATAGAAGGATGGATTTGTAAATTTGCGGATGACACTAAAGTTGGTGAAGTTGTGGTCAGTTCAGAAGATGTTGCAGTTTCAGAGGGACATAGATAAGTTGCAGAGCTGGGCTGAGAGGTGGCAAATGGAGTCTAATGCAGAAAAATGTGAGGTGATTCACTTTGGAAGGAGTAACACAAATACGGAGTACTGGGCTAATGGTAAGATTCTTGGTAGTGTGGATGAGCAGACAGATTTCGGTGTCCATGTGCATAGATCCCTGAAAGTTGCCACCCAGGTTGATAGGGTTGTTAAGAAGGCATACGGTCTCTTAGCTTTTATTGGTAGAGGGATTGAGTTTCGAAGCCATGAGGTCATGTTACAACTGGACAAAACTCTGGTGTGGCCGTACTTGGAGTATTGCATACAGTTCTGGTCGCTGCATTATAGAAAGTTTGTAGAAGCATTGGAAAGTGTTCAAAGGAGATTTACCAGGATGTTGCCTGGTATGGAGGGAAGGTCTTATGAGGAAAGGCTGAGGGACTTGAGGCTGTTTTCGTTAGAGAGAAAAAGGTTAAGAGCTAATTTAATAGAGACATATATGATGATCAGTGGATTAGTTAGGGTGGGCAGTGAGAGCCTTTTTCCTCCAATGGTGATGGCTAGCATGATGAGACATAGCTTTAAGTTGAGGGCTGATAGATATAAGATAGATATCAGAAGTAGTTTCTTTAATCAGAGAGTAGTAAGGGCATGGACTGCCCTGCTTGCAACAGTAGTAGACTCGCCAACTTTAAGGGCCTATAAATGGTCATTGGATAAATATATGGATGGAAATGGAATAGTGTAGGTTAGATGGGCTTCAGATCAGTTTCACAGGTTGGTGCAACATCGAGGGCCAGAGGGCCTATACTGTGTTATATTGTTTTATGTTCTATGTTCTATCTCATCCTGCATACCTGTGTAAACAGTAGTTAAACTCCAATGAAGTCCTTATACTTAGGCAGATGTTGGCAAAGTTTGGGAGCAGATTGACTCCATTTTCAGGGTACAACATGGTAAGTAAGGCTTCACCAGACGAAGGGGCAGTGCTCCAAAAGCTTGTCATCTTAAGTAAGTCTGTTGGACTACAACCTGGTGTCATGTGTCTTCTGACTTTGTCCACCCCAATTGTATCACCAGTACCTTGACATCTTGATCATGGTAGATTACAATTCCTAGTCGATAGAAGTTACTCAACTTCACACTACCATAGCTGAGATAGTGATCAAAACACTAAATCTTTTCCCCACAGGAGTTCCCAGATGAGATTGTTTCAGGTAATGATCTGCAGTTAACAACTGAAGGCTTTAAGAGATTAACAGCAGGGTCAGGAATCAATCCTGTCACTAGTTCTTGTTTTTGTCCATGGGTCAATAGAGAAGCCAAGACGGTGATAAAAACCTGAAATTGTTAATGGTCAAAAACAGTGATAGTGATTTTGATTTATTGAACCACAAATCAATAGGTTTTGAGTAATGGATATTCACCAACAAAGTTACTTATGAACAGAAGGTTGAAAGCAGAAACTCCTTTACTACAAAATAATTCAAATCAAATATCACATCTCTGGACCACAAGAAAGTGAGATAAATTCAGAATAACCACAAGAAGAAAGAAAAGAATTGATGTAATTCCAGGCACAAAGTGAAGACTTTATGAGCTTTGGCATCAGGCTAGAAATTTTGGATCAGCTAGAGGAGGTCAGCAAACACTGTCTTCGGTGATCTTAAACTTGTTAGAAGTGATGGCAGTGGTAGTAGATGGTGATATTGTTATTAATTTAAATATATTTTTGGTATAATGTTAACATAAATGTTGAGAAAAATTTGGCAGGGAATAGAGTACAATGAGAATATTTATATTGATGCAATGATGTATACACTGATGTGATGTCAGCAACCACATGCTATTAAGACTCTGAGAAGAAATAGCTGAATAACTAAATAACTACTGCGGAGCTATAGCGCAAAGAACAGTATTCTGTACGACAGTATGTAAATAAAAGAGGTTATTGGAATTTCAGAGAGCCAGATGATAGTCCCTCTTAGATAAGGCAGAGGTACCTAGCCACACTCAGAGTAAGGGCACCAACCTCCAACAAGTTTAAGATCAAGCCTTAATGCCCAAAGCTCATGTGAGGCAGAATCTATATGGACTAATCAACTAAGGATTCTATATGTAGTGATGGATCAATCCATGTTAAAACACCCCATTTTTGTACTGCCAAATGTCCAATGCATGTAGCCAGAAATGCCAATATAATAAATGACCTGGAAGGAAACACACACTATTGACTTGATCAATTTCATACATTATTGGTAGAATGCAATTTTACCTTCACACTTCTTTTACATGTTTTCTATTTATCACATTTTTGCTCCTTCTGTGCTTTGTATAGCCGTTTGGCTGGGATGGCATGCGAGATACCAGCTCTCCTTCTATGCTCTGATCATTTTTTGATTACTAATGAGAGGGGAATACTGGTGACCAGCAGAAACCTTTCCTTTGTTGTCTCTCCTCTTACCTTTTAAGGTGGTTCACCTTCACATTTTCATTTTAAGAAAGAACCATGAAGAGCTTTTTGTTGCAAATTCCTGTTCCACTATTATGTGACTCTTCAACTTCAAGAATAATGTACCACCTCAGTAGCAAGATGCATTTTATTTTGCAGGAAATCAAATTGTCAGTTCAAGAGAGACATTTTTTGTTCACTCTGTTCTTATTGAAAAATATGATGTTCTATTTTAAAATAATTTTCTTTGCATTTTCAGGGCAGAATGGGAGATCCAGGCCCTAAAGGATTAAAGGGGCTTCCTGTAAGTCATCTCTACATAATTTGCAGTTATGAAGTGGATATATAATTAACCTTAGTATTTTATACTCGTCCATGTCCCCTTTATCTGTTAAATTAATACCAATTCCACAGTTAAGGAGTCTGCATTATTTCATTAGAATTTGCATTTTATTGATGCCATCAAAACTCGAAAGTGCTCCCTACTCAACTAACTATTTGAAATGTAAATGCTGCAATTAGTTAGGCAAACTTGGTAGACCATCTGATACCAGCAGAGGGCCACGTCTTTATACTGAAGTGAATAAACAAATGATCTGCTTTAGTTGATGTTGGTAAGGCTGCTCTGAAAATAGCATCATGGAATCTTTAAACTTGAGCTGCCAGAAAAGTTCTGCCTTAATTACATCTAATTTGAAAGATCAATAATCTTTTATGCTCAGCACCACACTGTTTTTAGACAATGTACGCAAGTCCTGAACTAAACTTCGAATCTTAATCTGTCTGACCCAGAGATGAAAGTGCTACAAATGAGTTAAAGGGGAATGGCATTTCTGTCACTTTATTGTTATGGTTGTCACTTGAACACTGAGCAATTTAGATCTGCCTGTATGCAGACAAGACTAGGGGAGGTAGTGATGTTGGTGGTAATATCACTGAAGTAGCATGGTGAGATTTGAATTCAATACGAATCCGGAATAAAGAGTTTGCCTAATGTCAATCATGTAACCTCTCTCATTTGTCAGATTACCCAGGTGGTTCACTAATGCCCTTTGGGGAAGGAAATCTGCCATGTTTCCTTATCTGGACTCATAACAATGTAAGCGACTCTTCACTGCCCCCTCAGCAAGTAATGCTGCTCAGATGCTGCCTGACCTGCTGTGCTTTTCCAGCACCACGTTTTTCAACTCTGACCCTCCAGCAATTCAGTCCTCACTTTCTTCTAGGCATTTAAGTGTGGGCAATAAAATGTTGGCCTAGAAAGTGATACCTACATCCTATGAATAAAAAGTGTGCCTTTAAAGTAGAGGAAATAAAATGACAAATGAAAAAAATAAACTATGAGCATAGAAACTTATGGTTGCAGTTGGGTATTGTTAAATGCATGTACCTGTCTCTATATGTTGTAGCTGTTTTGTAACCATAAAGTGATATGTCAGTAGTTCTGTGAATTGCGAACAGTGGCACTTTGCAAGCATCTTTGTTGGGAGACAGAATACTTTGCAGTCATGCAAAAAACATTGATTAACATCGAACCATGGTTGAGAGAATCAGAATTCACTTCTAAAAAACTGGAAATCAAGTATTGTCAGTAAACCATGAAACTGCCAGATTGCCATGGATGGATTGAAACAGAAGACTGAGGGGAAATTTAATTGAGGTGCCAAGATAGAGTTCATAGAAATGACCTATTTCCTTGAGCAGAGAAGTCAACAAGAAGGGGACATAGATCGAAAAAGAATTGATAGAAAGAGCTGAGGAGTAACAATTATAACGTTTAAAAAACATCTTGATTGGTATATGAATAGGAAAGATTTAGAGTGAAATGGGTCAAGTGCTGGCAAATAGGACTAGATTTATTTCGGATATCTGGTCAGCATAGACAAATTGGACCAAAGGGTCTGTTTCCGTGCTGTACATCTTTATGACTCTATGGCTGTAAAGTGTGCTTGAAGTGCCCTTACCTTAAGAGTATAGACAAAGAGTTAAAAAGTGGGATTAGAATGGGTGGTTCTTCTTCCATCAGCACAGAAACCAAGGTCTCCATCTGCAGTGTAAGGCTTTGTGTTTCTATGCCAAAGATTATTCTTATTTCTTTTCACTGATTCCCTTAAGAGAAGGTGAAATAACTGCACAGAGGTTGGTATCCCGTCAACAAATCACCCTTTTATTTACTTGTGCACAGTACGCTGACTGCAGCCAGCCAGCTCAGAGTCAGTCCCTGAAGTGAGGAGATTCTGAATCCCCTGCTTAGATTGGTCAGCCAGGGCTCCCTGATTGGCCCAGGTTAAAGGACCCAATCAAGGATCTCATACTCAATAAGATCCAGCTGGTTCCAATCACTACAGAAGGAAACCTGGTGTACGAATGTGGTTTAGTCCCTTACTAACATGTTGAAGCTTCACTACACCAGAAATGTCCTAGCTATATTATCATTTTATTGGCCATCTAGGGGTGTGCATTAAGTTTTGGCTGTGTCAGGAATGTCCATTTTCTAAGGATTAATTCAAAAAGAAATACCACAGGTCTCACCTTCTATTTTTGAGCACTGTCTTGAGAGGCCCAAACTATAAGCAATTGTGATTTTCTGTAATTTGTCTAACCCTCATATATTATCTTCAGGGTCAACCTGGAAACATAGGGAAACATGGTGCTTTTGGCAAGATGGGACCACCAGGTGACCAAGGACCACCTGGAGCAACAGGCCTCAGTGGAAGCCCTGGATATAAAGTATGTTTTAGAATAGAAAAGTAATTGGTTTAATTAAAGATATTTAATACAAATTAAATCCTTCCAATAGGCCTGTTTGCAATTGCATGTTATTGCAAATGGCCTCAAAAAGGAATCATCAATTTTTAAAATCTTGAATGCTTCTGTGACTGAGACTTATGGTAGACAATAGACTGTTTAGCTAAGCATAGGTATGTTTTTTTCCAGTAATCTACCTAATTTTCTTCATATGGATTTGATTGTACCTCTTTTACAAAAGTGCTATCTTGTTAAATTGAACAGGTGAACACCTCTAATATAAAGTTAAAAATCACACAACACCAGGTTATAGTCCAACTGGTTTAATTGGAAGCACTAGCTTTCAGAGCACCGCTCCTTCATCAGGTGGTTGTGGAAGACACAATTGTAAGACAGAATTTATAGAAAAAGTTTACAGTGTGATGTAACTGAAATTATGCATTGAAAAATACCTTGATTGTTTGTTGAGTCTTTCATCTGTTCGAAAACCATGATTGTTTCAATTCTTTCATGTGTAAATCACAAAACATTTTTTTAAAATTGAAATTATATAATTGTACATGAGAATCTATCTGTACTCATAAAAATGGAGAACTGCATTTTTTTCATCAGTTTTTTTATAAAAGCATGGACTCTTGCCATCTCTGTTGTACTTTACTGTAGAATGAGTGTAAATTGTCATTTGAAAACATATCCAGGGAGCAGAATTAGTCATAAACTGCCCATAAAATGAAACAGTTACCGTATAAGGAATGTTTCAAAGGAAGGACCTTATAGAGTTTTTTTTACAAATTTGGAATTCAAGATTATTATCTATCACCAGATGCAAAGTATGTCCTTCTTTAGTCTGCCCAGTAATGTGCTGTGGGGCAATACAGGTAATGCAGTTGAGATTATTCAATGTCATTTTCAGTAGTATATGACCATCTAGGTGAGAAAAGAAACCTTCATCCCATCCCAATTTCAGGTCACAATGATCGATATTGATTTACAATATTTTCTCTTTTTTTTTCTTTTAAATATTCTTAAATGTCTTCAATATTTCAGTCTATTGGAAAGTGGTGTTATTCCCGTGACAGATGTGAATGGTGGTGGACAATTGAATGGTGAACAATGAGGGCAGAGCCCAACACATTAGTGCAACATTAAGGCTGAAACATTCTTAGCAATCTACAACCAGAAGTGCTCAGTGGATGATCCATCTCAGCCTCCTCCAGTGTGTCCCAGCATCACAGATACCAGTCTTCAAGTAATTCAGTTCACTCCATGTGACATCAAGGAACGTTTGAAGGCACTGGATACTGTGAAGGCTATGGGCCCTGACAATTTTCCAGCAATAGTATTCAAGACTTGTGTTCCAGAGCTTGCTGCTCCCCAGCCAAGATCTCCACTGGCATCGAATTATCAATGTGGAACATTGCCCAGATATATTCCTGTATATAAGAAACTGGACAAGTCCAACCCGTCAGATTGCTGTCCCTACTCTCGATCATCAGTAAAGTGATGACAGGTGGCTTCTTCAACAGCAAGCAGCACTTGCTCAGCAATAATGTGACACCCATTTTGCATTTTACCCAGTACCACTCAGCTCCTGACCTAATTGCAGCCATGGATCAAACATGGACAAAGAGCCGAATTCCGGAAGGGAAGTGCGAGTGACCGCTCTTGACATTCAGGCAATCGCATATAGCATATGGACTGGAATCATTGGGAATCAGGGGTAAACTGTCTGGTGGTTGGAGACTTTTTAGCACATAGGAAGATGGTGGTGGTTGGTGAAGATCAGTCATCTCAGCTCTAGGACACTTCTGCAGGAGTTCCTCAGGGTAGTGTCCTAATCCCAACCATCTTCAGTTGAATCAACAATGACCCTCCCTCTATTGTAAGGTCAGAAGTGAAGATGTTTGCCAATGATTGCACAATATTCGGCACCATTTGTGACTCCTCAGATGCTGAAGCAGTCCAAGTTCAAATGCAACAAGATCTGGACAATATCCAGGCTTGGATTGACAAGTGGCAAGTAACATTCATGCCACACAAATGCCAGACAATGACTATGTCCAATAGGAGACAATTTAACCAGCACTCCTTGACATTCAATGGTATTACCATCACTGAATCCACACTATCCACATCCTGGAGGTTACTACTGTCCAAAAGCTCAACTGAACTCACTATATAAATATAGTGACAGCAAGAGCAGGTCAGAGGACAGGAATGTTGCAGCACATAACTCACCTCCTGACTCCCCAAAGCCCGGCCCAAGATCTATGAGGGACCAGTCAGGAGTATAATGGGAATACTCCCCATTTCCTGGATGAGTGCAGCTCCAACAACACTCAAGAATCTTGACACCATCCAGGACAAAACAGCCAATTTGAATGGCACTACATCCACAAGCATCCATTCCCACCACCACCAGGGCTCAGTAGCAACAGTGTGTACTGTCTACATGATGACCTACAGAAATTCACCCAAGATCCTCAGGCAGTACCTTCCAAACCTACTGCCAATTCCATCTAGAAGGACAAAAGTGACAGATACATGGGAACACCATCACCTTCGAGTTCCCCTCCAAGCCAACACCATCTTGACTTGAAATACTTCGCTGCTGTTCCTTCACTCACTGGGTCAAAATCCTTGAATTAATGGTATTGTGGGTCTACCGACAGCACAAAGATACCGCAGTTCAAGACAACAGCTCACCGCCACCTTCTCAAGGGCAACTAGGGCCAAGTGATGAACATTGGCCTGCCAGCGATACCCACGTTCCACAAGAGAATAAAGGAAGCACAACTGGTGAAGGATGAAACATGAGTCAATCTTTACTCAGTTTAGGTTTATTCAGAGTGAAATATTACAAGCATATACTTCCTAACTCCAGCACATCGCAATGTTAATAAGTGCCAACTGATCAATTTTATTTACCTGCTGAAATCTGCTCAAATAACAACACAATCAATGCCCTCTGAATTCACATAGTTAACCACTTTGACATGGAATTAACAAATTGTGTCCTGTAACCTATTACTTTTTCAGGGAAGAGAAGGAGCTGTCGGACCTGAAGGACCTCTTGGACAAAAGGGGGAGAAGGTAAATCTTTCATACTGCAGTGTGCAACAATTTCTGAAGATATGCATTTATACTTTAGCCATACTTTGCTTGGGTATAAAGGACCTACAATATTTTAGCAATTAATATTCTTGTGCAATGCTAGTTAAAAATAATCCAAGTTTTTAATACATTGCAATTGATTTGGAAACATTCCTCTTTCCAATGATTTTAAATTTAGGGTGAAATGGGCCCAATAGGAGACACTGGTGTAGCAGGACTGGATGGGGAGCAGGTAATTATTATTTTTTCTTGATTTTCCAATTGCAAAAGAAAGTAGAAGAAGATGTCTGATCAAAAGAAAACTTAGTTTTGAATTATGACATAGTTATGCACAAGTAAAATAAAGAAATGTTCACTTTTGTACAGTGCAATTATGCTATTTATTAAAGCCAGTAGGGCTATTATGATACATTGATTTCACATATAAATACCGGCTGCAAATTAGTTTATCCAGCAGTTTCTCTTCACATTCTAGAACAGAGCAGTCTCTCAGAGGCCCCCAAAAGAGTCAAATCTAAAAGGAATGATGAATCCTCTCCCTGTTTGCAGCAACACTTACCTAGAGATCTGCTCCATAGCCTGTCCATGATTCTCCATGATTAACTATAGTGTTTATGCTGCATTGGGCCCCAGACTTTTCACAAGTGACTATCCATTTTCTTCCCTATGTATCATGACAGTCCCCACACACCTTGTTGGTTTCCCAAATAAATCATATCACTCATAATGTGAGGAGACAATATGATGGTCACGTAGTGGTAAATCGCTGGGCTAGTAATCCAGAGGCCGAGAATAATTCTCCGACGATATGAGATCAAAACTCAGCGTGTCATCTGTTAAAATGTAAATTCAATTTGTAAAATCTGGAATTAAAAGCCAGTCTTGGCACCGTCATTGTTTGTCATCTGTCATGTGGAGTAGCAATTTAAGTATAATAGATCATGATGTGGAATCAGTTGTGTAGAAATAAAGGATAGAAAGGGAAAGAAATCATGGGTCGAAGTTGTCAATAAGTTCCCAAAGAGTTGTCTCACTTTAGGGCAAAGAATAAATCAGGAATTGTGATAGAACAGTACTTGGGTGATTTTATTCTGCATTTTGGTTGGAAACATCAGACATCCAAGGATAACATGGAAGACAAATTTGTGGAATACCTCAGGAATTGATTCTTAGAACGGCACAGTACACAATTTAACTAAAACAGGCTATTGTAGATCGAGGCATCAGTAATGAGCTGGAACTAATAGGAAGATAATTAGATTGATTAGATTACTTACAGTGTGGAAACAGGCCCTTCGGCCCAACAAGTCCACACCGACCCGCCGAAGCACAACCCACCCAGACCCATTCCCCTACATTTACCCCTTCACCTAACACTACGGGCAATTTAGCATGGCCAATTCACCTAACCTGCACATTTTTGGACTGTGGGAGGAAACCGGAGCACCCGCAGGAAACCCACGCAGACACAGGGAGAACGTGCAAACTCCACACAGTCAGTCACCTGAGGCGGGAATTGAACCTGGGTCTCTAGCACTGTGAGGCAGCAGTGCTAACCACTGTGCCACCGTGCCACCCACAAAGATATTATGGTTAAGTATGCTGTAAGGATTAGTGATCATAACATAGTAGAATTTCAAATTCAGTCTGAGGGAGAGCAACTCAGGTCTTAAACCAGTGCCCACAATTTAAATAAGGACAATTACAGAGGTATGAAGGAAGAGTTATCCACTGGTGGCAGGAAAAATAGACTAAAAGAAGGTCATTAGATGAGAAGCAGCAGAAAATTAAGAAGATATTTCATAATGGTCAACAAAAATTCAAGTCAAAAAGAAGGATTCATGAGAAGGATGAGTCATCCATGGTTAACAAAGACTGTCAAAAAGGAGAAATAGACTGGATAGTGACACTGCAGCCCAGATATGCTTTAACCATCCTTAACTAAGCATTCAAAGAAAAACTCTGACTAATGTATGTTTGAACTTTCTATCATCATTCATTTGATTTTTTATTTCATAACTTAGTTAATATGTTCAGAGGTAATGCATTTTCTAACTTGATAAGGGAACATGACATGTAATATTCGGTGCCTTAGAACATTAAGAGGCTAGAGTAAAAAGGTAAAAAGTTGACAGAAAGCGACAGATAGCAACTAGAGAAAGAGAAGGTGAGAGGCGAGAGCAAGAAGACAAGTTAACAGAGAATAACAGAATGTAACAGAGTCAGTCCACAGGTAAGAGATCAATGACTAATAGCTTGTAGGCATACCCCCGAAACCCCACAATGCCACAAGCCACCCCACATCCGTATTACTTTGCAGTTGACTTAAACAAGCTGACAGTGGGATCTTCGCCCTTCAGTGGGTTGAGATCTTGCCGCTGGGAGTTAAACTGCTGGAAGTATGAACAAACACTGAGGAAATAGGTGTGGATGTCAATGTGGATTTTGATTCTAAGAATTTGCGGAGATGCTGAAAATGTACAGAAAGATAGTTACACATCATATAAAAACTCAACACCTTCCTTTGTTAGATGCAAAGTGGTGGGTGTTGGAATGCTGTCAGTGTGCAATCATAAAATGTGCTGTTTTTCCATATAATTTTAAATAGCTTGATAGCAAGACAAAATGATACATTTTGGCTGAGGAATGCAATATATGGTGAAAGGATGGTGCAGGAGAATGTGTGATCAACCACGTTAGTAAGAAAACCCAATGTGCCACCAAGTGGACATTTTCATACCTGGAGGAGACATCACAGGCAAAACATTTCTCAATATGCAGCCTAGAACTTTAATCATTTGCAGATTCTGCTTTGAGTTTCTAAAAAGGCATTTGCATTCACAGATGTTATTGTAGCAATACTGCTATTGTTTCTCTGTTACAGGGTGTACCTGGGGGTGAAGGTGAAGGAGGCCCTGCTGGAAGGAAGGGAGAACAGGTCAGGATTTTAAATGTATACATATTGAGTGTGATTTCTCTACTTCCTTGACAATTCTGGGTATTATTTTCATATCTTCAAACATTTTCCTTTGGATAATAATGTGAAAAGGAGAAAGTATTTAAAAGGAGAAAGTGAGGACTGCAGATACTAGGATTTCTGAAGAAGGGAATATGCCCGAAACGTCAATTCTCCTGCTCCTTGGATGCTGCCTGACCTGCTGCGCTTTTCCAGCAGCACATTTTTCAGCAAAGTATTCAAAAGCCACAGTGTGAATGAATACTACTTCCACAGCTGTCATCATCAGTGCAGCGTGGTGAGCCATATGGGGGAGCGGCAAGGTGGCTCAGTGGTTAGCACTGTAGCCTCACAGTGCCAGGGACCTGGGTTCGATTCTAGCCTCCTGAGACTGTCTGTGTGGAGTTTACACATTCTCCCCATGTCTGTGTGGGTTTCTTCCGAGTGTACCGGTTTCCTCCCACTGTCCAAAGATGTGCAGGTCAGGTGGATTGGCCATGCTAAGTTACCCATAGTGGTAGGTGCTTTAGTCAGAGGGACTTAGATTAGTTTAGATTCCCTACAGTGTGGAAACAGGCCCTTCAGCTCCACATATCCACACCGAACCTCCGAAGAGGAACCCACCCAGACCCATTCCCCTACTTTTACCCCTGACTAACACAATGGGCAATTTAGCATGGCCAATTCACCTGACCTGCATGTCTTTGGACTGTGGGAGGAAACCAGAGGAAACCCACGCAGACATGGGGAGAATGTGCAAGCTCCACACAGACAGTTGACCAAGGCTGGAATCGAACCTGGGTCTCTGGTGCTGTGAGGCAGCAGTGCGAACCACCATGCTGCCCCAAGAGTAACCCACCTCAGACTCTATCATCCTACATTTATGCCTAACCAATGCACCTAACCTACCCATCCCTGAATGCCATGGGCAATTTACCTAACCTAGACATCTTTGGATCGTGGAACGAAATTGGAGCACCTACAGGAAACCCATGCAGACATGGAGAGAATGTGCAAACTCAGACTGTCACCCAAGGCTGGAATTGAACCCAGGTCCCTAGCACTATGAGGCAGCAGTACTAACCACTGAGCCACCGTGCCACTTGTTGGACCGAAGAGCCTGTTTCCACATTGTAGGGAATCTCATCTAATCATATCCAGCTCCCACATCCCAGCAGATATGAGCATCCCCATTGGATGTCACCCAGCATTCAGAGCTGGACCTCTCATCTTCATTTACCAGGACAGTCTCAAGCACGTTTTGAAAGTACTGCCTCTCCTGACTCCAATTTGAAAATGCTACCACTAGCCAATGGTTTGCTCCTGAACAGTGTGGCTTTGTAATCTGTCAACTGAAGCTTTCACTGATGTCCTTTTTTGATATTGTCAATCCAATTATCACATTATTATTCCAGTAGTCAGTCTTGATCAAGGTGACTGTGTGGGAATTTTCATGGATGTTTTCCCCTTTTTTGTCATTTTTTTTCTCACAGGCATATTGTAAATCTGTAGTTACATGTTAATGAGAATTAGTGCTTCACCTCAGAAGGATAGACTGGCTGTTCTGTTCACACTGGCTCCCAAGTACAGTCAGCCTTTGTACTGTACAGCTATGTAATAAAGTTAACCAGATTAATTTATTATTGGTATGATTTGATGGCATTATGGCTGAAAATGGGTTGGCTGTGACAAGAGCGGTGTCATAATGGGGCCCAGAGTGTGAAGGCGGGTAAAAGATTTGGAAGAAGGCATTGAAGTCCTCAAATTATTGAACTCGATATTGAGACCTGAGGGCTGCAGGGTCACCAAGTGGAAAATGCAAGGTTGCTCTTCCAGCTTGCACTGAGCTTTTCCAAAGAAGTGCAGCAGGCCTGAGACAGAGATGTTGTCATGGGAACACAATGGTGAGTTGGAAAGGCAGGCAACCAGAAGCTCAGGATCATTTTTGTCAACAGAACATAGGTGTTCCCTAGAGCGGTCACCCAGTCTGTGTTTCTTCTCAACGTAGGGGAGACCACATTGTGAGCAGCAATGCTGCTTTCATCATGGTCAACCCATTTTCACCAACTAATGGTCCTGCTTATCAACATACCTTTCTTCTAGGCTCACCATAATCCATCCCTTTGTCTTCCTGGCTGTTGTTCTGTTGAAGTTGTTGCTCAGTTTGCCAAGCTGGTTGATTTCCTTATAAATGTTTTGTTTCCCTCCTGGGTGACACCTTCAGTGCTATGTGGCCTCTGGATGAAATGCTGTCGTTGTGATCTGTCCCGAATTTATACTGTTGCGGCAGGTGGTTATACTTCTGGTTTTGTGCTGTAGCGGTCTGTAAATGGGGTCTATTTCAATGTGTTTGATTATGGAACCAGTGGATGAATACCAGATCTCCAAGAATTCCCGAGCTTGTCTTTGTATTGCCTGTCCCAGTATCATAAGGTTGTACTGGTTGAATTGGTGTCCTTGATATGAGGGAGATTTGGTCATGTTGTTTTGTTCCAAGCTGGTGCTCATGTATCTGGCGGCGAGTTTACTGCCTGTTTGTCCTATGCAATGTTTCTCACAATTTCTGCATGGATTTTTTTTTATATATCACATTTGTCCTGCATGTTTTGGGTATGGGGTCTTTTGTCCTGGATAGTACTGATGAAGTGTGGCTGTTCGTTTGTGTGCTGTTATTATTCCCAGAGGACATAGAAGTCTTGTTGTTAGTTCTGAGACATTTCTAATGTAGGGTAGGGTAGGTGTTGGGGTGGGGCACTGTGTCTTCTTGGGGTTGTTTGTGTGCCAGGCAACAGCAGATGAAGCTGTTAGGGTGACCATTATTGGCAAAGACTTTGTATAGGTGTTCCTCTTCTTTTTTTATGGAGTTCTGGGTTGTGGAGTGTGATTTGGCTCGTTTATACAACACTGTTTGTGGACGTTGGATGATTATTGTGTAACTGAGGATCTTGTCTGTCTGTGTAGCTTTTCTGTACACTTTAGTAAGGAATTCACCGTCGTTCGTTCGTTCAACCAGTACGTCTGAAACTGTACTGCTGTTCTGTTTCTCTGGTGTCCATCTCCATTCATCACATACTCCTTTCTCCTCCTCCTCACCAACTCTCTTCAGCATATATACCATCTTTTCCTAACCACTATCACTTTTGAAGAAGGGTCACTGGATACAAAATGTTACTTCTCCTTCCTTTTCACAGATGCTGCCTGACCTGCTGAGTTCCTCCAGCAGTATTGCTTCAGGTCTCCAGCACCTGCAGTTCTTTGGGTGTTTTTTCAGACACCATCTTGTTTTTCCTAACTGAGTGCTTCTGAAATGAATGGTCCAGATCCTCTAACTTGCTAGTCCATGGAAATTGCATAGTGGTGAATAGCCAGAAACTATTTCCAAAACACTACACAGGGCTGAATCCATCCAAAACGCATGTGAAAAAAATAACCTCATACAAAATCTGCTGTGTTTAACTTCTACAGTTGTACGTGTATGTTTATTACATTTTGCTTTATCATAAACATATTACATGAACAAAAAAAAAATACAAAGGACAGTGGATGGTGGAGAAGAATGCTAGTTTCTGAAGAGGGGTTGCAAAACATTGACTCTGCTTTCTGTCTGCAAATGTTGCCAGACCTGCTGGATTTCTCCAACTATATCTATATTATTTGAACCTTATTTGGTTTGGCTTCAAAGGGTGCCCCAGGAAGTCCCGGCATGCCTGGCCCAGCAGGGATTAAAGGAGAAGCAGGAGCTGAGGGATTACCAGGACCTCCAGGAGAGAGAGGAGCATCTGGAGAAAAGGTAATAAATGTTTGAGATGACTTTGAGTACTGGCCAGAAAATCAACACGATAGGAAGACGACCAGCAACCTCTGTTTCTTGGAAGATTGATCCACTGTTATCTGCCTCTTAAGATTGACTTTTTTCCTCCAAAAGATATTGAACTGCTTTTTGAGCAGGTCTTGATTCTAATCACTTAAGTGACATTCCCCAGACTTAAATAAATCCATTTAGAAGTAAATTTTTAACATATGTCTTAGTGCTATGAATTCAGTGGGGAAAAAAAACACATCAGGGTACCATGTAAGCTACCAATTTGCTTTCATTAATTTTGCAGAAACCAAGATAATTTTCATCTTCATACTTATTGGCTTTGATGGCTTTCATCCTCAGCCATGACTGAATGGCAGAGTGGATTTGACGGGCCAAATGGCCTTACTTCCACTCCTATTTCTTGTGGCCTTATTGCTCAAAGTGTAGTGCAAACTACGACCATCTTGAGGACTAGATCCTAATGTGATCAATAGTTGTGTTAATGTCAGTTTGTTGTACTGAAAACAGGAATGATGGTCTTAGAATATGTCCACAAGTAAACAATTAGACATCGAAGAAAGATGTATTGCAAATGCAATTCTATCAGAACTCTGGTGATAGCAGCAAAAAATGCTAGCTAAAACCCAATTCAAAATATTAAAATTCTTTTCTAACTTCAGGGATTGTTTGAGAGCTTTCAGTTGGCAGAAGCAGGATTGGCAGCTGGTAGTGTAAATGCATTGAGAACACAAAACCCAGAGAGTTGCCCAATATCAGTGCGCAAGTGAGGAATCTTCATCCATCCCCAGACTTTCCTATGACCAGCACATAACATTGTGATCTCAAACTGGTGGATTTCCAGGACCCCACCACTTTAAAACCCATCTTGACCAAAACCAACAGTTAAGGGTTAATTCAAATTGAAATGGCTGAATTAGTTTTGACATAACACAAAAATTAATATTTCTCAGTGTTTGTCAGAATTCTGAGGTATTTTGTTTGACATTTTGGAGCTTTGTGTCTGATGTTAATTTCCCATGTCATGTTAAAACTATTTTCTACTGAACCTGGAAAATCTGATCTTGTTAAATGCATCCTAATTGTGTTGAAATGTCTAAATATGAACATAAAGTCTGAAAATGTCAGATGAATAACTGGGTCACCTGTATAGGAAGAACCGGGTACTTTATTTCTTCCTTTGTGTGTGGCAGGGAGAGCTAGGTCTGGAAGGTGATCCAGGAGACTTTGGGCCCAAAGGAGAAAAGGTAAAATGTTTGTCTTTTAATTGTCTATCATGTAGCATGTAGACTATATCAAAGCTTGTCTCAAGTGTTAACTCTATCAGCTTCTATTGCCTGGTTCTTAAAAGTAAGTTATACGCAGGATCTTTCCACTTTAATGGGGTGATGCTAGCCTTTTTGTGATCAAAGTGCCTGAATAAAGCATTAGGATCAGTCAGGCAGGGCACTATTGGGAATATGAGGGAAGATGCCATAAATGCATGCAATGAACAAATCTGCAGTGCCCGGATTTGGTTTTTGAGAAGTGGTTTGAAGAGTCTGACTATTTAATGTGCCTGAAAGAAATCAGCACTGTGTCTTCACTTAAAAATAGCTTGGATTTTTTCAAAAAAAAATTTGTTTTTATTTATGCCACATTTTTTAGTCTAATTGCATAGAATCTTCTGCTCTTGCTGGTGTTAAGCTTGGAGAGGGCAGGGGGATGTGACGAGGTGGAATGGAGGTGTACCTGAACCTCACTGTCTTCCTGCCTCAACCAGGGATACGTTCTGGGTGGGAAGGCTCGTAGTCAAAGTTCTTGCCCTTAAGTGGTCAGTTAATGACTGATGGAAATCCCAGACAGAGGTAAAGAGGCAATACAAGCAATGCCACTTTCTCACTAGGTCAAAATTGTGAGCGTACCAGAATATGAAGGGCATAGATAGGGTGGATAGTGAGAAATGTTTCTGATTAGTAGAGGGAAATCACAACATTTAAGTAGTATTTAAATGAACACTTGAAACACCATGATACACAATGCTATGAGTCAAGTGCTGGAGAATGGGACTCGAGTGAATAGGTGCTCAGTGAGCAACCTGGACACAATGGGCCAATGGGCTTGTCTCCTTACTGTAAGACTCATTGACATTATGACAACAGTGCCTCCCTTATCAGCAGGTTTAATAACAAAATCAGGTTTAGACCAGATGGGAATAGAATGCAGCAAGATCAGAGGGAGACAGGTTGGAATGTGTGAGAGGAGCAGAGAAATTAAGGAGGCTGATGATACAACAGCAGTTGCCAAGAAGAAATCAAGTGGAAAGTAAGAGGCCAGATAGAGCGGGTTGTATGGAGATGGGTGGATGGGTCCTTGGAAGTGGGGGGGAGATGTCTCTTGTCCAAAGAAGTGGGCATGGAGGCGAAGGCAATGTAACAGCAATTCAACCTCATGTCATGCCCAATATTCATCAACAAAGCCAAGAGTAAAAGGATAAAACTATGTCCTTTGCAGAGCACAGATTATTCAGCATCAGAATGAGGAAGGTCAGTGGCTATGGTGAATACATGACAAGAAGTGAAGTGAAATGAAGAGATGGAAACCAGGGTGGGGGAAGGAGGAATCCAGGTTGGCATCAGTTTCTGTTTTTGGAGCCCACATTCCTTAACACGAGAAAGGAAGAGGAAAGGTTTTTTATTAAATTGTTGGATGAGACAAAGGATGAAATGGAACTGGAGACCAGTACAGCTTTGAGGTAGTGTGAGATGGCGCTGATGCAGAGATAGGAGGTAAGAAAGTGTGCATATGGCAGAGCATAGCACTGAGTGTGAACCTCAGGATGTGGCGGGAGCAGAAAAAAAAAGAAAAAAAAGTGGGCGGCACGGTGGCACGGTGGCATAGTGGTTAGCACTGCTGCCTCACAGCGCCAGAGACCCGGGTTCAATTCCCACCTCACGCAACTGTCTGTGTGGAGTTTGCACATTCTCTCCGTGTCTGCGTGGGTTTGCTCCGGTTGCTCCAGTTTCTTCCCACAATCCAAAAATGTGCAGGTTAGGTGAATTGGCCATGCTAAATTGTCCGTAGTGTTAGGTGAAGTGGTAAATGTAGGGGAATGGGTCTGGGTGGGTTGCTCTTCGGAGGGTCGGTGTGGACTTGTTGGGCCGAAGGGCCTGTTTCCACACTGTAGTAATCTAATCTAATCTAATCATTGATGTCTCAAAAATACCTGTAACCTTGGGTTTGAAACATGAAGGAGGGAACTTCTTGGGGTAAGGGAGGACTGGAGAGAGTCACTGGGAAAGGAGATGTGTCTGTGAAAGTGAGTTCTGGAAATCACTTTATCAAACACTGGGAGAGAAACAAGCTGAAAAGATTAAAACATCATCCCATCAGGAAGAAAAGATGAATCTCTTGTCAGCTATTCATTATACTCTCCTGACTTTCTTCCTCCTTGTTCAATGTTTCAGCAAAACTCAATGCAAGTTGTAGAATCAACACCTGATTTTTCTGTTAAACCCTTAACAACCTTCAGGTCTCAACAGCGGGTTCAACATTAGGGCATGAACACCATCTTCCATTTTGGTTACTGTCCTCATCTCCTATACTTACCACATCTTGTGTCATGTGAAGTTGACTTATTTTCTCCTGTTCACACCTATTTCACAAAACATTGTTCCTTTACCACAATTTGCACTCTTTTTGTCTTTGGTTTTGGGTATCCTCCATCTGAATCACTTATTCCTCTTCCCCTCTGCTGACGGCATTCAAAATAACATTGTCCAGCCTTTTTTCAGTTCTAAAGCTCATCATCATCATTGGTGGCCCCTCGCAGATGAGGATGACTCTCTCCCCTTTTCAGGGTGAGTCTGTAGGTAGTTGTACAGACTGATACGGCTACCGCAGGCAATGTTATACTTGGGGCAGGTAGTGGTCACGGGACAGGGTGAGGGGCATTGGTGTGACAGTGCATTCCTTTCGCCATTTCCACCTAGCTTCCAATTTTTCTCGACAGCAAGACTCAAGGTGCTCAACGCCATCCCAGATACTCCTCCATCACTTTGGATAGTCTTGGGCCAGTGATTGCGAGGTGTCTGTGGGAATGACGGACTCTGCCAGTGAGGCTTTGAGGATATTCCTGAGGCACTTCCTCTGTCCACCTGGGGCTCACCCGCCATTTCAAAGCTGGGCGTCCAAAGCATATTGGACTCGAAGCGTTAACTCTGTTTCACTCACCACAATTCTGTCAGACTGGCTGAGATTCTCTAGCATCTTCTGTTTTTATTTCAGGTTTTCATCATCCACAGTATTTTGCTTTGTTAACAATATGAAGGCAATCGGAGCTGTGTTCACTGCCCAGAACCTGAATGTAATGAACACAGATGGGTTTTCTAATGGGTGTGATTCTGAAGCATAGCCAAACTGACGCTCAGTACACCACACGTCCAGGTGTCAGAGAGAAGCCTGGAAAAGGCCATCAATCACAAAATTAATAATCTGCTCATTACTTGTACTAATTTGATAATTGCATAAATTACATTTTACAGTGGCGCACCTAAACAATATGAGAATTCATATCATGTATTCAAATATTTCTACTTTGGATGTTGTATGTTTGGAAAAGTAACATAATTTAGAAACAAAAACAAATTTTATCCAAAATTAAAATGCTGTTGTCCAGATATCATCTAGGGAAGGCCACTGTGCTGTATATTATTAACATCCAGTTGTGTGTCTTATATTTCCAGGGTGTTGAGGGCCCACAGGGACTCCCTGGTCCATTCGGGCCCATTGGAATAACAGGAGAATCAGGCAGCCGAGGGCAGAAGGGAGAGAAGGGAGAGCCCAGTTTAATGGTGAGAAATCTTTTACTGTTATAGTCTTTAAAAAAAATCCTGGGCCTTGATCTGCTTAGAGCTGTCACTGAACAATTAAATAGATCATTTTTTCATGTGCATGATCCAACTATATTACATCTAAGCATAAAAATTAACATTCGATTACCCTTTTTTCCTCTGTCTAGCTAGTTCAGAAGACACGTTTTCTCTTGACTTTTCTTATTCTTCCTTCCTGAACTATTGTGCAGTGAGTTTTTTTAATCAAATGCTATTGAACAAATCTAACAGCAAAGCATCCCATTATTTCTTGCACTTGTTGAAATCTGACTTATAATTTGCTGCCCCAGACACACTTCAAGGTAATAATGTTCTCAGTGTATTGCTGTTTAACAGGGTCCAGTTGGTTTAATTGGCATTACAGGCCTGATTGGACATCGTGGACAAGCTGTGAGTAAAGAACAGAACTTCATTTGTATCAGTCACACAAGTTAAGTTAAATGGTGTCATCCATTTACTTCTGTAGATATAAGAATCAAAGTGATGTTTCTCAAATAGGCTTTCACTTTCCTTTCTTTTCAGGGTGATGTGGGACTGATTGGACCAGAGGGAAAAGTTGGGCCCAAAGGAAAGAAGGTATCCATCAAGTATTCCTCAACAAATTACAGCCATTTAAAACAATTTGTTTTCAATATGGTACTCAATGTTTCAAATACCTGGATAAATTATTGTGATCATCAACAGCTTACATTACTTTAGTTAGAATGACCCTTACATTCTGCTGTCTGTCATTTGTTCTGTCTTAGCTTTGAAAATAACTTGTGAACCAGTTGTTGTATAAAGGTAGGTCTCATCAGGGAAGATTGAAGAATGCTGTAGTTACAAATACTGCAGAACAAGAACAAATAAAGGCAGAAAAAGTTCAGCAAGTCACCCAGGAATTGTCAAGGAGGGGTTGAGAATACGGCAAGGGGTAAAATATCAAATAAAAAAAATTGCTGGAGAAACTCAGCAGATCTGGAAGCATCTGTGATGAGAAAGCAGAGTCAACATTTCAGGTTGAGTGACCCTTCATCAGGATTGATGGAGGGGAAATATAGATGGAGTAGTGTGGAATAATAGAGTGAATGGGAGACAGCAAACTGGGATGGTCTCAAGGTATGGACTGGTGTGATGCAATGTTGGGGGAGATGAGCAAAGAAGAAGAATTAGTGACATGTGGACTGAAAGAGCATTTGCATGGGGAGAGAAAGAAACATTCTCAGACCATGTTACAGGCCTTTGTGCATCAATGATATCTAAGATTCAGAATCAAAGAAGAAGATATTTTATACAGGTCATGTCTTCACTGGTGAAATTTAATTAAATATGGAGAATAGCCTGAAAATTTCAAAGGACTGGTGGTAAGGAACACCGGGACTCGGAGCACATCAACTGATCAACAAAATCCACAGGTGGAATGTGGGCAAGACAATTGTTGAGGAATCTGAACTGCTTGCCGATTAGGAGATATGGAAAGTGTTTGTGAG
The DNA here is from genome assembly GCF_004010195.1 of Chiloscyllium plagiosum. Taxonomy (NCBI): domain Eukaryota; kingdom Metazoa; phylum Chordata; class Chondrichthyes; order Orectolobiformes; family Hemiscylliidae; genus Chiloscyllium; species Chiloscyllium plagiosum. The sequence goes on along the minus strand of NC_057739.1, from coordinate 18,278,574 downwards.
GAATCAGTGTGTCCCAACTTATTGTGTCAGAGAGTAATGAACCAACATCAAATACAACAAGAAGCTGCATACACACAAACAGAATATTGATTATATGGTTAATGAGGAAGCAATTTCTGTTTTTTTTCTGTCTTTAGTGATCTCATCTCATTTTCTGAGTGTGTTGCCAGTTTCAGTAGGTGCGGCAGGTATATAAGTGACAGACTTGTCACTGAAAATGGCTGTCATGGAGCCACCTCCATATCCAACTGGTGCTATGACACACTGGATTCAATGATACCATTTGATAACCATTAAAAATTTTGATAAAACACTGACTTCACATAGCAGCCTACCTTCACCAGAGGTGGTATCAGTTGGCAAAAATAATATCCAATTCTGTGAACTTTATTTCCACTCATTCATTTTTTTTTGTTTTGCCAGGGTGAACATGGGCCTATTGGAATGCCTGGACCTCAGGGTGACATTGGACTTCAGGTTGGAAAGAACAGACACTTTTTGTAACTAAAATCATTGTTTTAATCTAAAGCCCTAGCCTACACAAATGTTCAGTAACTCATTCATTCATTTTTCAAGGGAGTGTTTCCACTTTCTTTTTCTCATGTGAAATAATTACAGATTTCTCTTGAACTGCTTTGTGAAAATTGCACCTTTGTGGAAAGTCCACAGGCTTTCAGTGTTGCACTGAAATGTCCTAGGTTAGCAGATGCTATGATAAAGTCATAATTTCAGTAAAGCAGAGGGGAATATGATGATGCTGGACAGCTGTTTTGAGGTTTGTGTAGTGCTGGAAAAGCACAACAGGTCAGGCAGCATCTGAGGAGCAGGAAAATTGACGTTTCAGGCAAAAGCCCTTCATCAGGAATGAGGCTGGGAGCCTCCGGGGTGGAGAGATAAATGGGAGGGGAGTGGGGCTGGGAGAAACTAGCTAAGAGTACAACAGGTGAATGGAGGTGGGGATGAAGGTGATCGGTGAGAGAGGAGGGTGGAGTGGGTAGGTGGGAAGTAAGATTGACAGGTAGGACAGGTCATGTGGATGGTCCTGAGCTGGTCGGTTGGAACTGGGGTAAGGTGGAGGGGAGGGGAAATGAGGAAACTGGTGATGTCCAGTCGTTTCCCCTTTCCCCACCTTACTCCAGTTCCAACCTGCCACCTCAGCACCATCCTCATGACCTATCCTATCTGTCAATCTTCCTTCCCACCCTCAGATACTGTCTGACTTGCTGTGCTTTTCCAGCACCACTCTAATCTTGACTCTGATCTCCAGCATCTGCAATCCTCATTTTTGCCTAGCATGTTTGAGGTGCTACACTCAAAATATTTATCATTTTGAAAGATTCCTGTAACATTGCAGAGCTCTGTGCTGGTTTAAAAAGGTCAGTCATAGTTGAGGCAATCGTCATTGCAGGCTCCTCTTTACAAAAAAACAATTCAGCAATCCAACTGCCTGATTTCCATTTTTGTTCTTCCACTTTGTTGAAATTAAGGTGAATTTCATTTCTTGAATTTAATTTATTCCTTCTCTTCACTCATTTGGACCTGCAGTCTAAACTCTCTTATACCACAGGCTTTACATCTTCGAAAAGCAATGTTTTTAATTTTCATGGCTCTTCACCTCTGATTGTTTTCCTACACTTTGATTGACTCTTCAACTGACTTGCAAATTTTAAGAAAATCTTTCAGAGGTGCAGGGCGGAGTATGAAGGCAGTTTTGCCTGTTGTGACTCCCATTCTTAAACCATGCAGAATTTTCAAAGGAAATCAAGAATTCCACCAGCAGCCAGAAGGAGCTAATCAAACTTCAATAAGCTTCTGCAGATTGTGAAGTTGGTTGCTTCCTCTCATTGTTTGTCAGCTTTTCATTGACAGGGTTTCCCCTTAGACCATTTAAAAGGCTCATCAGAAAATCCATAAAATGCCAAGGCTGAGTTACAGCAACAAGGTGCACCGTTTCAGTCTGGTACAAACTTAGCTTGGGGTTGGGGAGAGAGCAGCAGAAAAAGATCATCTGTCAATGTAATGTTTGGGAACGAGTCATTTTGTCTTGATGTTGATTTATGGATTATGAGGCTGTGAGAGTTCGAGAGAAGTAATAACTGACCTGTGCAATAACCTGTCACGTTGGCTGAATATGAACTGCCATTTGTCTTCGACTTGGAGACAACCTCTACTCCAGCTGTTCTGTGGAGAAAGTATGACAGAATAATCATCAAAGATTTCCTTTTCCTGCGTATGTGGTCACACTTCAGTGATGTGACTTGCTTAACATTTACTTCATAATTTATGAGGTGAATTCATTTTTCAAAGAAAGCAAAACAGATGGATATTTCAAACTGTGTCATGATTCTAAAGTCTTTCTTTTTAAATCAAAACATTAGGGGTTACCTGGTGAGAAAGGAGAAGTTGGTGATCGTGGAAACGCTGGGCCCATTGTAAGTGATTAGAATCATAGAAGCCCTGTGCTGCTATTTGGCCCATCAAGTGTGCACCGACCCTCCGAACAGCATTGCTCCCACACACAAACCCCCACCCCTATCCCCGTGACCCTGTATTTACCATTGCTAATCTACCTAACTTGCACATCTTTGCGCTGTGGCAGAGAACTGAAGCATCCAGCAGAAACCCACAGACAGACAGAACATGCAAACTCCACACAGACAGTCGTCAGAGGCTGAAATCGAATCTGGATCTCTGGCACAGCAAAGCAGCAGTGCTAGCCACTGTGCCACCTCTGATTATTTTATTATCTTTAAGCAAGTGTAAAGGCATCTCAACATGAGAGGATGGTGGCAGTAGGTTCAATTGAGCATTCAAAGGGAAGTAGACTGTTATCTGAAAAGGTTATACAGTAAAATCAAGAGAAAGGCGCTTTCCAAATTTCTCATTCGAAGAGCCAGTGCAGACACAATGGACTGAATGTCCTCCTGTGACAACGTCATGATTCTTGAGTTGCCAAAGGGGGAAAAGTACTGGGTCCACTTGGAAAGATACCACTTAATGACTCATTATATTGAGGCAGACGGTGGTTCAATAGCGTGCACCAAACAGTTTTCTGTTCCCAATCTGAGAATTGAAAATTGCTACCTGGTCCTCCCCCCACCAATTAACAAGCTTCTCTAGGAGTCTAGCGAGTCGTTGGCTTTCTGCCTCACCCTTACATTGAAAGTAGCAGTGGGATGGAAAACTGACACGCCATTCAAGAGCCTTATTTTCAAATCAAGCTCGTGCCTGTTCTTCACCCGATGGGAAATTGAAACTCCAGTCCATGGAGCTAAATATGAGCGTTGACCTGGAATTAAAATGTATATGTCTAAATCTTATTTACTTATATTGAAACTGCCGTGAAAAAATGCTATTGGAAATGTGTCATGAATGTGCTAATATATCAGTGGAGAATGATTGTATTCCTTCAAATTCTTGCAAACCTCTTGACTACAATTATCTGTTACAGGGTCCACTAGGTCCTGTAGGAACCAAAGGTTTACCAGGACCCAAAGGTGAAATTGGATTTCAGGGAATGAAGGGTGAAGTAGGTCTTGAAGGAAAACCAGGTGTTATGGTAAGTTACATGTTCTGTGATAGGTCAGAATGATCATTTATGGAAAATATGAGAGTGATGGCCTTTTTACTTAATATGGTCTTAGAACATATGACATTGAGTAAGCAAGTATATTTCTGGAGCACAATTCCATTCTTATGCTGTTTAATTTTATTCTGGGGATTCGAGTATCACTCAATTCTTAGACTATCAGATAATCCAACATCTTTGCGCTAACTATTTCAATGTCCCTGTATTGTTGATTCTTTGAGTCTTTACTGCACATGTTTGATGCAAAATATTCAACTATCAGGCCAGTTTTTTCAGTTCAATTCTACTCCTGTAAGTAAAAATGAAAATTATATAGTTAAAATGTTAGTGCTTTATTTCTACTTGTCCTATAATATATTTTTCCAATATTCTTGCATCTTTGCTCTTCAGTTTCTTTCGCTGCATTTAAGTGTTTGTAAGCTTATTTGTTTCTCTGTTTCATATTATGAACACTGCTTTTGTCTTCGTGGAAAGCCATTCAATTCGGAGGTGATGTGTTATTTTTAAATATTGACCTTTGGCTGAATGATTCACAATATGAAAGATTTGCGGAAGAAGACCATTTGGCACAGCTATCTAAAACTAGCTGTTTCGTTCTTTTGAGGCTAATGATTTGGAAAATTTGATCTAATCTCTTGCATAATTGTTTTTTTCTTTCAGCATCAGTTACAACAGCACAGCTACTGGGAGTTGAGAGGAGAATTTTAACTGTTTGATTTGTCAGTACAGAGGACCTCCAGAAATGCTTGGGAAGTTGGAATTTGGAGCTTCCTTGCGCTTTGCGAAGTTTTAACTTCATATCTTGTGTGTGATGTCAGTGACATGCTCACTATTTTGGGGGCAAGTGACAGACTTGGCTTCTGGTTGGTTGGGGAATACAGGGGAGGAGGCTACTGGACCTGGTAAAGCTAACCCTTGAGCTGAGGTAGCAGTCAATGGTCCTCTCAGTTTATGGTGACTTTCATCAGCATTACCTTTTATTTTCTTTCTTCATAACATATTTATTTCATTTCCCCTGAAATGATAATATTAACTTAGTTCCAATAATTCAGGATCCAAAATCAGTGTGACAAAATGTGTCTTTTCAGGGATCAGATGGACCGGTTGGGGAAACAGGCCCAGTTGGGAAACCAGGGACAGAGGTTGGTAATAATGTTTAGGCTCTTGGCCTATATATGACTGAATGGGGTGAATAAAATGGATGTCTCTTCATGAGTTAAATAATTTTGCATTTTGTTTTGCAATTCTCTTCCTCATTTTATTGCAAACTTACGTTGGACACTCAAATATTAGGGTCCTATTGGAGACCAAGGACCACAAGGTGGAGTTGGCCAACCAGGCAGAATGGTAAATATTACTATTTGAAAAATAAAACAGAAAGCTACATGACCATTGCTCTATGGTATCTTAAGTAGTTCATGCGAAACGTTTGCATTTCTAGGGTCTAAGAGGTCAACGAGGACTGGAAGGCAGAATGGGGACCAAAGGAGAAAAGGTGAATTAAATGCAGAAACAATTGAACTATTGATCTATTAATTGATGCCTGAAAATGGAAACTGTCCATTTTAACAAGACTTTTGAGGCAGTATTATCTTCACACAGCTCCTTCATGTGCTGATGAACTAATGAAGGAATGCGCAGATTTAAAAGAATTGCTGCTGATTCAGTTTCATATTTGTTGCAATGTATTTATTTTAATCACAAATCTCACAAAGTCTGCGCTTTCCATAATCTTTATAATTTATAGAATTTTCACAAGATGTCTCTCACCTGTGGGATAACCCTTACTTGGCCTCTACAGATGCATAGCTCCAAATGCCCCATTAAAATTATAACCTCTGAAAGAATGGAACTAAATCTGAGGAAATCCAAAAGCAGAGTTCTTTAAATTTCACTGATGTTTTACTGCCTAGCTCAAGTTACTTTGTTTTATTTCATTGTTCTTCAGTGCTTTATGGAATTGTTGGCCTTTCAGCTCTCAGTACTTTTTAAAGATCAATTCAGCAAAGGTGCATAAGGTAAACTCCTTTTGCACTCACGCACAAGTATCTTACAAAATTGTATGTGGGCCTGGTTAAAATGATAGGGCTTTGCAACATTGAGCTTATTTAAGTCTGAAATAAGCTGAAAGAAAGCCTTGTATTTATATAGGGCCATTCACCTCCACCACATGTATAAATACATTTTACAGCCAATGAAGTGTAGTCACTGATTGTAATGTTGGAAATGCAACATCAAAGTCCCAAATAAGAAATTTGATCATGTCCAAATAATCTGTTTTTGTGATTGAAGGAAGTTATTGCTGAGGATACATCAGAAAACTTCCCACCCTTCTTTAGAATTGTGCTATCAGATCTTTTACACCTATCCAAGGCAGCTTTCAGGAGAGGGCAGCGTGTGGTGCGGCTGAGAGTCCGGGCGTGCATAAAGGATCTAACAGGCAGAGCCCTTCTCACCACCAGCCAAGCCATGTCTTGGTGCTTGTTGAAAAGTCTCAAACCCTCCAATCCTGGCAATACAGAGTGCGTGTCATGCACCTGTCACACACTTCCTTCTGGAATGTGCCTATGCAGAAGAGGTCTGGAGAGGAATGCAGTGGTATTTGTCGACGTCCGTCCCGAGCAGCGCTGTGGCGCGGGACTCCATGCTCTACAATCGGTTCCCTGGGACGCACACCGAGACGAACATCAACTGTGCCTGGAGGATCATCAACTCGGTGAAAGACGCTCTATGGGCAGTCCAAAACCTGTTGATCTTCCAGCTGAAGGAGTTGACTCCAACTGAGTGTTGCAGACTGGCACATTCCAAGGTCCAGGACTATGTGTTGAGGGATGCGCTGAAGCTTGGGGCAGCTGCCACCAAGGCACGGTGGGGAAAGACCACCGTGTAACATCTGCCTGCCTAAGAAGAACAGGGGGCCCACACAGTCATTTGGACTCCGCTGACGCCTCAGCAGAAGAGCTGGATAGTAAATGTACAGACTTGTATATATGAAAAATAAATTTCGATGTCTGTATGTGAAGCAATGTAATGTGTGCACAAGAATGACATGACCAATTGTATAGCGAGCCAAATAATTTTATGAATAAAGTATATTTTTGAAATAAAAATACAACAAAGAGCAATTTCTCAGGTTGTGAGAGTGAGAGAAGAGCATTGTGATTTGGAAACCTTTCCATTAGTAGAAGGGCCTGCTGAATCCATGAGTTACAGATATATATAGAATAACCAGATTGGATTTGTAGTCTATCCAATAGATAAGCATTGGATTGTGAATATACTCTTGGTCAATGCTACTGCTAATTACTCTATTATCTTAACCCCACACCTGCAAGCTGATAAATCTGCCCATTCAACCTTACTGTCAGCTTAAAACCTCAACCAGGAGAAATGTCACACTATTAAAGGGACATAGTTAGCTTTACTAGATATAGACTGAGTCCTACAATGAAATATCCTTTGCCCCAGGAGTAATTAAACCTGCAAAACCTAATCTTAATGTGTATCATTTCAAATATTGCAATTTTTAAAAACATGTACAAAACAATTATGAACATCGTATATATCTATAATCAGTGATTAATGTTGATATTTGCGTTTTTACTTTAAGGGTGACAATGGGATTGTTGGAAAACCAGGAAACCCAGGAAGAGCAGGAAAGATGGTAAGCACCCAAAAGCCATTTGAAAATTGCTTCCACTCAAAAAGATTATAATACCCATGTTTGAGAATATTTTAAAATGATGCCATTTAATATTCTTTTACGTGTTTTAGGGGAAGAGAGGAAAAGCAGGATCAAGAGGACTAAGAGGGAAAAAAGGTTTAAAGGTAAAATTGGGTCATATAAACCTGGTTATTTATTTGGGGAACCTTCGGTAATGTTGGGCAGACATTTTTATCTTTGAAAATGGCCATAACTAAAAAGAATTAATCAATCATTTTGTGGTCTGTTATTCTGAGGCCCAGTAATGAATACCTAGATTTTAAAACAAGACGAATCTCTTCAAAAACTAGGCCTTTCATATCACAATACAACAGGAAGACTCTGTGAGTAAAACTGACAATACAATTTCAACTGGTTATTATAAGTTGTAGGGCTGGAGGAGGTTACAAAGGTAGGGAAGAAAAAGACCATGGAGGTTCTATTGGAAACAAGGATGTGCAAATATGTACAGAAATTAATTTATTAACTCCTCCAGTGTAATTTTAACTTGGATCTTTTCTGTCCACATGAATGGAACTGAATGAGTGTATTGAAGGCTTTAGCTCTTGAGTGTGCATGATTGGTGAGACCTCAGTATGAAGTGAACAGTTAGTCATAGCAAGCACCTGCACATAGAGTCTTTCAGCATGGGGCAGCTGTTACACTACAGCTATCACATGGGTAATGCTAACCAGGAAACCCAGCTGCTCTTACCACCTGACATAAGCATATTGGAAGTATTTACAGATTAATGATCAGCTTGGTTCATCACATAATGACACATCTTGTATGGCTGTCAAGTCCGGAAGTATAATGCTACTTCTTCACCACAGACCCTTTTTGCACGCTTTACTTCGTCAGAACTCCATCAGTTAGATCACACAATTGTACAAATGAACCATCCTTGTCGTACTGATTAATGAAAACACTGGATTTAAATTTTTTGTATTTTAGGGCTCAAGAGGTAAAACTGGACCTGTAGGACCACATGGATCAATTGGACCTCATGTAAGTTGTACACTTTTAATGCTGAGTCATTAGAGTATTAAGAATTCTAGGATAACATATCCTCATGTGAGATCCTGCAGATTTATGTATGAGATTACATACTTGCTTATGAATCCTTATTGTAAGAATGAAATATAAATTACAGTGTAATAATGAATTCTGTATCATAGAATATTAAAAATAGTTATAATTACCCTCCTGTTTTAAATTTATGCATAATTGTATATTTACACAGAAAGAATACTATACTCTAAATCCAGAATAATTTCTTTACATGTTATTTTTGAATGAAAAATTGAATTGAAAATGGGAATTCTATTAGAATACAACCCTTTCTTGTGTCCTAAGGTGGCTGCTGTCTGTCTATGCATTTTCAGTGTGTGTGTTGCCTTATAGTTGGTCTCTGAAGTTGTTTAAACAGTCTTTCATTGTCCATTGTGTGCCCACAGAAACAAGTTGGATCACTTTCTTTCATGAATTCTTATGGCCAGGTTATAGTCCAGGTTATAGTCCAACAGGTCTAACTGGAAGCACTAGCTTTCGGAGCACTGCTCCTTCAGCAGGTGGTTGTGGAGTACACGTTTGTAAGACACAGAATTTATAACAAAAGTTTACAGTGTGATGTAACTGAAATGGTCTAATTGGAAGCACTAGCTTTCGGAGCACTGCTCCTTCAGCAGGTGGTTGTGGAGTACACGTTTGTAAGACACACAAGTTTACAGTGTGATGTAACTGAAATTATACATTGAAAAATACCTTGATTGTTTGTTAAGTCTCTCATCTGTTAGAATGACCATGTTAGTTTCACTTCTTTCATATGTAAATCACAAAACCTTGTATAAAAGTTACATTCTCAAGTGAACTTTAACAACTGGTGTCAGCCCAGATAATTTACTGAAGGTGTTCGTCCCTGTATGCTGCTGTCTGTGCCATAATGTTTAGACTGGTTCTAATCTTAAAAAATGAATTAACAGAATCTTACATGGATTCATGTAGTTTTTGAGCAAAGTACAATGTAACTCTGCAAGTACAAATTCGCCCCACAAGCGTGTGCGTGTGTGTGTAGGTGCATGTGGAATGGGTGGGGGGGTGGGGAGGGGCAGGACGTTGTGAGTGTCTGTGAGAGAGAGTGTATATGTGTATGTGTGAATGTAAAGGGGTCGAAGTGTAGGAGTGTGTATGTCTGTGGTAGTGTGTGTGTATTTCTGTGTGTGTGTGCGTGCGTGTGTGTGTATAGTGCAATGGGGTCACCTATAGAGTGATATGAACCCAAGGTCTCAGTTGAGGCCATCTCCATAGGTACCGAACTTAGCTATCAGCGTCTGCTCAGTCACTTTTCGCTGCTGCCTGTCCCGAAGTCCGCCTTGGAGGATGGTCACCTGAAGGTCCGAGGTCAATTTTCCTGACTGCTGAAGTGTTCTCCAACTGGGAAGGAACACTCCTGTCTGTTGTTTGTTGTGCAGTGCTCGTTCATCCATTGCCGTATCTGTTGCCTCCAACCAACATTATACACCAGGTACATTGACAACATTTTCTTCCTCTGGACCCATGCCAAGATATCACTGATAAAACTACACAGTGATATCATCAAGTTTCATCCCACCATCAAATTCACGATGGATACTCTCTACTATCTGTCTCATTCTTGGACACATGCATCTCCATTAAGGATTAGCAACTCAGCACGTCACTCTACCACAAACCCACAGATAACCTCATAATGCTACACTTCTCCAGCTTCCACCCAAAACATATTAAAACAGCCATCCGCTATGGACAAGCCCTACGCATACACCGGATCTGTTCAGATGAGGAGGAATGTGACGGACACCTGGAAGTACTAAGGGATGCCGTCATCAGAACAGGGCACGATGCTCAACTCATCGACCGCCATTTCTGACGTTCCACAGCAAATAGCCGTAATTACCTCCTCAGGAGACAGACACACCTCACAATGCTACACTTCTCCAGCTTCCACCCAAAACATATTAAAACAGCCATCCGCTATGGACAAGCCCTACGCATACACCGGATCTGTTCAGATGAGGAGGAATGTGACGGACACCTGGAAGTACTCATCGACCGCCATTTCTGGCGTTCCACAGCAAAGAGCCGTAATTACCTCCTCAGGAGACAGACACATGCTGCAACCGACAGGGTACCCTTTGCTGTCCAGTACTTCCCAGAAGCCGAAAAACTATGCCATGTTCTTCATGACCTGCAGCACATTATCAATGAGGATGAGCACCTTGCCAAGACCTTCTCCACACCTCCACTGCTCGCCTTTAAACAACCGCCAAACCTCAAACAGATCATTGTTCATAGCAAACTGCTCGGCTTTCAGGACAAATCCATACAATGCTGACACAGTAGATGCTGCAAGACATGTCAGAGTGTGGGCATGGATACCACCATTACCCATGGGGAGACCTCCCACCATGTACATGGCAGGTATTGATGCGACTCAGCTAACATTGCCTATCTCATACGCTGCAGGCAAGGATGCCCTGAGGCATGGTTCATGGCGAGACCAAGCAGAGGCTATGGCATAGGATGAATGGGCACTGCACAACAATCAAGAGACAAGAGTGTTCGCTCCCAGTTGGAGAACACTTCAGCGGTCTGGGACATTCAACCTCGGACCTTTGGATGACCATCCTCCAAGGCGGATTCCAGGACAGGCAGCAGCAAAAAGTGGTCGAGCAGAGGCTGATAGTCAAGTTTGGTACCCAGGGGTATGGCCTCAATCGGGACCTTGGGGTTCATGTCACACTACAGGTGCACACACCTCGCTCACACATACATCTCGCTCACACACAAACACACACACACACCTGGAATCAAACCCAGGTCCCTGGCTTCAAAAGGAAATCTCAAATTTTTATTTACCTTAAAGTTTATGTTGTTGCATGATACATACTTTCAAGTATGGCATTGGAACAGCGGAGTTCAAATTAGAAGTTGACATCAGCTTAATTAACAATATTAGCCAACCTCAACGTTGAAATAGAATCTGAGTATTCCTCTTGAATCAGCCATTATCACTCAATACAGAAGCATTCTGAAAATTGAATAATACCCTCTTCATTATATCCATAGGGAGAGTTCTGCTGTACTATGTAGCATAATTGGAAACCTATTTGTTAAAAAGACATTTATGATTTTGTTAAAGACAGCAGAAAGAAATACCTTTTTCATTTCCTTCAATCAGCACAGACTAATATCAGTTGATGTCGAGAGTGTGGTGCTGGAAAAGCACAGCAGGTCAGGCAGCATCTGAGGAGCAGGAGAATTGATGTTTCGGGCATAAGCTCTTCATCAGAAACCATTTTCATATTGCAGAGGCTCTCGTTTTTTTTTAAATCTCAGAGATGAACCATCAGTGTAAAAGTGCAACATAACTGGGAAGAGATTAATTAAGTACTATGTTGTGTCTACAGGGAATGCCAGGACTAAGAGGAGACAAGGGGATTCTTGGTCTGAAAGGTCTAAAGGTAATCAATGTATCATTTACCTGTACAATAACTGCTTGAACTGTCAAGAATTGTCACCTTACTTATCAAAGCTAAAATGTCTCTTTTGTGAAAGGGATTAATGGGAGATTCAGGACTTCCTGGGCCTTTTGGGGATCCGGGGAAAAAGGTACGTGGAAGAAATTTAACTACTTATTAAGCCTAAACCAAGCTTCATGTAGTTTATTGATTAGTTTTACGTCTGTTGTTTAATTAAGAGCTGAGCTTGAAAAAGCAACAAACTGTGACTATAATGTTAGCTAAAGTTCAAGTCTAGTGTGTATGATACCCCTGATGTTCCAGTAGATGCTAAGAGACTTTGTAAAGAGAGCCATGTTTGATTCTTTGTCCATGCTAATTTAGCTCTCATCAGCCAATCACTGGTTTGCATAGTTGTCCTTGGACAACAGAGTCAAAGATTATACGGTTGCCGTATTTCAGACTGGAATGTGAATGTAAACGGAAGAAAGATGAGGGGAGAGTTTTGCTCACCAGTGATCTCCACTATTGACAATAGACCGATCAACTTAAATGGCTAGGTTAACATATGAAGAATGGCAGAGATACCAGAGAGTTGTCAGGACCCATGAACCTTTGGCTATTAATATTAATTGAAGCTTTTGTTCTTAATACTGTCTTATTGTTTAGCCTTCAAATTTTCTGAGACTGTATAGTTTCCATGGAATTAATGCAATAAGAAACAGTGATTTAAAAAAAAGCATTATTACAGATAAAGTCTCTGGAACAGTTTTAGGATTTATTTATATTCTGATAGACCTAACCTTGGACAAAGTGTTATACCTATTCACAAACACTATAGGCATCTAAATAAACCCTGCTACATTTGAATTCTATTTAAAAGAACACTTGTGGCTTAACAGATACACACACATTGTTAAGATCGTATCGCCTACAAAATCCACTATTAAAAGAACATTCCTTTGGTTCTCAGTGGTAATGCTGCATGGTGATGAGTAGGAACTTGTTCTGAAAGGGTTATAGTCTGAAAGCATTTTTGTTTCTCAATGTTTAAAGGGGAATCCAGGATCCAAAGGTCTCTCTGGAGTGCCAGGTCATAAGGGTGAACAGGTAAATATCACATCCTAAACTGAATGTTCAACATAATTAATAGAATGAATTCTGCATGAGCCCATCAACAAGAATTCTGAATGACAGTGTTACGTTTTTGGACTTGTCAACTTTGCCCTGTATTTTCCTGATTGGCTTAATATCTATCTGTCAGCTTCAGTTACCCTATAGTGGAGGTTGTCATTTCTGTCTAATATGTAGGCAGTTGATGGACAGGGCAGGGGTGACTGAGCACCCTTGCCTGTACACTGGTTATCAGAATGTATTACATAATGTCGCCTTCTTATCAAACAATGAAATGGATACACAGCAGAATGAAATGCAGGCTTTTCAGCAACAAGATGTTTCATTTTCACAAGACCAAAGTCAAAAATATGAATAGTTTTACACTCATTGAGACATAAAAATAATAAAATAGCTTTCTTTGTAAATATATGGGATGATTTTAAACTAACCTACAGTTGGATTTTTACAGGGCCATCCATTTAACACTCTAACCAATTTTACTGCCTTATGAATTTAATGGAAAGTAGAATATTAACAAATTAATGATCTGATTGCGTCTGTTGCTTGTCAAGCAAGCTGGATTAAAATTACCCAACCTCTCAAAACTGACTTTATCCACAACATAACAATACCTTCTTGTCCTAAACTAGATTACAGAGTCCTTTGACTGTTGCTTGTGTGATTCATGACTGATTGAACACTGACCCCAACATGATCGTGTGAGAAGCATAATAATTACTGAGCAAATCATCGAAGATTCGGTGGCTGAGTCTCCTTCTCAAAAGAATCTAAATATCACTGTCATTATCTCAAAGTGATCACTCCCTTTGTACTAAGATCAGACGACTTGCAAATGCAAAAGGAGCAGATTGGATACCTCCCTTGATTCCTCACCTGATAAGCCCGACATGTGACTCCAGACCCACATCAATGTGACTGACCTTTTGCTGCTCTCTGAAATTGTTTAGCATGTCCATGCTCATATACTAATGCCTGTATGTTGAATTCGGTAGCAAAAGACTTTCAGAGATTTACAAATGTGTTCTTGTAAATCTCTAGTTTTGCACAGATATCAATTTCCACCTTTCCATTCTGGACCTTTACTCTGGCCAGAACCTAACCCGCACTGTGAAAGAGCTCAGCACATTTTTTTGTCACCACGCCATCAGATGACCCAACTAAACAACTAGACAACAAACACTGGCAAGCACTGCCCGCCAGTGGAAATTCAAAGAGCTCAGGCCCGCCTCACTCTCTCCCTACATTTTCCTTACCTTTGATGGTCTGCATTGTCCTTAATGGTTTTTGCATATAAATGCATCAGTTGGAAAGCACAGTGATTTCCTGGTATTGGTTAATCGATGAAAAATACCTGGGGTAATTTGGTAGCGGAAAAAACATAGTTCACTCGTAGGCATTCAGTTGTAAGAGCACTCTGTATATGACAAAAGAAATGCAGAAAGCTCAGGGTGCTCTTGTGGTACAGTGTTCTTGTCCCTACTCCTGATCCAGGAGGGCCAGGTTCAAGTCCCACCTGCTCCAGAGGCGTGTGTTAGCATCTTCTAATGGGTTGATTCAGAAAATAACTAGACTAATGTATTAATTAAAGGGATGCAGGTCCACCAGCAATTATTGCCCATCCTTAATTACCCTGGAGAAGGTGGTAGTGAGCTGCCTCATGAGCAGATGATGAGGGAACCAACAAGAGGGACAAACCTAACTGAAACCACCTTCACCAATTTACCTGTAGCCGGTGCATCAATACATGACAGCATTGGTACAAGTAACCACTGCCTGATCATTGTGGAGATGAAGATGCCCTGCATTGTTGTTGTGTTGCGTACCACTTTGCTAAAAGGGATAACATTTGGAATTGATTTAGCAAATTCAAAATTGGGTATCCATGAGGAAATGTGAGATATCACCATCATCATTGGTGAGATGGATGACTCTTTTCCACTCTCCGGGTGAGTCCATAGGTGGCAGAACTGACCAATGCTCTGTTACACTTGGGACAGGTGTTGGTCATGGGAAGGGGATGAGTGTGGCAGCAAGCCCCTTTCCCTGTTTTTGTCCTGACTTCCACATTTTCCCAGCAGCAAGTCTCAAGGTGCTCGACGCCTTCCCGGATGCTCGTCCTCCACTTTGGACGATCTTGGGCCAGTGATTCCCGGGTGTCAGTGGGAATGCTGCACCTCCCCAGTAAGGCCATGAGGGTATCCCTGAAGTGCTTCCTCTGCCAATAGGGGCCTACCTGCTGTTTCGGAGCTAGGAACAGAGCACTTGTTTGGGGAGTCTTGTATCGGTCATGTGGAAGATGTGCAGAACAAATCCAGCCTAGCTAATTATTCCCCCATCAGTCTATCCTCAGTCAACAATCTAGTCAAGTGACATTTCTTCAGAAATAACCTGCTCACTGGCATGTGGTTTAGACCTCACCAGAGCCATTTAGCTCCTGGCCTGAATTACAGCCTTGACTCATCATGGTCAAAGGATCTGAACTCTTGAGGTGATGCGAGAGTGACTGCCCCTGACATAAAAACAGTTTTGACTGAGTGTGGCATCAAAAGCCCTGGCAAAACTGAACTCAATGGGAATAAGAGAGAAATTTTCCACAGGTTGGAGTCATAGCTAGCAAAACGTCACTCAGCTCCAGATTTCAATGCAGGAGATCATCAGAACATTGCTCTTGTTTCAACCATCTTCATCGATGACTTTCCCTCCATAATATGGTCAGAAGTGGGAATGTTTCCTGATGATTGTACAATGTTCAGTGTGATTTGTGACTCCTCTGACAGAAGGACATTGGCAAGAAATGAATGGGAACACCACCCACCTGCACATTCCTCTCCAAACTACACATCAGCCTAGTTTAGAACTATAATACCATTCCTTCGCTGTCCATGGTTAAAGTCCTGGAACTCCCTACCTAACAGTATGTGAACCCCACATGAATTACAAGAAGGCAGGTCAAGACTGAAATAACTCTACAAATGCTGGTATCCTGTCACTAGGTCACCCTTTATTTCCACATGGAAAGTCCTTGACAGTGATCCAGCCATCAGAGCCAGCTCTCAGAGTGAATAGAATGTCTGACACTCAGGTTCTATTTTTTTTTTACACAAAGTGCACGAATCTTTATTCAAATTCCACCACCAGGAAGATAGGAAAACACCCGGGTGGCCAGTGACAAACACTGCCCTTCACATCAAAGGGCAGTGCTGTGTGATCAAAACAGTGAAGGGGAGGGTAGGGACTAAATCAAAATAGAGTTGGAGACACTCAGGTTCTAATCTGTCAGCCAGGGCTCCCTGATTGGACCAGATTAACAGCCCCAATCAGGGAACTCCTGTTCTATGAGGTCTACCTTGCAATCACTACAAAGACCATCTTCTGAATGGAAATTAGCAATGAAAGTCTGTCCTAGCAAATGATGCCCACATGAGATAATAAATAGAATTCTATGACCATGGCATAAGATCAGAATCATAGCTCTGTCCAATTTAGTTGGTTCTTGGCAATTTGCATTTATTAAAAATGCTGCAACAAGCCTGTGTAGAACTGAATTAATGTATTTCATTTGGAGAAATCTGCTAGTTCTTATACCATACATTCCTCCATTTCTTTTTCTCTCCTGTTTAATGTGGCATGGGGCATTTCTATGTCATAAGCATTTAATGATGTTTTCTGGATGGTCTCAAGAGATACTGCATTATGTTATGAGGAATAAGAGTGCCATCATTCCCATATTTATATATGATGTTCTGTATGTCAATGTATTTTAAATTCTGTACAGTCAATCATGTTTGTGGCTTGTTTAGCTTACTACACAAAATAAACCCATAACATTGGCTCCAACACATGCTCAGTAGCTCAGAATCCTGATATAAATCTTTATTGTAAAAGTGAATTGAGTTCACATCAAGTGTTTTCTTCATTGGAAAGAATCAGACATTGTAGAAATTAGGACATTAGTGATTATCTTGATGAAACTTTGAAATAAGCAGCAACTCTGTGTTAATTCCCTCACATCTGGCCTCCAGTATTTGAGCTTTGCATTTTTAACATAATTGCATAAGCTAACTTTTGGCTTACTTGATTCACATGTTCTGTTGCTCACAGACCAAATTTAAAATTGACTCAGAAAAGGAGTGTTCAAAAGCTTTATATATTGCAGTGACAACAAAGCATTATTTAGCCACAAGGGGGCATCTCCTGGCCATATCTAAGAGAGCTGAGATTGCTTCCTTGCACAATATTTATCAAAATTTATTCTTGTCATTCTGGAACTTGAAAATAACAACAAGCATGAAATTAGGCAACAGAGTCGTAGAGATATACAGCACGGAAACAGGTCCTTCAGTCCAATACGTCCATGCTGACCAAATATCCTATTTAAATCTAGTCCAATTTGCCAGCATTGGCCCATATCCCTCTAAACCCTTCCTATTTGTATACCCATCAAGATACTTTTTAATTGTTGCAATTGTACCAGCTTCCACCACTTCCTCTGGTAGCTCATTCCATACTTGCACCAAACTCTACATGATAGTATTGCCCCTTAGGACCCTTTTAAATTTTTCCCATCTCACCTTAAACCTATGCCTTCTAGTTTTGAACTCCCCCATCCCAGGGAAAGACCATATCTATTTCCCCTATCCATGCTGTTCATGATTATAGAAACATCTATAAGTTCATTCCCTCAGGCTCTGACGTTCCAGGGAAACAGCCCCAACCTATACAGCCTTTCCCTATAGCTCAAATCCTCCAACCCTGGCAACATCCTTGTCAATCTTTTCTGAACTCTTTGAGGTGTCGCAACATCCTTCCGATAGCAGGGAGACCAGAATTGTATACAATACTCTAAAAGTGGCTGAATCAATGTCCTGTACAGCTGCAACATGACCTCCCAACTCCTATTCTCAATGCACTGACCAATAAAAGCCAACATATCAAAGTCCTTCTTCACTATCCTACCTACGGGCTTGTAGAATGGATGCGAGCATAAGAGGTACAGTTAGTAAGTTTGCAGATGACAAAAAATGGGAGGTGTAGTGGACAGCGAAGAGGGTTACCACAGATTACAACAGGATCTTGACCAGATGGGCTGAGAAGTGGCAGATGGAATTTAATTCAGATAAATGCGAGGTGCTGCATTTTGGGAAAGCAAATCTTAGCAGGACTTATACACTTAATGGTAAGGTCCCAGGTAGTGTTGCTGAACAAAGAGACCTTGGAGTGCAGGTTCATAGCTCCTTGAAAGTGGAATCACAGGTAGATAGGATAGTGAAGAAGGCGTTTGGTATGCTTTCCTTTATTGGTCAGAGTATTGAGTACAGGGGTTGGGAGGTCATGTTGT
>NC_057739.1:18231934-18257459 GCF_004010195.1 Chiloscyllium plagiosum | reverse complement strand
TACTCATTGAAGACCTCTCCTATCTCTTCCGACTCAATACACAGTCTCCCACTACTGTCCTTGATTGGACCTACCCTCGTTCTCGTCATTCTCATGTTTCTCACATACGCATAAAAGGCCTTGGGGTTATCCTTGATCCTACCCGCCAAAGATTTTTCATGCTCACTCTTAGCTCTCCTAATCCCTTTCTTCAGCTCCCTTCTGGCTATCCTGTATCCTGTGTTGTATAGCTCTGTGACTCTTAGATGCTATGTTGCAGATGATGTCATTTTTAACTAGTTTGAAACATTACATTGTCCTTCTCAGAGCCAACTAACTAACATTTAATGTAATGTTACAATGTTCATAAGAACTTGGAGCAGGTATAGGCAAATCATCCTCTTGAACTTGTTCTGTCATTCAATACGTTCAAGGCTGATCTCATCTCAGCTTCAATTTCACTTCCCTGACCAGCCCACCTTTCATAACCCTTCAATCCATTATTAATTAAAAATCTATTTAATTCCTCCTTAAAAATACTCCAGGTCCATGTATTCACCGCATTCTGGGGAAATGAATTCTACAGATTCATGACCCTTTGAGAAAAATAATTTCTCCTCTTTTCTGTTTTAAATCTACATCCCTTATCCTAAAACTGTGAACTCTCATTCTGGATTCCCCATCAAGAGGAAACATCCTCTCTATGTCCACTTTGTCAATCCCCTTTAGCATTTTAGATCTCCTCTCATTCTTCTAAACTCAAGAGAATACAGAACTAAACTGTTCCACCTGTGTCTTTACTACCTGAGAAAAGAACTGCATTCCAAAAGCTTGTTATATCAAATAAACTTGTTGGCCTCTAACCTGGTGTCGTGTGACTTCTGACTTTGTCCAGCCCAGTCCAACACTGGCACCTCCCCATCTGTCTTCATAAGATAAGCCCCTCATCTTTGGAACTTCAGGTATGGTCTCGCTAATGACTTATAGAGTTGCAGCCACACTTTCCTACTTTTATACTCTACTCCTTTGGCAATAAATGTCAAAATTTCATTTCTTTCCTTTTGACCTGCTGTGCCTGGATAATGGTTTTCTGCAATTCATGCATGAGGACACCCAGATCCCTCTGCACCAAAGCACTCTGAAGTTTCTCTCCATTTCAATAATATGTTGTCTTTCTGTTCCTCTGAGCAAAAAGGATAACCTCACATTTATTTGTTTTAAACTTCATCTGCCATATTTTAGCACATTCACCTAACCTATCCATATCCATTCGTAAATTTCTTATTTCTTCAGTTCAGGAGCTTTTTTTAAAATCAGAATTCAAGGTGATTAGAATTCAAATAGGATGAATACTGATTTTACCAAATGATTTAAAGGGGATGATAATGTGGAATAGAAACTATTCATTGTACAATTGATATCACTTGTGGAATACTGTCATTTGGTCTGCCATTGGATCCAATCAAGAATTCAGAATTTTGCACAATATTTCAATTGTGACCTTGGAGACTGCATTAAAATGAAATGTCATAGGATATGATCTGCCTTGTTTACAACACAGAGCTGGTTTACTCTGTGTCCAGCTCAAAATATTAAACAGTAAAGTTGGGAAAATTGGTACATTAGTTGTCTCAAGTTTGTATGTTCATTTCACCTGTTAAAACATGGCTTTTATTTAAGGAATTTGAACTTTGGATTTGTTGCTAAAGTGAACCAGATTTTTTTTTTAAATGGAAACCGGTGACGGTTTCCTGACAGCATTACTGAGACTAAGTTTATTAATTAAATTCAAATTCCACTCGAATCTGAGGTAGAATTTGTACCTGTGTCCAAGGAGAAGTAGGCTGGACCCCTAGATAGCTGGTTCAGTGACATAGCAACTATACCACACCATCCCTTGTCAGAATCGTGGATATCACATCTGAAGCATTGTGAAACTATGGAATTCCCTGTCCAGTGCAGCAGTTGAGGCTACTTTACTGAATATTTTTAAGGCAAAGAGAGAGAGATTTTTGGAACAGTAAAGGAATTAAGGGTGATGGTGAGTAGGTGGGTGAGTGGAGCTGAGTCCACAAAAAGGTCAACCATGATTTTATTGAATGGCAGAACAGGTTTGATGGGCTAGATAGCCTATTCCTGCTCCTATTTCTTATGTTATTATGAATTGGTTTTCAGTCATAAAGAGCAGCATATTTACAACAGACTCAAGGGACTGAAATTAGGCTGTTGGTAAATGTACATCAGTGATTCACTCACTTGAACTTTCCATTCAGATAATTTATTATGGATTCAATTGTTAAGAGTGAATTTGGAGACCCGAATTAATTAAAGCTTCAGTTTAATTAATTTATTGGAAAATATTATGTGACAATTGTTATTAATGCTTGCACCAAAAGGAAGAACATTGCAATAATTAATCATCTGCACACCAGGAACTTTAAAATTTCAACACAGTAGCAAATGAAATACTTTAAGTAGAATGCTTCAGACAAATCTGCAGTACCTCAGTGCACTTTCACTTCTGTTCTCAGTTTCTCTGCTGAATCTATCTATTTGACGATTATTTGGCGAACCACAGCAAAGTGCTATGATTTATTTTTCCTATTAAGAGTAAGGAGTGGATGGAGGTCCAAAATCTGCCACAACCTGGGATCAAACCTCCCAGTTAATCTGATCCAGACGGCAGCTGTCTAGCCAACTGAGTTAAGCAGCTCACATGTTGTCCAAAATTGTATCCCAATCGCAGACAGAACAAAGAGAATTGGGTCGGAAGATGTTGTGTCCTGGGTGCATCTGGTCACTACTGAGACACAATATTGATATGGCATGGGATGACCAGGAAAAATGGAAACATTTGTATTCTGATATACATTGTTCTCTTGTCTGAATTAGCAAATCATAGACAGCAACAAAATTACCATGTGGTTTCAATTTCCAAATATGCCAAAGCAGCTCCTATCAGTTTGACTTTTTTTTCATTTTGTATAAGTATTCAATTCATCTTATTGTTTTAGTAAACCTTCAAAGTGATCATAAAAATAGTATATAACATACATGACATAATAGTAGAAAATTAACATCATACAGCCTAATTGGATAAAATGGACAGAACAGATATACTGTTTTGAAACACTTATTCACTTAAGTAACCTAGATTTATATTAGGTTAATTTTTACAGAGTTTCCAATGTGTTCAGACTTTCTAATGTATGAATAACAGAGGGATATTATTTGTCTCCAATGACAGGGCGACATTGGCCACCCCGGGAATGAAGGGATGGAAGGAATACCAGGATTACCGGTAAATGCTACTCACCTTAATTAATGTTGTCCCATTGCATTAAGGTTTGAAATAGTTTGCTGTATTTTTAACCACAAACTGAATTATCTACTTGAAGATCAAATGTTGTTTAAAAACTGGATGCACAGCGCAAGTACTGCCCACAGCAAGATTTCAGCTTCTGTCCGCACTTGGTGCATGGTCTCTTGGGGCTGTAGTAGAGATGATTTACAAGCCTTTTGGCTTCAGGATAGAGCAATAAGAAACCAGCTAGGAAATGAGTTTAGCACTGATGTGCATTGTTGCTGAAAAGTCCTCATGGGGACATCATCTGAGAACAAGGGCAAGCAGGATCACGATGCCATCACAGATTAACTGCCAGCCAAAACTTTGTGAGCCAATACAAGAAGAATGGTGCTGCTGGTGCCACATCGGAGGCACTTGTTGAACTTAAAGGAAGGACCAAGTTTATTAGATAGGAGATTTTCAGTAGTAAATGAAATAATGGAAAATTCATTAATCCTCAATGATGTGACAAGTAGTCCTTTCAAGGACAACAAAGAACAGGCAACAAATGCTGGCCTTGCCAGTGTTGTCCAAGCTGTGTGGAACAATAAAATATTATATCATCTTAGAGCCCTCTCCATCGTGCTGTTTATAGGAGAGATGCAAATATAAATGCAATTTATTCAGGTTGCAATCCTGAAAATGAAACTGTTGTTTTCTGTTTCATTGCAGGGTCGACTTGGACCAAAGGTAAAGTAGTTTCCTATCGGACCAGGGAATGTATAATCTATCTAGTTAACAAGTTTGACTGTTTTAAAAAATGTATCCAGGTTAAAAGTCATTTAAGGTTTCACCAGATCAAACAAATACAGCTCACAAAATTTGGATCACAGAAGATGGAAAAATTGTTATATTGTATATAAAAGTGCTCTTTTTGACATTAGGACTGAAAGCTTAGTCTTTTTAACTTTCCTCTGTCTACTTGCTTCACTATGACAATAATTCATTTAAACCAACTTTTTGTTTTACGCAGGTGGTTGTACTTTGGAACAGGGGGGCAGGTAGCTCAGTTGACCGGACAGATGGTTTGTGATGTGCAATGATGCCAACAGTATTGGTTTAATTCCCATACTGACTGAGGTTCTTTTCAACCTCTCTCCTTGCCAGAAGTGTGGTGCCCTTAAGGTTAAACCACCTTCAGTCAAACTCTCTCTCTCTCTTTCTTCTAATGAGAGAGCTGCCCCTATGTGGCTATACCACTCTCGACCAGGAGCCCACTTTGTCAAACTCCACTAAGAGTGCAGTATATTAATGTTGCTGGATTATTCCCTTCTCAGACAAAATTATTTCCTCCTTTCATGATGTAGAACATTTATTTAATGAGTGGTTTAGGCATATCGATCAGAAGGTTCTAGAGTCAGTGCACACATATTGTTCTATTAACTGCTCTGAGCCGAGGTTTTAGTGTGCCTGCATTAAGTGGAAGAGATGGATCAGAATTCTTTGTAACAACCCTTACTGGGAGAGAGAGAGAGATGTTCTTGTCTATGATGTGGAGGAGCCGGTGTTGGAATGGGGTGGACGAAGTTAAAAATCATACAACACCAGGTTATAGTCCAACAGGTTTATTTGGAAGCACTAGCTTTTGGAGAGCTGCTCCTTGATCAGGTAGCTATGGAGCAGGACCATAAGATACAGAATTTATAGCTAAAGATTACAGTGTCATGCAACTGAAATGATATATTGAACAAACCTAGATTGATGATGAGCCTTGCATCTTTTAGAATGGGTTGCAGGTTTTGAGTCATTAATATGTAAACCCCAGAACTTCTTTTAAGTCACATTCTTGAGATAACAAGGTTTTATAACAAAAGGTGACATCTCAACTCAGACAATGCATTAAATGTGTGAGGTTAGAGTCTGTCTGTATCCCAATCTTGAGTCAGACTGGTTCTATTTCCAAAGTGGAATTTACAAAATATTACATGTATTGACTGCCTGCATATTATGCGCTTTTTGAGTAAAATAGAATGTATCTGCAAATATAATTCTGCAAATGCAAATTTATACTATAGACGAATATGTATGTGTGCATGCACGAGAGAGAGAGAGAGAGAGAGAGAGTCTACATGTGAATGTGCACGGGTGATGAGGATGGCCCATGAGGATGGCCTCAACTGTGACCTTGGGTTCATGTCACACTGCAAATTACCCCACTATACTATACATTCGCATACACACACATGCTTACATACTCACACACCCACAGACCCTCTCTAATACACATGCTCTCTCTTATACACACACACATACACCACCCACACTCTCACCCACGCGCACACCCTCTCACTCCATCATACTCTCACATGCAAACACACACTCTTCCACATGCACACACTCATCCACATACTCATTCTCTCTTTCTCTCATGCATGTACATACTCGTGTAAGTCTGTGGTGTGAATTTGCATTTGCAGATACATTCTATTTTGCTCAAAAAGCACACAATCTGCAGGCAGTCAATCCATATAATATTTTATGAATTCCACTTTGGAAATAGAACCAGTCTGACTCAAGATTGCAATACAGACGGACACTAACCTCATATCTTTAATGCATTGTTTGAGCTGAGAAGTCACCCTTTGTTATAAAACCTTGTTATCTCGAGAATGTGACTTAAAAGAAGTTCTGGGATTTACATATTAATGAACTGAAACCTGCAACCCATTCTAAAAGATGAAAGACATAACAGCAATTTAGGTTTGTTCAATATATTATTTCAGTTTAATGATACTGTAATCTTTTGCTGTAAATTCAGTGTCTTATGGTCCTGCTCCACAGTTACCTGATAAAGGAGCAGGACTCCGAAAGCTAATACTTCCAAATAAACCTGTTGGACTATAACCTGGTGTTGTATGATTTTAAACTTTGTTCTTGTCTATGTAATCATTCAGCTCAGGACAGAATTGGATTTTGTGGTGATACCTTTGAGTCTGATGTTACTCATTATCAAGGCTCACCAAAGGGTGATGTGCAATAGTACTCCAACAAGGAGTGAACAGGGTGGAGTTATGGCTTTACCAATGGGCAGGAATGGAGTGGTGTCTCAATGAAAATTACAAGACACTAATTACCATCCTGACTTTAATCACTTTTATTGAGGACACACACCAACCTCTTCCTGGCTACTTAAACTTTTACCTAATCTTTGAGTCCTATATGCAAAAATATAGCTTCTCTGTTCTCTATCATAACAATGCGTTGGTTAACTGCTACAGTAGTTAAACACAAAGTTATCAATAATAAATAGAGTCTTTAGTATGATCATAAAAAATTGATTAACAATGTTGATGATTTTCAGGGGCTTAAAGGATTTCCAGGAATGCCAGGGATAAAAGGTGCTGTAGGACCACCAGTAAGTAAGGATTTTATTTTGTGCATATAGATCAATATCCATATTTATGTACCTACATAGTTAACTTGTCTTCCGGATTGCTTTTATAAATGTAACCTTTTCTATTGTTGGGTTTGTAGTACATGCTTTGCTCTGGACAAGTGATGGCAAAGGGAAGTAGAGGAGGATGGCTGGATAGGAAGGACAGTAGAGGTGGTTGATGAAATAAGAATTCTTCTCACTATTTATAGTGGTCCACAGGTGGACTGTACTGCTCAGAGGAAGTATTTGAAATTAGACGTGGAGCAAAAGGGACACCTTTACTTTTGTGACAATATCAAAGAAAATATGTGGCAATGAGTTCCAGTTTAGACAATCTTTACCAGAGTTACATGCTTGAATTGTGGAATAAACACAATAGATTGAATAAAAGTTTCCCTACACTTTCCGTTTGGTGTACCCATTGTCCTTGTGAATGTCGTACATATAGATTATAGAGAATTGGAAACAAATTCTGCAACCAGTTGCAATCAAGTAAAATCAGGACTTGGGCAAGACAAGGTAGATGATGATTTCAAGGATAACCTTTTGCCGGAATTGAAAGATCATGTGAGAAAATTTAGAATAAAGGAAGTTCTGAAGAACCTCCAAATTGTTAAAATGAGGAGAAGATATCAATGGTTTGAATTCCCTGCTGCAGATGCAGATTCAAACAGATATATTTTAATATATATATTTTTTAATATATACATTAATAATATATTTTTATATATTTTTCTGACACACCTCTGTTGCAAGTGGGACTTGAGCCCAACCTCCTGACTCAGAGGTAGGGGGACTACCACTTGCATGGCAACAGTTCTCAAAGTTCAAACAGGTCAATTCCAGAATTGTAAGGGAGAAGATGAGGTGGATTAGACTTTTGTATTCAGGTTCTGGGCTGCATTATTTTGTCATCCAATTCCGTTTTGTTGTAACCCTTCCCTCCTTCCCTGCCCTTCTTTCTTCTTTTTATTGTTGTTTCATTGCTCCCGCTGGGCATCGCTGGGAATTCATGAATTAATAATGAGTCAACAGCAAATGGTGGAATTTAAATTCAGTGAAAATTTGGAATTAAGAGCATAATGATAACTATTAAACCATTTTTGGAAAAAAAACATTTGTTCACTAATGTCCTTTAGGGAAGGAAACTGCCATCCTTACCTGGTTTGATCTACATGTGACTGTAGATCCACAGCAATATGTTGACTCTTAACTGCCTTCTGGGCAATAAATGCTAGCCTAGCCAGTGATGTCCACATCCTGTGAATGATTTTTAAAAAGTCAATGTTTTGATACATTCTCCCTATCGAATTGCGCTGTTTGGCATGTTTTATGAGTAGTACATGTATTAAGTTACATTGTAGTATGCTCGAAGAAACTGAAGCCCAGATTAGATTAGATTCCTTACAGCGTGAAAACAGGCCCTTCGGCCCAACCAGTCCACACTAACCCTCTGAAGAGTAACCCACCCAGACCCATTTCCCTCATTTAGTATGGCCAGTTCACCTGACCTGCATGTCTTTGGACAGTGGGAGGAAACCAGAGCACCTGGAGGAAACCCACACAGACACAGGGAGAATGTGCAAACTCCACACAGTCAGCTGAGGCTGGAATCAAACCTGGGACTCTGGTGCTGTGAGGTAGTAGTGCCAACCACTGAGCCACTGTGCCACCCATCATGTTGTGCACCTATATAACCAACAAAAAAAAAACTTTTTGACCTGTAACAGCAGTCGTATTTGGCTTTGGACATGAAGCAAGGTAATGGGAGAAGAGTGTGTCATATTGTTGTTTATCCTCATTGTTGAATGAATTTATCAAGAAGAAATCCTGCAATTTATTGTTTATGTGAAAGAGGAGGTAGACAGGCATTGAAGTCACTCATTTTGGTTTTAAGACAAATTCGCTAATGATGATTTGATTGTGTAATTTCCATTTCTTTTAGGGCCTCCCTGGTCCTCCTGGTCCACCAGGACCTTCACTGAAAATGCCTAAAGAAGAATTCCAGGTACACAGTATACTAGGAACATACATACTTGTCCTACACAAAATGCATTAATTCTCAATAGAAGGTGTTAACTCAGACTGGAGAACTTTTCTATTTGCATCAACCACAGCCCTTTACTTTGACTGAAATAAAAACAAAATAAACATGGCCAAGAGTTTACAGTCTGAAATTATGAACTCAGTGTTGAGCTGGGAAGACTTTAAAGTGCCTATTTTAAAGCTGAGGTGCTGTCCATGAAGTTTACCTTCACCATATCTGTCATGTCTCCCTGTATGTCTGCTATTAACCCTCTTCCCCTCCCACCCAGAACTAGACCAATCTTCCCCATGTTCTCAACTTCCACCCCAACAGCTTCCGAATGCAATATATTTTCTACCTTTTATTTTCTTTCTGACCTGCTAGAAGCACTTTTATTACCCCATCTCTCTTCTCAGTCCCATTGCCTGATGAACTCCTCTTGTAATTTAATCTCTTCCACTGTATCACAGACTCAGGCATTGAGTAAGGAGTGGGTTTGGATAAGAACAGCTCAGAGCCTATTGTGTCTCTAAATTTTCCCAGTTCTGAAGAAAGGTCATGAACTCTGTTCCTGCATGGATGTTGAGCAACCTGCTGAAAGTTTTTATTTCAGAAACCTTAAAAGACAGGAAATTGTTCAATGTGAATCAGAACAATGTTGCTAATGTGGTCTAAGCATATGAAAACAGATTAAATTACAACTCATTAACATTTTATACCTACTTTGTTATGAACCGAAAAGATGTACACTGAAAGCTCAAGTAGATATCAATGTTTTAATACATTTCCTCCATACAATGGCAGTATTTGACACACCTTCTGAGAAGGACATAAGTTAGGTTTTTGTTTCTACTGAGATGCTGACAGTTTAAATGCCATTCAATCCTTCTGGATCTCTGAGATTCGGTCACTCACTTGGCCATGTCCCCACCAACTAACCTGAGCAGCAGGTAAATTGTACACATCATAAATTATATAGAACTCTCTGTATCTTTCCACTGTCCCATTTCGTCCGGATGTTACAGCTTTTAAGCTGCATAACTGAAGCAAGGTATGGCAGCAGTCCGCAAAGCATTCAAGCAGATGCATAACAAGTCCTGTCAAAGTCCAATCTAATGTTTTAACACACTGAAAATTGGAGAGTTGTCAGCTTTGTATTCTGAGTTCAGGAGTCCATTCTGAAAATACTAAATACCAGTAGCTGTAACACTGAGTGTTCAAATGTACACTTAATTATGTCACGAAAACAAGGTACAGCAGGTTATTTTTCGTGTTTATACATGCAATAAAAGTTGAGAAGTCTTGTTGACGTTATACAGAAAAGATATTAATAAGCTAGAGATAGTTCAGATAAGATTTATCAGGATGTTACCAGGTTGGAAGGTTTGAGTTATAAAGAAAGGCTGGATAGATTAGATTAGATTCCCTACAGTGTGGAAACAGGCCTTTTGGCCCAACCAGTCCACACCGACCCTCCGAAGAGTAACCCACCCCCCCCTCAGATTAATGCACCTATCATTATGGGCAATTTAACATGGTCAATTCACATCTTTGGACTGTGGGAGGAAACTGGATCACCCAGAGGAAACCCACACAGACATGGGGAGAATGTGCAAACTCCACACAGACAGTCGCCCAAGGCTGGAATCAAACCTGGAACCCTAGTGCTGTGAGGCAGCAGTGCTAACCACTGAGCCACCATGCCGTCCCAAAACTCTTAATTAATTACTGATATTAATGAGGTGATGGCCTCCTGTGCAAGAGCATTTTGTTAACCAACGGAGTGTTGAGAGGTGACTGTATAGAGGTTTATAAAATAGTGAATGGTATGGATAGGGTTAATGATGAGCGTCTTTTCCCTAGGATGGGGAATTTCAAGAATAGGAGGCATATTTTTAAGGTAAAAGGAGAGAGATTTAAAAAAGACAAGCGGGCAAATTTCTTTACACAGGTGGAATGCATGTGGAATGAACTACTTGAGGAAGTGGTGGGTGTGAGTACAATTACAATGTTTAAAAGACATTTAAAATAACTACATGAATAGGAAAGGTTTGGAGGGATATGAGCCAAGAGCAGGTAGATGGGACTAATTTAGTTTGGGAGTATGGGCAGTTGAACTGAAGGGTCTGTTTCCATGCTGTCGGACTCTATGATTCTAAGTACCTTAGACACTGAACAATGTATTAACGTGAAGAAAAGTTTCATTTTTAAATTTTGGTCACAAAGACAGGTTGGAATCTTTTGAAAGTTCAGAGGTTAATTTTTCACAGTGCATGTATTTGCAGTGTCAGCAATATTTTGATCTCCATTCCTCGTAACCTTGAAAAACGTGGAGATGGGGGATTGGCTTGAATTACTAGATAATATAATGAGGGACAAGACTAGGCCGGAGTGGTAGAATCGTACTGCTGTTAGATTTACAATACTTTTAACAGACTTTTTTCTGCTGTCATTGCATTCAGTTTCACAACTTGTCATAAAAGAATTTGAACCACATCATTTTGAAGAGGGAGACTCTTTGGTTTTTAAACTTAACACAAGAGCTAGAAATCATAAGGCTTTTAGAAGTTTTAGAATTATATACCTGTGAGAGGTGTTAAGAGTTCACATGTTCTGTACATAGCGGGTGAATTATAATTACACCATCTTCTTGGTGGTGTCTGCTGAACTGTTCTCCATTATTTCCTTGAGAATTCAAAAAAACATTATTCAATGTAATAAAACAAAGAACTGTGGATGTTGGACATCTTAAACAAAGCCAGAAAAAGCTGGAGGAACTCAGCAGGTCCGTCAGCATCTGTGGAGAGAAAGCAAAGTTAAGGAATTTGAGATGTTCTCTGTGATTTCTCTCCACAGAAGCTGCCAGGCCAGCTGAGTTTCTCCAGCAATTTCTATGATTTATTGCAAGTCTTCCAATTACTTGAAGAGGATCTCATTCAGTTGGGTCTTGTGACTGACTTGAGGCAACCAACATAAACTTTTGTTTTAAACCATTTCCTGTGCTGTAAATATCACATTTCTATTATGTTATGTCAACTAGTTTAAATTTCTGAATCCTTGAATTTTTAATACTTTCTTAATTGGCATTATATATGTGGGGGTTAATTTACAGTACTGTGCAGGACAGTATTACCATTAGACAAAATTACATGCATGAATATCTTGGAGAAAGTGAGGACTGCAGATGCTAGAGATCAGAGCTGAAAAATGTGTTGTTGGAAAAGCGCAGCAGGTCAGGCAGCATCCAAGGAGCAGGAGAATCGACATTTCTCCTGCTCCTTGGATGCTGCCTGACCTGCTGCGCTTTTCCAGCAATACATTTTTCATGCATGAATATCTTCACAAGAAAGCACTAGTAGTTGTTCAATCATTTCCCAATGACATTTCTGAGTTATAGATTTTTAAGTGCTATCCCAGTGACTTAGAAAAATGAGAGTATAAACATCCATTGAAAAAAGTAGGATCTTGTTAAAACTTTAATTTGTTTGCAGTATTTTAATCCACGAGTTGATCTATTTGTCCAAATATCAAATATTTGTTGTATACACGCGGCTCTCATTTGGAGAATGTACTGTCCAAAGCATTCCATGAATTGTGCCCAGTGATGGTAAGTGTGGGAGAACATGCCTCTGGAGCTCAAGGAAGCAGAATGGAGAAACAAGCCAGTAAGTTTGTTTATGCTAATATAAAACACAGAACGGTGAATGCTAGAAATCTAAAACAAAAACAGAAATTGCTGGAGAAAGTCAACAAGTCACCATCCATGGAGAGAAAACAGAATTAACGTTTCAATATTCAGTGTCCAGGAAGAGGAAGAGGGAACTGTTGGTATGATCAGCAAGTTTGCAGATGACATGAAGATTGGTAGAGTAGCAGAAAGCATAAGGGACTGTCAAAGAATACAGAAGGATATAGATAGAATGGAGAGTTGGGTGGAAAAGTGACAGATGGATTTCAATTTAAACAAATGTGAAGTGATGCATTTAGGCAAGACTAATCCTAGAACGAATTATACAATGAACAGAAGAGCCTTGGGAAAAGTTGATGAGCAGAGAGATCTGGGAGGGCAGGTCCATTGTACCCTGAAGGTGACTGCACAGGTGGATAGAGTGGTCAAGAAGGCATATAGTATGCTTGCCTTCATTGGATGGGGTATTGAGTATAAGAGCTGGCAAGTCATGTTAAAATTGCACAAGACATTGGTTCGGCCGCATTTAGAATACTGTGTACAGTTCTGGTCACCACATTACCAAAAAGATGTGGACGCTTTGGAGAGGGTGCAGAGAAGGTTTACGAGGGTGTTGCCTGGTATGGAAGGTGCTAGCTATGAAGAGAGGTTGAGTAGGTGAGGTTTATTTTCATTAGAAAAAAGAAGATTGAGGGGGGACCTGATTGAAGTTTACAAAATCATGAAGGATATCGACATGGTGGATAGAGACAAGCTTTTTCCCAGGGTGAAGGATTCCATAATGAGAGGTCACGCTTTCAAGGTGAGAAGTGGAAAGTTTAAGGGGATACATGCGGCAAGTACTTCACACAGGTAGTGGGCGCCTGGAATGTGTTGCCAGCAGAGATGGTAGATTCATTTAAGATGCGTCTGGACAGATGCATGAGTAAGTGGGGAGCCAAGGGATACAGATGCTTAGAAATTGACCGACAGGTTTTGACAGTAATTTGTATTGGCTCAAGCTTGGAGGGCTGAAGGGCCTGTTCCTGGGCTGTGAATTTTCTGTGTTCTTTTCTTTGTTCTTTGATTCTGAAGGAGGGCCACTGAACTCAAAACATTAACTCTGTTTTCTCTCCGCAGATTCTGCCAGACCTGCTGAGTTTCTTCAACAATTTCTGTTTTCGTTTCAGTGTGTTGATGCTGCTAAAATAATTCAAATTATATAACAAGATTGTGTCATATTGCAGGCTGGTAGGGATGCCTGATACCAAATGGAACTAGGGAATAGATGATGGTTAAATTAATTAAGAGATAATTGGGTGAGAACTGGGGCTATTATACAGGAAGCAAGTAATTTGTATGTTGGATTTTTATGATATGCAGGTGGAAATAAAAGTCTGACTGGAAAGGTGTATGCCTGACTCTGCTGACCATCCTTTTACCTTCTGCTCATGTTATTGGAACTGGAGTGGAAGGTAGAATATTTGTGATGCCGCACTGGGGAGTTAATAACATTTGTAGATGCCAAGGAATACCCAATATTTTGCTTGGCGAGTGTACATTTAGTAGTCAACATACTCCTGATTGTAATGGCCCAGCATGGGACGCTTCTATTGCAGTTCTGTGAGGAGGTTAACCAAACTCTGATATTTAGAAGTGCCTTAAATTATATTTAACATTGTGGAGAAAGTGTTGACTGCATCAGATCACAAAACTGCACATAACAGGCTCTACAGCTTTTGGGTATCTTATACAGGAGGTATTTAATTCAAGTTTTATACTTATTAATAGCAAAGAAGTAATAAATGCAGACACATATGGCACATTTGAGGAGACACTAAACTAAATTATTTTCCCATATTGCCTTTTGTTGACAGATACTTTTGAGCAAAGCACGTGGTACAGTTTCCCAGAAAATTTGGAAAACTCTGGAAGCTTTAAAAATGGAAATTCGGTATATCGTTGCCCCACCCACTGGAACCAAGGACAACCCTGCCTCAACCTGCAAAGAACTGAAGCTGTGTCAGCCACAGCTCCGTGATGGTAAAGACCATGGTGAACCAGCCATGTTTCCATAATGCTGGCAAACTTCAGTCTTTGTGTCTACCCACTTCTCGTTGTAACTCAGTCACTTGACATAATGGGCATGTATGACATGAAATCAATGAATCTTTAATGCATTAACAATCTGGACTGAACTCATATTGCATAATGATTTTGGAGTAAGTCATTCCATGCAAAACTGCTGGCATCCTTCTCAGGAAATTGATGAAAGGGAATTTGTAATATGATTCATAAAAGTTATTGATATTTGCTACAATATTGCTACAATAATGTCCAAACCCACCCTTTAATTTACAATAAGGCTGTGTGTAGGTGGTTAGATAGCTCTTGGACTGAGACAATGAGTGTACCTCATTGATGGTATAAAGTAAACAGGTAAACAAAGAGGTAATCTTTTCTGAAAAATTAGGAGTTTTACCTGAGAATTTGGGGAGCAGAGGCAGTTTTTCAGCAGACAGGCAACTGCAGGTTGACGCAGATTGCAAATGACATTGTTCAAAATGAGTTGGACTCATTTGTCCAACACACTTGCTATGAGCCTGTTTGCCAATTTGGTGAATATGAATAATTTAAATAAAGTTTAAAACAAAATGCCAAGCTCACCTTCATTTGGTATAATTTCACAGCCTTCATCATAACTCAGGAATATATTTCAGTCTATCCATTGATATGATAATCAATTGGAGCATAAAGTTAGATTTAAATTGTGCCTTTTACTATTTCAAGACAACCCAAAGCACTTGGCAATCAATGAAGAACTTTTGAACTGCAGTCATATTATAACTCAGGAACAAAGAGGTCAGTAGCATAGTATCAGCATAAAGATGTTAACTACAAACACTGGAACTTGTGCCACTGCAGTGTTTTGGAAACTAAATGCAATATATTTCAGAAAATTAACGGTTTTCTTTGTTGAAGAACAATGGCAAAAAAAGCAACAGTGAATGCATAGCCCAAGCATGTTGCACATGATACGTTCAGTCTCTCCATGACAAATTCTGGCTGAGCTGTCAACCAGGTCCACACTGCATTCTCCACCTTGTTGTTCTTAGGTACTGGCCATTTGCTGCGAATGTAAAGGTTTGCACCAGTGACAACCGCTTGACTTCCATATTTGGGTTATTAACAAAGACTTGCAAAGTAAACTTAAAATTATTTTAATTTGAGATGATTACATCCGAAGATGTGCAGGTTAGATGGATTGGCCATGCTGAATTACCCATAGCATCCAGATGTGCAGGCTAGATGGATTAGCCAAGGGAAATACAGGGATAGGGTTGGGGGGTGGGTCGGAAGCCCTTGGAAGGTCGGTGTGGACTCAATGGGCCGAATGGCCTGCCTCCACACTGTAGGGATGCTATGATTCTATTAAAAATGGAGGACAGCTGACATCAAAGTCAACCTGATTTTGTTTTCTTTGTTCCTCACTAGGTTTCTATTATATTGACCCTAATCAAGGTTGTCCATATGATGCACTTATGGTCTACTGCAACTTTACAGCAGATGGAGCAACCTGCTTGCCAACTGTGGAGAATGAGGTACTGCAGGCACTGGAAACTAATGAAGTGTTCTCATCATAAATTGTATCATCCCAGGACTTTAACTGTCCTGTCATTAATACATCTTCCCATTAGTGAAAACAGAATGCTGTAGTTCAGTTAAAGCAATCATGATTTTGTGATAGAATTTACTTCTTCATCTGGGTAATTGTGGAGGAAAGTTGACCTGGGTTCCTACCTACTGAAGGCGACGTCGGGGTTATAATACAGATATCCAAATTTGAAAAATGATGCGAAAAGACAATGCATGCCATGGAGTTATACAGCATGGAAACAGACCCTTTGCTCCAACTAGTCCATGACGAACATAATCCCAAACTAAACTAGTCCCACCTGCCTGTTCCTGGCCCATATTGATGTACTCATAAATGTCTTTTAAACATTATAATTTGGCCAAATCCATCACTTGCTCAGGAAGTTTACTCCATACATGAACTACCCAATGTATAAACAATTTGCCCCTCCTGTCTTTTTTAAATCTCTCTCCTCTCGCCTTAAAAATACACCCCCAATCTTAAAATCCTCCATCTGAGGGAAAAGACAACTATCATTAACCCTATGTATACCCCTCATTATTTTATAAACTTCTATCAGGTCGCCTCGCAAACTCCTATGTTTCAGTGAAAAAAGCCCCAACCTATCCATAGAACATACCTCACCTTTCCTATTCCTAACCTCAGCCCAAACTACCTCAGATGGCAAGTCCTCATCCATCGTCCTTTCCACCGCTGTAATACCGCTGTAATCCAGCCTTTCTTTATAGCTGAAAACTTCCATATCCAGCAACATCCTGGTAAATCTCTTTTGAACTGCATCCAGCATAAGTATCAAGATCCTATCATATAACATATATCTAATTAAGCCTTTCTACCAACTCTGAACAAAAGGATTATCAGAATGACAGGTGTCAAAAATTGGAAAGATTTACATTTCTCCAAACAGATGTTCTATATTTGATCAAAACATTTGAGGAAAGAATGGAAAGTAATGTGCTCAGGGGAGAAAAAAATGTGTATTAAATAAGTGATCATCTGTTGAACATATAAAGCCATTATAGACCAGTCCCTCATTTGAATGAGTTTAACTTGAGCATCACGACAGTTTAGACAAGGGACAAAACTTAGAAAACAGAGTCTTCGTGGTGACCTCAGCTCATGCAGGAATTGAACCCGCATTGCAAAACATCATCCAGCCTAGTGAGCTAATTGGAACTCAATATATGCATAAAAAGAGGAAAATAAAGACTTAAGACATGTTGTTTTGATTTGTGAAAAACTGATATAATCAAATGGTTAAATGATCTTCTTCAAAGTTGTATATCTTCTTCATAAAAAACAATGTGCTTTTCCTCCCTCTGTCACCCAGACAGCCGTCCGCCCCACACCTCCATTCCCTGTTCCACTGTCTAAGTGCCCCCCAACACAATAAAGACAGAGACCCCTTGTCTTTACCTACCACCCCACCAGTCTCTGCATCCAGCGTGTCATCCTTAAACACTTTTGCCAACTCCAAGTAGACCCCACCACCAAGAACACCTTCCCCTCCCCAACCTTCTCTGCCTTCCGCAAGGACTGTTCCCTTTGACAGTCCTTGGTTTGCATTACTCTCCCCACCGACAGCCCCCACCCCCTGCAAACCCCCAGGTACCTACCCCTGCAACTAGAAAAGATGTAAAACCTGTTTGGACACCATCCCTCTCCCCTCCATCTTGCGCCCCAAACAGTCCTTCCAGGCGAGACAGAGGTTCAACTGCCTCTCTTCCAACCTAGTTTACTGCATCAGGTGCTCTCAATGTGGTTTTCTCTACATCGGGGAGATCAAATGTAAACTTAGGGAAAGGTTCGCTGAACATTTCAGCTGGGCCCACAGAGGCCAACCAGACCTCCCAGTCATTGCCCATTTCACTTCCCCATCCCACTCCCTTTCCGACATGACCATCCTTGGCCTCCTCCTTTGCCACAATGAAGCAAATCACAAATTGGAGCCTACATCTTCAAGGATTCAACATTAAGTTCTCCAACTTCAAATAACCTCTCTTTCCTTCTCCCGATTCTTCCAGCCTCCTGCAGCATCTGCAGTTTTTTGGCTCTTCTTCAAAGTTGTACCACTCCAAATTAAAATCCTTATTGCTGCAAAACAACTTTATTGTTTCAGTTCTTTGTTAAGAAATTTTTTTTAAGTTGGAGAATGAACTCCTGGACTGATAGCCTTTTTTCAAAAAATTACCCAGGTTCCTACAAAAGGTTGGTTCAAAGAGCATCCAAAGGAAAGTGCACATCAGTGGTTCAGCACTACAGAAGGAGGATTTCTGGTGAGATTTAAAGAGTAATTTTAAAAAGAAACGCAAAGTGTCATAGGATGTACTTTCAAACTCTAAATTTTCCAAACCTTGTTTCATTTTTTTCATTTACAGTTTGAATATCCTGGAGTAAACATTGTGCAGCTTCGTTTTTTAAAACTTCACAGTACACATGCCAGGCAAAAACTAATCTACAAGTGTAAACCCGGTCTTAATTTGGTCAAGATGAATATAAGTGATCCCAGAACAATTCAATTCATGGGTGACAACCAAAAGAAGATACATAATGGGCACAAAAGCTTCTCAGTTAATTTTGATGGATGCTCGGTACGTTTTCATTAATTTATGGAATAATACTGTAGCCTTTTATATATTACTCATGATAACAATATGAAGGAATATTGTGTGACAGAAACTGGTCATGCACAAAATAAATAAGTAGCTATTAATTTGCCTTTCCAATGTCTCACTTGGGAATTGCCATGCTCCATGGAGAAATGTACATTAACAAAGCACTTGCATATATATAGCATCTCGACACATCCTGAGGACATTCCAAAGTGCTGCCTAACTGATAGATTGTGTTTCCCAAGCAATCTTGTTGTTATACCGGTGAATGTCCACAAGGCCCTACAAAATATCAGAACATCTATTTTTGGTGGTGTTGATGGAGTGGGATAATGCTAGCTAGGACACCAGAAAAATCTCCTACTTTTTGAATCATGATATAAGAGATTTATAAATTCATAGACATGGACTTACTTGCTCCAAAGCAAGATATCCCAAGAATAATGTCATAGAAAAGCCCTAATTAAATGCAAGTGCTTGTTTTCAAAGTTTCCTTTCATAAATAAGATGCTGGCATAAACTTCAGAAACTTGTTGGGAGTAAACTTCAGAAACTTGTCCTAAATGAGTGAATGGAGTTTACAAGTAAGGCTCAAATCTTCCAATCAGTGTTAGAACTTCAGTTTCTAATGCTGATAAGTCAGAAACCTGCACACTTACCTGGTTATACATTTAGAAGAGTTGAGTTCTGATGTAACATTCTGAGTTCTGTCGATACAGAAATCCCTGCTAAAACCTGTGAAGAGGATTAGTGCAGAAGACATGCCTTTTATATGGCACTAGCTGCCTATGTTAAGTTTAGATGTCCAGTGTGAATGTTAGTGAATGGGTAGAGTGGATGGGGTCAGTGAGGTAAGATGTTAGGGTGGTAGCTGGGTAGGGAGGCAGGTGGGTCAGAGAGAGTCGGTTCAGGGTCAGGTGGAAGAGTCCAGTCAAGATGATCATAGTCAGATGGTCATTTGATGATGGAAACAATCGGGTTGGGTTTGAGTTTAATTGGGTCTCTGGTGGTTAATGTGTTCATCTGGCGGAGGGAGTAGTGATTCAGGGAGATATTCAGGCGAATTAGTGGAGCAGTGCTTATGTGAGTGATTGGATTGGATTATTTACATAGTTACTCAGGAGTTAGGTTAGAATGTTTCTGCCTAACATTTATTGGGTAACCATTTACAGAAGCTCAGTGGTACTGTCAGAAATCTGGAGACTTTTGCGGAGGGTCATGGGGAGCAAGGGATTACCTGTTGGAAGTTCAAACTACCTGGGCAATAGATCAATGCAACAAAATTTTAGGAGGCCAGAAGATCTTTGCCATTTTTAAAAGCAACTGTCACAAAGCGAATGTCAGTTCTGAATGTTATGTGTTGGCATAAAATTGCAATAAACATTATTAGAATTGAAAATGCACATAACGTATTTAAATGCATCAGTAACAAATGTAAATGCTTTGAAATGCTTCAGTACAATATTATTATTAAGAACATAGTTTTAGCTCAGTATGTGATCAATAGGATTACCTTCACTTCAGTTCATTTGTTATAGTTCCTGTCTTCCCAATTATATGTAAACAGTACACACACCCTGACACTTCTAAATTTTGTCCTAATGTTGTAACAGTTGCAAGATACCATTGACAAACAACTGTTTAAAATATTACTGTCTTATTTCAGTTGAATGACTCTGGACCGCATGAGATTGAGTTTGAAGTCACCACTGATGAAGTTGATCTACTACCTCTTAGAGATTTAGCACTCTTTAATAATGGCAATGGCACTCAGGAGTTTGGCTTTTCTGTTGGTCAAGTGTGCTTTTATTAATCATGTAATCCAGTCTCTGGAAGACCAATGGATGATACGAATACCTGTTTTGCATCACACAAATAAACCAGCAACTGAGGACATGACAGTTTTATTTTTCAAATGACTTATTGCAAGACAAGTGCTTTTACAAAAGCTGCATTTTTTTTTGGAAGGCATTATTTAGAGAGGCTTCCATTAACCTTTGGACTAAGTTCCTACTGAAGGGCCATGTATTGTTTACACCAGTAATGCAACTTTGAAGAGTTTGCTGTCAACTTCTGCAGTATGTGCCTACCACCTTACATATCTTGGATGGTACTTGACTGAGGATAAAAGCTGGATCATGTTGTATTTTTGTATTCATTTAGCACCGAAAATTAAGCTTTCAAAACCAGATGAATGAGCACTGAACTCACAGTTTACAAAATTGATTGCAGTTATTATTGAGAAGCTGCATTTGCACGTGTAAGTACAAACACTAGTGTTGCCTGTCAATATTTCACTATACTATCAACACCTGGCCCACACTTTATTGCTCAAAGCATGACACAAAACTGGATCTTGACTTCAATAATGCATATGTACATCATTTCCTGCTTTATTCTGAGGTGCAGGATTGATACTTATATGCAGTAATTGTGATACAAGCTGGAGGTTTTAGGTCTGTACCGATCAGCAGCAGAGGTTTAGTTACAATTGCTGTCAGTGGATTTTGTCTTGCGGTCACCATGAATTAGTGAAGGTTCAACATACATTTCTGAACTTATTCTCCCAACACTAAGAAGACTGCAATTTCAGACCACATTTGGTTCTTTGTATTTATTTACATGCTACTAATAACTCATATATATTTACATATTACTACTATAAAGAGATTGTGTGGCAAAAATACCTCACTGTTGACCATATTGTATTGCTAGACTGAAAGAAATCTTTTAGGCAGCCACAGTAATCTGCTAGCATGGAACAGTTTTGTTTGTAACGTATGGCTGAAAAATCTGACTGGGAGTATTTAACCATAATGTGGATAATATCTGCATATTAAATATTAATAAAACATCTCTCCCATCATTCCATAAAAAAGATAGAAAACCATTTCAGGGACGAGCTATTAGAATCAATGCTCAAACATTATGTAGGAGATAGAGAAGCAACATTGCCTACAAAGCCTTTTCTGTTTTTATATTGCTTGTTCATCCTTTAATCCTTTCTTAATTTTGATTTTATACATTGGGCCAGTTTTTCTTATGTTAAGTACTTATACGTTCTGTTCTTTATATACAAGGTGCAAAAGAATTTATTAGTATAAGTAAAAAGGCACATGCCTAGAATGTTATATATATATGTACCTTACCTGGAAGTGAGGAGGCACTTTGTGCTTTCCAGCAGTACTGTATCACAGCTCTTATTTTTGTCATTACTTTTGTGTAATATACATCCTCTCTGTTAGAACATAATCCTGAATGAAAGTGATATGCTGGTCATTTTTGCTGATTAAAATTCCAATTTTTGTGAATAAATAAAGGTATTTTAAGTGTACATACTGTGCAGTATCCTTGTGTTTCACTGATGTAAAAGGTCAATGGGCTGGAGATGACAGCTTTGATTAGATTCCCTGCACTGTGGAAACAGGCCTTTCGACCCCACAAGTCCACACCGACCCACCCACCCAGACCCATTCCCCTACATTCACCCCTGACTAATGCATCTAACACTACAGACAATTTAGCATGGCCAATTCGCCTGACCTGCACATCTTTGGACTATGAAAGAAAACCAGAGCACCCAGAGGAAACCCACGCAGACACATGGAGAATGTACAAACTCTACACAGACAGTTGCCCGAGGTGGGTCCCTGGCGCTGTGAGGCAGCAGTGCTAACCACTGAAACACAATGCTGCCCCAAAACTCTTAATTAATTACTGATATTAATGTGGTGATGGTCTCCTGTGCAAGAGCATTTTATTAACCATAATGTACAGAACAGAAATGAGGAAGCAATTGAGAATTGACTTCAAAATTTTTATAATTGGGTCTCTCAACTTTGAGCTGAAAATGTGTTGCTGGAAAAGCACAGCAGGTCAGGCAGCATCCAAGGAGCAGGAGAATCGACGTTTTGGGCATGAGCCCTTCTTCAGGAATGAGGAAAGAGTGTCCAGCAGGCTATCTGATCTCCAGCATCTGCAGTCCTCACTTTCTCCTTCCAGAGACTTGGGCTTGTAAAGGGCAGGACATTCAGAATGGAACCAAAGATAATTGGATCTGAACTGCCATCAGGAATAAAACCTGGAAGTACTGAGGTAACAAAACTGACCATATTGAACTGATGAATTTGAGGAGAAGAACGTAGAACAGCACACTTTCCTCATTCCTGAAGAAGGGCTCATGCCCAAAGCGTTGATTCTCCTGCTCCTTGGATGCTGCCTGACCTGCTGTGCTTTTCCAGCAACACATTTTCAGCTCTGATCTCCAGCATCTGCAGTCCTCACTTTCTCCTCTGCTCAACTTTATTGATTTTAATTCTTTTTAGTGATCATTATGACATAATTAGCAACAAGTCGTCCTTAGTATACACAGAGGATGGTTTTGCTTTTAAATATTCCATAAATGATGGAGCTAATTTGTCCTTGATTTGGGGTGACTTCTCCTCAGGGTCAAAAGTGCATGTGGCTGAATGGGCCAATTCCTGAACCACAGTTCTTTGGACACGTAAGGCAGGACATTTCATGAGGTAGACAGGTCTGGACTCCAGGCTTTGCTTCCTCATTTCTAGGCTGCTCCATCTTATTATTAAGGGTTTTTGGACTCAAAGTGCCATACAGCTTCGTGAATAATTGGTAGCAAGCTAGTCATCCCAGTCATCTCTGGGGAGAAAGTGAGGACTTCAGATGTTGGAGATCAGAGTCGAGAGTACGGCATTGGAAAAGTACAGCTGGTCAGACAGCATCTGAGGAGCAGGAGAATTGACATTTTGTGCATAAGCACATTCCTTCATCAGGAATGAGAAAGAGCTTCTGCTCGAAACATCGATTCTCCTGCTCCTCAGATGCTGCCTGACTGGCCGTGCTATCTCAGTCATCTATGTCAATGCCACTGAGAGTTTCAGAGTTCCTTGTGAAGCATTTTCTTTGTCCTCCTGTGGCATCGTGACCATTGGAAGCTGTGAAAACAGCACCAGTGGAGGAAACACTTTTCAGCCATCCAGACGTAGTGTCCAGTCCATCATATTGCCTGAGTGCTTATAGAATTGGCTCCAAGAAGAACTCTAGTGTTTGTTCAACAGGCATCCCATCCAATCCAAACCAGAGGATGTGCGGACATCATTGCTGCTGAAATTTCTCCTGTCCTCATGTGTTGGTAATACACCGTCCAAATCTCACTGCAGGGCAGAGCTAGGGGATGACAGCTGCCCTGTATATAAATACATTTGTCGACTTGTAAAGATTTTTGTTGTCAAACACTCACTCGTCCGTAAATAGCTGAGCTGATCCAGTGTTGGATTTCTTCATTAATGGTGACCATTTGAGAGGGCTGGGTGCCGAAGTATGGGAAGTGCTCAGTGTTGGGAACAGAAATGCAATACAGTGCGAATGTGCCCCCTGGACTGCTGTCACTTTGACCATGCGGTACTCATTGCAGATATCTATTTGAACCAGATCAATAAAGATACAGTACAAGCAAGACTGTTGACCTGAAAGCTCAACACTCAGTGATTTCCAGAAACTTTCTTTTAAAATATATTGAAGATAGAATATCTGACTACAGAACAGGTGTGGGTTGATATGAGTTTTGATTTGGCAACATTCAAAGATAATCTGAGTCTCTGAAAAGCTAGTATCCATTTCGTGTCTTAATATATCATCAGGACATCAGGAAAAAACATTACAATTCCTTCAATTCTCTTTGAACAGTGGTCGCATTTGTTTTTGTGGTCCATTTGAAGTCAGCAAAATCCCAAAACAACAGATCAATGATTAAACAATCTAACATGTTGTGCTGCCAAGATGTATTTACCAAGCTGCTGGGAGGACACCCTGCTCTTTGGTTGGATTGTGTTCTGGCAGCTGAACGGGTCAATAGATTCCTGGTTTAAAACTGCATCCAAAGCTCAGCATTTCAATAACGTAGCACTATTTCAGCCGGAGAACAAAAATGATACCAACACTATCAACTCAACTCCAAGGATTTTGACTCAAAGGATGCATGAACAGGCGAGCTGTTAATATTTTTGAGAGAGAGCCTGATTTTACATTTCACTCTTGGTAATCTGTCGGAACAAGGAATGGTTCTGTTTATACACCAATGCCAAACAGAATTTCTTTTCACAAATGCATCTTGCTCCCCTCTTTGCTTCTCTTCTTCCTTTTGCCTCCCCATTTTCTCCCTCAGCTCTCCACCTCAGGAAGCAGAGAGATCAAGAATAGGAAAGCTTTCTAGGTGTCCCACATTTTGATAGAATGTGGCATCTTCCTGCCTCTGTGAAGAACGATTTACTAACTTGAAAACGTTGTTTTTTCTTGGGGAATAGAGGGTGCGAAAAGGTTAAATAAAAGTTACAAGTGTGAGAGACAGGTAACTAGAGATTATGGTTTTTAATGTAACTGGAATGATGGTTCAATAGTGGTGAGTAAACTTCCTGTAGGAAATCATGAGGAGGACCCAGTAGGCTGCATTCCCCATTGCAAAAAGGTTTAAAGTATGGCTGTTCAACCATTATTGAGCTCAAATTCTAACTACTTTTCTGGGTGAAAACGGTTTCCAATGCACTCAAATAGACAGAGGAACGCAAGCCATAGACTTTTACACAGCATTGTCAAAGAATAATGAGTAATTTTGGTGTATTTCAGTGTTGAGTTTTCAGCTGGGTGCCATGTTGCAGGCAAGGATGCCCGGAGGCATGGTACATTGGGGAAACTGAGCAAAGGCTACGACAACGGATGAATGGGCACCGCACAACAATCAACAGACAGGAGGGTTCCCTCCCAGTTGGGGAACACTTCAGTGGTCCAGGACATTCAACCTCGGACCTTCGGGTGACCATCCTCCAAGATGGACTTCGGGACAGG